>NW_026533210.1:6622500-7240000 GCF_028296485.1 Oppia nitens | reverse complement strand
AAAAATACTTAAATAGGAAAACACAGAATAGTATTATATATTGTATTCACTAATGAAAGACAACTCGAGTTTTGTGTTTATAAAACCAGAGAAGAAACTCATAAAATAAGGTTTACTTTTCGTGTAAATACAGCAAAAATATTTAGTCATTTTTAGGCTCTATTTTTAAGTCAATACACTAGCGATTATGTGTGTGTATGTGTTGTATCATTTAAAAGACATTTGAGACGCACTCATCATCAGTACCACACATCACATCACTTCAGCTACAGTTCCCTTCAATTCTTGTATTACTTTTTTTTATCTCTTTCACAGGTTTTGCCTCTCTATTAAAAATTATGAGTTATATGTAATTCTCTTTTATATTATATATATAAATATATATAGAGAAACATAACTATTTTTCCTTCAATTTTTCTGATGAAAACTATCATTTAGTGAGTGAACGACACTATCGTCACGACGGTTGGCATCGCATAAATGCCATCGCCATGTGATCTCTATATTATTTCCCCCCTAAACCCCAACCAATAATCAAACACTCCCTTCCAATAAGTGACTGTCTCTAACACAGGTTGAGGTCAATGGATATAAATTCTGGCAATTCTGGTGATTGTTTGGCACTAATATTCAAAATGCAATACATTATAGCTGTTACTAACTTTTGTGAAGCAATATATATATATATATATATATATTGTATATACTGTATATCTATTCATAACCAAAACACCCAATGAATAACTGCAATGAATGATTGAAGCGATAAGACTTTTAGTATATATACGGTATATAAGTTATATACAAATATATATATATATGCTTTATATACAGTACACTGAATTTTTATATATATAGTATTATTATAGTAAGTATAAAGAAATGTGTTTTTGTAAAGTGTATTATAAACTATATGTCTGACCAGCGGTGGGGCTTAAGTTTGTTTTAAACAGTGAATACTAAATCTTAATTTTTAAAATTTATATCAATAAAATAAACTAAACATTAAAAATATAATTAGTTTTTTATAATTTATTTATAAAGTTATTTAAATAAAAAAATTAGTAATTTTATGCACTTTAAAATAAAAGTCTACCCAACTTTCTGGGTGGCCATCCCTTGCCATCTGAATAATAAACTACATAAGCAGTGAAAGTTCAGTACATTTTATTTAATATACTGTATGTGTGTATGTATTGTCCACCCATTTGTATGAAACTTAGTTCAAATAGCATTCAATTTAACTAAACATTTATTGATTTTACATAGTATTGAAAGCCAAAAATAAATGTGACTTTTGATAATTAATGCAAAATAACAAAAAATATATATTATATTTAGTATTGCAATTACTATATTACTATATATATATATATATATATAAGTAGAAAATTATTTGTAATTTATAAATCAATATTTAAATAATGTTTTCATTTAATTATACACTAATCCACAAAACGTGTGCATTTATGTTCAGTATTGTAAATAAATGTATTATAAAAATGCGTTTAAGAGAAAAGCATACAATAATATTACACTAATATTATTTGATATTACATTTATATAATATATATATTGAGACTTCCTCTCCATTTATTAATATAATATTTTGCCATTTGATAAATGGCTTTCATTTGAAGGGATATCAAGAATAGATTAGAGCCTCACCACCAGTTCCAGGGGAACGGTATTTATATTTAAGTAATGTCTCATATAACAAAAAAAAAGTTAAAGTTTTATCCAACATTTGTGAGTTTCACTTTTTTAAATCATCTTTTTCTGTCTAAAATGCCATCAAAATAAGAAAAAAAGTAATAAAAATATTATACCATTTAGTAAATTCATTGGACAACCAATGAATTGCCAATTGATTACATTATTATCAATATATATAGATTTTCATTGACAGATATAAAATTAAGTAAATTTTAATAAGTATTAAGTTTATATACTTTAATATAGTTACTATATAATGTTTTAATTCATTAACAAAAACATCATTAATACCATAACATATTATACAGTATTAAACCGATATATACTCTACTTTGTTGTATATTTATATTGAAAAGAAACTATGAAATTGTATAGCAATTACATTAAAGTTTGAGAAAATGCAGTATAAATTTTATCAATATTGTCTTTATATATAATATTATATAAAATGATACCAATTTTAAGGGCATTTAATGTTTTAAGTATTGATATTTTTCTTCCCCATCGCGTGACAGACAAAATTGAAGGATCGCTTCCAAAGTATTAAAAGATTAGTATAAAAAAAGTTTTTATTTCATAATATTATTGCCCAAAGACTCGACTCATTTTATTTTAAAAAAATATATTTATTGATATTTATAATACTTATATAATAAGAGAATCGATGAAAGAGTGAAAAATATAGATAACTATTAAATCATTTTAACCAAAGAAAAATGACATTTATTGTTAGCTTTCTCTAACAATTGTCACTTATATACTGTATATAAGCTATATATATATATATATATATATATATAACTTATAGTACGGTATATATATAGTATATGTAAATTAATGAATGATCAAAATGGTATATATCACTTATCTATCACTCATTTTAAGCTAAAATATAATATAAAACCATAATTTTTATTAAATGATAAAAAAAATATATAAAATAAATTTAATGTAAAGTTAGAGAGTAAAAAATTTTGAATTTTTTTTCACTCTAAATACACAATAATGTAAGTACAGTATAAAAATAATTATTATTATAACAACAAAATATTAGTGACAAAAATAAAATTACAATAAAATTTTTTGATGACCTATAAGTAATGTATAGTCAGTCATATGTAAGGGAATGTTTCCAAATAGGAATTTCTTGTTTAACAAAAAAAAACAAATATTCAAAATATTATAAGTTTAATGATTCAGAAAAAAGTAATATATATATATATATATATATAAATTTTATATATACTTTATATATGATGTGTTGAAAAACACTACAAAAATTATAGTGAAAAAAATAAAAACATTTTATTAAAATAAAAGTGTGTTTAACGAAAAAATGGATGATAACATTTGATATATATATTTACGACACTTTTGGTTTAATATTATATAAAATATCTAAAGAAATACTAGTGCTCTGTCCTCCCAATAGTCGTAAACTAAAATTTTTTTTGGTATAGTATTGTATCAAATAGCAAATTGTATGGTGACCATATGGACTGGTTATATACTGTATGTATATATATTTTTTGATAATATCTACTGTAGATATTTTGTTTAAACATAACTAAATTTAATTAAAACTATTTATAATTTTAACATTATTTATATTTACTTAGATTTTTGTTTCATAAAAAAATTTAAACTTTATTTATAGTTAAGTATAAAAGTTTATATTTATTATACATAAATTGTTAGTATTGTTGTAGTTGTTATCAATAGTATGAATGAAATGTGTAATGTCTAGTGTATGTGTCCCACGACTGTCACTACATTTTATTTCCAAAATTATAGTTTTGATAGTGATTTCAATCTTTTGTTGCCAGAAATCGCTACCAAAACTATTTACGACATCAACTGTTGGGTCGCTTATAACAAATCAAATCAAAATCTCTCTCTCTCTCTCTCTCTCTCTCTCTCTCTCTCTCTCTCTCTCTCTCTCTCTCTCTCTCTCTCTCTCTACAAGAATCCCATAGCGATAGAAACGATGAAAAAAGAAATGACAATTATATTTATTTTCTCAGTCTCTCTCTCTCTCTCTCTTTCTTTCTCTCTCTCTCTCTCTTTCCTTTAAAGTTTTAAGAAAATAAGATTTGATTTTTTTCCTTTTCTATCTATTATATGAATCATATAGTTATATATATATATATATATATATATATTATATTGTGTTTTTTGTGTCTAAAATGGGTATAAAAATTGTGGATTTTTTACAGTAGAGAATATAAGAAAGAGAGACAACAATAATGACTTCAAAAAATATAAAAACTTTAAGAAATTATTTGACATTTTTTATTGTTAAAAAAGTGACATTTTTGCTTTCAACAAAAATGGTTTATAATTTATAAGTTATATATATATATCTTAGAATATCATTTTTAAATTGTTATATTATTTATAATAACTATATTCATATCCATTATATATTATAATATCAAATAATGATTGGGAAAAGATTTTTTATTTATTTTATTTTTTTGAGAAAACAAGTAATTTTTATTTGTAATAATTTAATACTGGGAACGACAAAAATTTATTACAATTTAAATATCGTGAATACATCACAATATTATTGTTAAATAAATTTTTAAATGCAATATTTTTTCTTACAATAAATTTGATACATCGTAAAAAAGTGAGTAAAACACAAAAAAATGCAAATATTTACACAAAATATTGAAACGCAAAGATATATTTATTTAGAAAATTTGTATATTTTTGTTAGCCATTAGAAACGATTTGCTTTCCTAAATAAATATAAGTAAATATGATATATAATATTTGTATATATATACAGTATATAATACCGGTATATATTATATATATGTATATATATGCGTATACTAAAAATAACAATTGTATAAACAGTAAATATCGGTGCTATCGGTGGCCAATAAATACTGTCTAAAAATAAGTGACAAAACCATATCCTTATAATAAAAAACTATATATATATATATATATATACAGTATTTTATTTTTGTAATATCTTTTTTATAATAAATAAAAACTTCAATAACATATTATATATCGTAGTAAATATTATCAATCAAATATTTTATATCCATTTGTTTGTTTGACGTGAAGATATGAAAAATAAATTTTATTACCAAAAAAAAAGAAAAAAGAGTAACATTTAATAAATACTCATAAAATCAGAGAAAGTATGACAAACATTGATATATGTTTTGACAAACATTTGACAGACAATCACCCAAAATGAACGGACCATTGCATGCAATGTCTATCTATTATTTTGTTTCAAAAAATATATATTGCTTTCAATATTTTGGTTGTTTGAGTGAGTGAGTGAGTGAGTGAGTGAGTGAGTAAGTGAGTGAGTGAGTGAGTGTGCTTTGAGTCGGTAAGAGATTTAACTAAAACTCGTGTTATGTATGCTATCATTACTTGTAAGTGACAATGAATGGTAAAACTTTTTTGTTTGTTTGACATTCATTGCAATCTTTAGTTTATATAAGTTATGTTTCGGTCCAAATAGTATGGCATAGTATGGCAGCTGCACTACTCATATATTTTGTTAGCACTGACATACAGTTTACAGTGTATACCAGTGCTTGCTATGGATATCTCATCATAATTTTCATCTGCCCGTCTATATAACATAATAAACATATACAGTAATGTGTATAATACCATAAACTATCACTATTGCGATATCATACATAAATTTATATGAATACTGTTGTAATAATAATAGTAAATATTTCAGTTGTAAGCGAGTGAGGGCATACCCATAGTAGATGGGGTCTAATACTAAAAGTGCTACTTATGTACTACAATGTACTTAAGTAGATGGGATATACATGTGTGTCAAATACTTTATATATGTATATATATATATAGACACAAAAATGTATAAAAATATATATTTGGAGACAACACTAATCTTCGATATATTTTGATTCATCAAAGATTTAATGCAAGAAATCATATTAATAGTCTCATTATTTTGGACATACATACAGTATAATTTATATATAGTATATTTACAGTACAAAATTAATAACTAACTACCCCCCTAAAACATCCCTGATCTGACACAGTTATAAACATTTATATATATATCAATACATATTCAGATCTACATTGCAATCATATATTGTTTTTATGTGATATTTTTTTGTTCACTATTTCTTTTGGGGATTTTCTCTACTGAATTGATATCAAAACGGTTTATTGTCGTTAACCTTAACATCAAAATAAAAATATTATATCAAACAAAACACAAAAAATACATAAAAATACATAACGTTTGCAAATTGTTTGATCAGCACATCCTTACAATGTCTCACTTCACTACACAAAAGTTAAGAGTTGATGATAGCTGAAGTCAAACAACAAATACTATGCCTCTCATCCCTTATTGTCATTATTTTTTCAGACAATTCATATGTATTGAGATGAGAGACGACTTCATCACTAATGCAACTCAAGTACTGATTGTCAGTAAAGAAGTCCATCTCTGACTCTACGAAACGCCATTACATACAATCTTATATATATCACAGTAAGTAAAGAGAGAGAGAGAGAGAGAGAGAGAGAGAGAGAGAGAGAGAGAGAGAGACTAAAACACTATCATTAAATATATTTGACTTTTTTGTATACTGTATATGTTTTACTAAAATATATAACCTTACAACATATAATTTATATAATAAACATAATACTATATAGTATTACTATTATAATACTACTGTGTATTTTGATAATAATAATAATAATGATATTTTCTATCATCAAAATACTGTATATACTTCAGTCATTAGTTATATAAAAAATATTTTTTAAAGGTAATGGATTAATAAAAGTCAGAATATTTTCAGAAATATAAATATATATATATATATATACTGTATATTATGAAATATAATATTAATATATAAATAGTATATAAAAGAAAATTGGTTCTCTAGTATCGATTGGTCAAAGAGATGGCAATTGAGTGAAAATATGCCACAAATCTAGAGATAACTTCCGGAAGAATCGATCAAATAAATACTTTTAACACTGAAAATAGCGATTCCTATAGGAAATGGAATACACGGCTTCCGGTATCGCCTTTATATGCCATTAGAGAGAGAGAGAGAGAGAGAGAGAGAAAGCGAGAGAGAGAGTCAGTCATGGGTTGGTATCGGTCATCGGTATTACACATTATTGATCATAACAACAACAACAACACTGGGATTGCCAAGTAGTTGTAGTCTACTGTAAATTACAACATTCATATTTATAATGGACTGATAGTACAGCGATTTTGTGTGTACCGTTAGTGTACATACAATTATCCGATATATATAACAAACAAATTTTATATTTACAAAAATTGTTGTGTTATTAAAAATAAATTACTAATAAATGGTAATATATAGTTGAGACTTTGAATACTAATAATATTTACTTGAATTTTATTATTAATAAAATTGTTGTATTAATTTTTTTTATATATTTAATATTATATTATTGACATTATAACTGAATTATAATATAAAACAGTTGTATGTATTTATTTGGATAATAATTTAATAAACCGATGGTGTGGTCATTTTGGATGGTAGTGCCAGTAGGCAACTGTACTCTCTCTCTCTCTCTCTCTCTCTCTCTCTCTCTCTCTCTCTCTCTCTCTCTCTCTCTCTCTCTTTCTTTCTTTCTTTCTTTCTTTCTTTCTCTCTGTTTAAATGTTTGTCCACTCAGTCATTCGTGTGTCTCTGTATTATTCATTTCACTATCTCTTTGAGAGTGAAAAAACAACAATTCATTGCTATATTAAATGCAATGAAGGGCTGAATCGACAGTTTTTTTTGCTCTTCAACTGAAAGCAATGTATTAAACTCTTTGGTAGAGAATTGGATAAAAATTTAGGAAAATGTATAAAAGATTGATAGATAGATAAACAGATAGAAAGTAAAAGTATTATAACATAGATTATAAGTCTTGTATATGAATTTATATATATATATATATATACATCTATTTATCTATCTATAAGTCATACTTATGTTTACATAAGTTATTATAGAAGTGAACTAAAAGGCAAATGAATCAGAAAAAGTATAGATAAATAAACATTCAATTCATTTACAATTCGTTAATAATGAATAAACTTTGTGTGAATAAACTATTTTAAGCAACAAAAATAAGTAAAAACTATGATTATTATTATTACACAACGAATTTAACACTTAATTTTAATTTTATAAAAAAGTAAAATATTTACAATAATAAAAACCGTTTCGACACATAATTTTTAGACATAAATGTTTTAAGTAAATTAGTTTGCAGTTAAATATAAAGTTTATATTATAAACACATACATACATTCAATATTTTTATATTATGTATTACATTCACATTTTATTTCTATCAATTGATTCAATATATTTTGATGAATAGCTAAAAACTACATTAATGATAGGCTAGGAATAGCAATATTGTAGATAAATATATAGACAAACAATTTCTTTTTTATATAGTTTTTTTGGTGGTGCTATATATTGTGTGTGCATTATATGTATATGTATATATATATATACTGTATATATATTTTTTATTATATTTTATATTTATGTTTGAAAACATTTTCATTTCAATTCAATTTTTTTTGCTGTTATTATTATTATTTTTCTATTTTATGTATATAGAAATTTATGTACACTAGAAATATTGAATATAACAAAAAAAAGTGCATAAAATAAGAACTTTGTTAAGAATTTTTTTTTAGTTATTCATTCAAATACAATATGCAGTTAGTATTATATAATATAAAGATATATTGTATTTATAATACAATATTTATATATATATTGAAACATTGCACTCATTTTGTTGTTGATAATTCTCTCAATCAATGGGAGGGCAATGAAACAAACAAAAAATAAATGATAAGAAAATTTTGTTTCAAACTAAACAAAATTTTTTAGATAATTTTTTTAAAAATAATATAAAATTATGTATATAACAAAAAATTTAGTTACATTTTATTTATATTTTTGTTGGTTACCGTACTGTAAGTTTAATATATGAGAGATAAACCTTAAGAAAAAATATGTTTTCTTTTAGCCAATCTGTCATTATTGATATGCTGTGTCTATATTTTACTATATATTTTATTCAATAAATATAATATATATCATTTGTAACTAACTATCAATATATATATATACCGTATATTTAATCAATAAACAGACAATTGTATAGTTGATACACCTAATGAAGGGTACTGTAGTTGGGTCGGGTGTACGTAAACAAAACTAAAGGCCTGAGCGCTGTATAAATGGCAAAATAAATATATAATTTTATGTCTGATTGTATTCACAATCACTCCACACAATAGATGATTGGCATCACTGGGCTCTCCTCTGTGTTGTGATTATGTTAAAGCAAATCATTTCAAAAACAAAAAACAAAACAAATGATTACAATAATTTTTCGGAAATATGTATGACTTTTACTATAATGCCATTTTGTATAATACAAAATATTACTGTTTATAAATATTTTTTTGTAATATAAACTTTTATTATTAAACATAAATTTAGCCTAAATAATTAACTGATTATAATTTAAAATAAATTAAAAATTTCATTTAATTATTCCAACAATTATGCATTATATACATGTAAATTACACTACTATTAATAGTATACAAAATTGAATGCAATACATCTAAGATTCATAGTATTGGAAAGTTTAAATGATAATATTAATATATTAAACGGCTATTACTGTATTATGAAATGGCATTATATAAACAGTCCAATGACTTGTTTTAGACCCAAAAATATATATACCATTTGTGTTGTCTATGTTTTTTTTCGTTATATATTTATGTCTAACAATATATATATACAAATGGATTGTAAATAATAATAATAAAAAGGCGACCAAATGATGATAGCATATAATAGTTATAGTAATGGCAATTGCACTGCAATTTCCATACACCCAGTGCTGACATATCCGAAATATTTTTTTTAGTGAATATCATTGTATATACAAATAAAAAAGAGTAGATGAGAGTGGAGAGAGAGAGAAAAAAAATATATATGATTTGTCTGATATTAGGGATGAGCTCTGTTTAGGGGCACTGAGATCCGAATCCCATTTGGTAAATGGCATTTTAGTGGCCCATCAATGGGACATCAATTGTTGCAAATAGCCCGTGACTTATTAGTATCTGTGTGCCCCCAATCATCATATAATCACTGCATTTTCTCTCATTTAGTTTAGTGTTTTATTAATGTAAGTAAAGTCTTATCGTTAGTACTCAATCAAAGTAATTGTTTAGCTGACTCTCTCTCTCTCTCCAAAAATACAACTGGCCTATCCATTAGCATGAGTTCCCCCCTATCCACTCAACGTTAATCCTTATTAAAAAATATTTCCTATATTACTGAATCAGTAATACTGATATAAACCAGACTGTTTGCCAATTGTTTGCATTAAATTCACAAAATAAATGTTTATTTTAAACCTTATGTCATTGGGTCGGCATTATTATTATGTATGTACAGTATGTTTGATAACTCATTTATTTTTTTCAAATACCAAAACTAAACATTTAACAATTAATTATTAAAACTAATTTATTAAATAGACAAAATATAACACAAAATAATGTTTGGTCATAAAATTTTTATAATACACAAATACATATTATACTCAGAAAATGAAAATAAAATATAAAAAATTAATAAATCCTTTCAATTAGTCGGACATTAATAGCATAACTGGTAATCTTGTAATTGCTAATGGATTTAATTAATATAAATGTTTGCCAACTATAATGTGATTTCAGTGTACAATACACCAGAATACTATGAGTAGACAAACAATGGTTGATATACAGTATAATAATAGATATATACTGTATATATAAGGATCTATACCATCAATACTAATGCGGCACGACTTAAGCCAAACTTGATTACCAACCGATTCAATGCAATGGCTAAACATTTTGACACAAAAACTTAGCAAATAGTTAGTCACTCATATTGTTATGTATCCAAAAAGTACTGTATTTCATATACAGTACTATTTTACTGATTAACTCCTAATATTCAGTACCATATATAAAGCATTAGTAATAATTGACATTAAATCATAGATTGCACACATATTAAGTCATATTAGATATAAATCATATTATAGACGCGCCGGTATTTATAATAATAAAAAAACATATGTAATAATGGAAAGTCATAATAGCTTACCTCCCCTCAAGTGAACACTCCTCGATGCTATTGTGCCGATGGAATTGGATGCGATGCACCTGACCGTACAGTGATTAACAATTAGTTTTATTGTATCAAACAATTTGATTTATAAAGCATATGTGGTTTTTTATATATTATAGAAACAGTATAATATATTCATTTAATATATATAGATATTATTACAATATATTTTAAATGAATATATCACTAATACTATCGCATTAATGGCCAAGAATTTTAATCAATGTATTAAAACTGACAAAATTATGATTGAAATGAATGTATGTATGAGAATGACTATCGACTATATCATAATATATGACACTCTTGTCTTATACCATAGTTGTACTAATACTTAAAAAATAGTAGTGGAAGTACTTAAAAAAGTGCATTCATGCAAATCATATCGGATTTGAGAGACAGTATACACCAGCAATAAGACAGTGAATTTTTGTTCAGACAATATCATACTATTCATACAATTCATTCACTATTGTTATGTTTATCAGGAATATTCCTGTTCTTCTCTCTTTCTCTTAAATCTCTTTTACAACCTCTCTCTCTCTCTCTTTCTCTCTTTCTTTCTCTCTCTTTCTCTCAACTCTATCTCCCTGTGCTGTTGTCATCATATGTTATAGAGGAATGTTGTTGGCCTCAAAAGAGAGGTACTATAATCAAGAATAATGAAGTGAAAGACACCAACAGTTAATCTTTTATTGTTTAATTACCAGCAATTGCTTTCACAAAAATGATAATCATTGTCACTGTGTTTTTTGGTTAATTTGCTTAAATCTCTATTGCATTGCACTTTATTTTGCATTGCTATGTGTATTGTAATGTGTATGTGTATGTATGTGAACAATAAAAATCCTAAAAATATTATTAGAAACCTTAACAATAAGTCTCTCAATGTTTCAATTGTGCTTAAATAAATCCCTAATAATGTTAAAATAGTGTTAATTTGTTTAATGTTAAATAATTTTATCTAAATTTGTAAACTTCTTTATTGTACTATATATTTCTACAGCATATACTGTAAATATTATTACTGTAATTTAATAAATTAAAAACATTATTTTCATATACTTTTATAACATATATTATATTTATACAGTACATTGCTAAATAAACTATTTACTACAGTATTAGCTTATATAAAATAAATTATTACATGAGTGTCACGAAAATTAAATAATATCATATTATACTGTATACATACTGTACAAATACATATAATATTTATTTTTTCTAAGCTTATATTTAAGTTGCTGATTTCATAAATTGCAATTGTATATTAAACAACATGTAATGTGATATAATATCTAATTTGCAAATGAGTTTGTACTGTATTTTTAGTGTTAATAATACCAGTTGTATGTCATCTACGAGAGAGAGAGAGAGAGAGAGAGAGAGAGAGAGAGAGAGAGAGAAAGAGAAAAAGAGAGAAAGAAAGAGAGAAAGAGAGAGAGAGAGAGAGAAAGAAAGAAAGAAAGAGAGAGAGAGAGAGAGAGAGAGAGAGAAAGAGAGAAAGAGAGAGAGAGAGAGAGAAAAAAAAAAGAAAGAGAGAGAGAGAGAGAGAGAGAGAGATAAAGATCCGACTAAAAATATAATGTTATATCACATCACATGTCACTGTACTCTATATGAGTATATAATATATGATATTTTTCTTCAATGCAAACATTACTTGAGATTCTTCTTTTTTTTGTAAACACGCGACACAACAAACTATTGTGTGATTTGTAATCATATCTCTTAGATATGATATAGCATTATATGTCTAAATATAATGTAACAAAAATTATATGAGAAATAAAAAACACATACAGTTTTTTATATTTATAACAAACAATAGACTAATATCTTATATTGTATGAGAAGGTATATTAAATTTACTGCTATTATTTCTAATGTAAATTTTGCTAAGTTTAAGCATAATAAACGTTTTGCATA
Source organism: Oppia nitens (assembly GCF_028296485.1). Taxonomy (NCBI): domain Eukaryota; kingdom Metazoa; phylum Arthropoda; class Arachnida; order Sarcoptiformes; family Oppiidae; genus Oppia; species Oppia nitens. The sequence continues at coordinate 7,227,095 of NW_026533210.1, read as the reverse complement.
TTATTATTATTAGATGCTATAAAAAAGTAACCAAAAATATAATCAGTGTAAACTATATATATATATATATATATATATATATATATATATATATATTAAATATATTATTCACACACAAAATAACTAATTAGTTTTACGGATCAAATATTATGAATAATTCAAATACACAAAATTTTAACATCAGATTTACATGCATTTAATACATGTCGGCATAAATTGTAGGCTTAACTATAGCTATATATTATTGTATATAAATTTATATAATAAAGACATGAAAGAGACAGGAGTGCAAATGTTATCGGATTTGTATCCATGTATTTATATAGATTTATACTTAGACACACACACACACACACACACACACACACACACACACACACACACACACACACACACACACACACACACACACACACACACACACACACACACACACACACACACACACACAGATACACACATACACACAATACACATGTGAGTGAATCTAGTTTATCATCTCAACAATCATCGGGTTGTATGAGTAGTGGTAGTTATAGTAGTAGTATAGCTAATAATAACATAAGCCATATAATAGAGACCTGTATCGCGTCGAGTGTATGTCTGGTCGATAATCCTCTGGTCTAAAGGGAGGAAAGACAAGACTGCCGTCCACTCTAACCATTCTGAGTCCTGCGACATCAGTAATGGTTTGGCCGTTATCTACTGATTCCCATTTGATTACAGGCGACGGTACGCCACGTGCAGCGCACGGGATGACCACACCCGTCGAGTTGGCAAAGGATACGGCATTTGGCGGTTCAAATGTAAACTCCGGTCCACTTCTTGTGTTTTCGGCCGCCAATACATCACAGTTTTGACCTAAAAAATAATTAGATAAATAAATACAGATATCCGTTAAAAGACATTTGATAACATTAAACAAATTATTTGTCATATTGTTTGATAGCATTAGTTTTGAATAGACTATTAATATGATATTCAACAACAAAAACAACAATATAAAACATGAGATAATTTAATATATATTTGTTGTAAAGCAATGCTGTGATAAAAGCATATAAATTACAGCATAAATAAAGGCCACGAAAATTGTTTTACTATTTTAACTGAATTTTTAGTTTCAAATAAAATAAAAAGTCTTTTCTTTTCAGTTTTATTTCCCATTCTCTCTCTCTCTCTCTCTCTCTCTCTCTCTCTCTCTCTCTCTCTTTCGTATGTAGTATGTATTTGTTTTGTGTGTTTTTATTTTTGCTGAATATATGTAATATATATGTATAATGTATTTATACAGTACTTTTACTGTATATTTATTCATTTACTAAAATCGCATTTTCTCTCATCAATGAGACAATGAGATGATGGGCTGTATTGTTGTGCAAAAAAGATTGGGAACAGTAGGCAAACATTATGTATTGTATATGAGCCCAGACAGTAAAGGGACTGACAATAACTTTTTTGATGGAAATGCTTGTGGAGAACAATCGGTGAAAAACATACATACATTATATATAATAGGAAGGAAAGGCTATGTTAAGGAATTACATGTATGCGCTGTATATTATAATGTATAGTATATGTTGTATGATGTGATGACTGTATATATAAATCATATATAAATAGAGTATTACTAATGGTTGCGACAAACAATTCATTAAATTCATCCAAAAAATAAATAAAATAAGTATATGAGCTCCAAATGGATACCAAACTGAACAGTTAGAAAACAACTACAATAAGGACTAAAACAACAACAAAAACAACAAACTTTACTGCACATTCATTTGAGTGGTTATACATTTCAAGAAAAAATATAAAGAGAGAGAGAGAGAGAGAGAGAGAGAGAGAGAGAGAGAGAGAGAGAGAGAGATCTGTTATACTAATGGTAGGCATCCATTGCCCTAAAAGAATTGATAACATTGAAGAATAAGTGACTGAAAGAGGAAAGACAAGCGACTAAATAAAGAAGTGATCGACCCATCAGTACAGTAGTTTCTAGTGTGGATATGTGTGCACTCGTAGGCTATATATATTGAGAGCATAGTTAGTGCTTTATATGGATATGTTTAGAAGGGCATTAGCACAATGATGGAGAGCCACCACCACATCAACAACCGACTCGTCCATCCCATTGACTATCACTATCATAGTATATATATATAATACCCATTATAGTGGATCTCCTTTTTCTGTCACTCAATAGCAAAGAGAGAGAGAGAGAGAAAGAAAGAAAGAGAGAGAGAGAGAGAGAGAGACCCAACCATTTCCAGAGATTAGTTAAACCTTTTAACTTTCGTATAGACTGTAAGCTAAGCTTTTTAAGTAAAATGTTTAGACAATGGCATACAATGAACTGTAATGTTGAAAATGTTTTTAATGGCCATCTAATTGTTAAACACCAGTGAGAACTAAATAATCCATTTCATGCATCAATTAATGGGTAATATTGATAGCTATTTATATCAATAATATAATGCAATTTCATATGTGACTGATGGTAGACAATAAATCAGTAAATAGTATTGAAAAATATATTTACGATAATAAAATTATTTATATAGAAAATTATATTAATAAGATAAACATATACATTATTTACAATGTTTTTTTAATACATATAATTAATAGAAAGTTATTTATTGTATGTTTACAATTAATGGCACTGTTGTCTGGAAAAGTGCATTAATTTGAGTGACATTCCTATCATAGATTGTATGCATAGCTGTGGATAAAATGAATTAATTGTTAGGAAATGTCAGTCTCTCTAAAACTTTAACATCAAATACATTATATTAAAGAGAGAGAAGAAGAAGAAGATAGAGAGTGGCTTTTCTGATGATATGGTAGTCAACATCAAAAGTCAAATGCAAGCAAAGCACAGGGATCTATGAGAGAGAGAGAGAGAGAGAGAGAGAGAGAGAGAGAGAGAGAGAGAGAGAGAGAGAGAGAGAGAGAGAGAGAGAGAGAGCAAATAGCTATCTAAACTAGTGTATACACAATACAATGCATCATCTTTTTGGTGATGAGAGCTCAGGGAGGGCTCGCATGAGTGAGCAAATGACCGAAATAAGCATATATTGCTCTACTATGCGATGAGCGACCCATCCTTTAGGTTTGTTCGCTGGACCGTTGCCTACGACCAGTCATACCATACACTACTCATTGAGTGAGTGAGTGTTTGGCCGTACAGATGATGATGTGTTGAATAGTTTAGGCCATAAAACGCTAATGTTTTCAAAACACTGTATTTTCTCACTTATTATTATTATTATTATTATTATTATTATTATTATTACTTAAACTACAAGACTATATGACTATTAGTATGAAAATTTTGAAACAAAAATTTATACAATTTTAAAAAATATTATTTTTAATTTTTTTCTCTCTCTTTTCTCTTTGTTGTTTAATTTATTCAACAATAAAATCCTATTTATATAATTTATTTTATTAGATACTATAGTTTTCATTTTTTAATAGACAAATGTTTTATGCATATTATTTTGGTAGTTAAACAAATAGAAAAATTATCATATTTATATAAAAATTTTATATTATTATTTAATATATTATTTAATTTTAATATCATTTATTATAATAGTTTGTTTACATTTTAAAAATACCATATTATGTAATTCCCATAAACGAGAAAAATATAGTTTTGTTTAATTAAATTAATTGCTATAAACATACATAAACTCTCTAATTATTTGTTCAAAAAATTTATACATAATTTTTACTTAATATTTATAACCATTTTGTGTTTATATAAATTTCTAACTCATTTGCTATTTATCTGTCAACTATATGTTTAACATTTAAATTCAATGTTACATATATAATGATTGATATTTGAAATAAACAAACTAATTGTATATTATATTTATGTGATGAGCGTTTAGCCGCAAATGGGAGGATAGGATGGGATGAATATATATATATATATATATATATATATATATATATATATAGAGAGAGAGAGAGAGAGAGAGAGAGAGAGAGAGAGACTGTAGTCATTTGAATGTTAAAACTAATGGCAACAATAATAGTCATAATTAGGCAAATATTGTATGTTTTGTTAGACTTTCAACATTTAAAAAAATGCAAAAATAAACTTATGTCACGATATATGAGACACACATTTTTGTTGCCTCTTTTTTAAATTCAATATAAATTTATTTTATCCATTAGTTCAGTTTAAGCTATTTATACAAATATATACTGTTCTGTACTTTTATATATATAATTGTAATGTCAGTATATACAGTATAAGCATAACATATGAGACCAAACCAAACATGGCTTGTATTGTAAATTGTGAGTGTTTTGTGTGTATGTTATGTATTATGTAATCGTGAAATAGTAAAAACAATGAAAAGCTCCGAAAAACAAGTGATTAATTACAGCCTTAAGAAATGGCAAATGCAAACCATTAGATCTCTCTCTCTCTCTCTCTCTCTCTCTCTCTCTCTCTCTCTCTCTCTCTCTCTCTCTCTCTCTCTCTCTCTTTCTTTTTTTCCTCTCTCTTATATTGAGTGATATAAAACTGTTGTAATTTATTAGTATATTTTCTCTTGCAGTTTATATAAAATTATATATCTTTTTATTCAATAATTTATTGAGATATATTATAACTTATAAGACACACGTGTTCAAACAGTTAGGTCATAAATATCATTGCAATATTTAAATATACATTTTTAGAAAAAAACTGTAATAATTTTCAAATGTCTGACTTTAAATCCGATTATATTATTTGGGCTAAAAATTTTTAGGGATTTTCTTATCAAATAAATTGTTTGTCATTAATCTAGTTATCGACGACTAACTCTCATATTAGACATAAGTCTTTTTTCTGCATTTTTTTGCTGTATTAATGACTAAACAGCTGTTATAGTAAAATGATTTTTAATGATAATGGCGTCAGATTTTTTCAAATTAAATATCCTAACCTATGTATATTAGACATATAATTATATATATATATATATATATATATATATATATATATATATATACATGAAAGTAGTAATACTTTATATATAATATTGATTTTTTCTATTGATTTTAATAAAGTAGTCTACTTTTAATTTATGTTTATATAATAGAATAAATAATAATAAAAATAAATTTTTATATATGTATAGCTTTAATATACATAAATAATTAACTGTATTTATGCAAAATCAATATTCAACGTATATCTAATATATTAAATGTAAAATATTAAATAAACAAAATAAAAATAAATTTTGCAAAGAAAAATCAATTATTGTAATTATAACAGTTATATAAATTTAATATAACATTATTATTATTAATGATTATATTTATACAATTGTTATTAGTTTACGATATTATAATTATTTTATTTAGATTGTTTATGCAATATTAGATTGTAAAAACTAATACAAAAAGCATTATTCAAATATACAGTATATAATTTAAATAAAAATAAGATAATATTTAAAACAATTAACTAGGTAGTTTAAATAATACATTAATATTTACAATTTTTGATTTAGCAGATCTGTACACAATTGATAAAAGAATTAATATTAAATAACATTTTTTTTAAATGTAACAAAAATAGTTATAATTCATAAAAAAAATTATTTTAAGTTTCGTCTGACTTATATTTATCCATAGTATAAGAGAGGAAATATTTATACACATAATACAAGTATTTTTTGAAAATCAATTTCACAATTGAATGAATAAATCTCACGAATAAGTTTAGAAAATACATTATTTCTTAAGGATTCAAATCAAATACTAAGAAAAGAGTAAGAATTATATATATATATTATTTTCTGAAACGATTCAGATATTTATTGAATGTCTGAGAGATTTAAATTTCAAGTTTTAATCTGAAAAATAGAGAGAGAGAGAGAGAGAGAGAGAGAGAGAGAGAGAGAGAGAGAGAGAGAGAGAGAGAGAGAAGATTGCAACTATTAATACCAATATATTATTATACATACGTTTTTTTATAACTGTCACGAAAATTAGTTTCAATAGTGAAGTCGGAAATTCAATAAAATAGAAAATTAAACGAAAAAAAACTAAAGTATTTTTTTTACTACAAATGATTGAGTCATTAAATACAACTGAGAAACACAAGTAACTAAAGTAATAAAAATTATAATAATGATAATAATAGAAAATTTTAAGTTATACAGTATAACAAAGAAATTTATGCTTAAATATTATTACATCAATTGCTTAAAATAAAACAACTATAAGTTATTAGAAAAATTTGTAAAATACTTACCAAAATGTATGGCTATTATAATTGAGATAATAATCATTTGAGTCAAATATTCACAATTCATGTCATTATTCATTTCATATATATCTATATAAAATTGCCGTAACTTTCATTTGATTTTTAGTATTATTATTATTATTGTAACTATTTTTGCAAATTTACTATAATATAATGTAAATACATATAAATTATTTATAAAAAACAAAATACTTGTTTTTGAAAATTTGTATTATTAATAAAATTACACAATCACTTTTATAAACATTAATCTTTTAACTTATAAAAACCAATTATTTTTAAAGAATTAGTTTGCAATTAATATATATTTTAAAAATATTTTTATACTAGATAAACATAAATTAAATCCAATAGCTTTATTATATTAATATATTCTATGTATTATTATTGATATTATTATTTAGTATTATATTTAAAATATTTAAATTCAAATTAAATAATTTGTTTATCATAACTTTGATATATTTATTAATAATAACTAAATGACAAATAATATCAATCACTATTAGATATAATTAGATATAGTTCACTAAAAAAATTATTAAAATTATTATCAATCACTTTATTAATATATTAATTTTATGATTTGTTTACTTTACAACTGAAATTGTAGTCAATTAAAGCCTAACACACAAACATTAATAAATATTTATATATAAAATTGTCGACAAAAATTAATATCTGAAATAAAAAATCTTTAATTCAGTGATGAGTCTTGAATGTCAAAGACGACACACATTTAGTCAGTCACACAAACATATTATTTAGAGAGAGAAAGAGTATCCCATGTATTACACTCCTGAAGGATGCAAACAACACATGAAGTTTGTGTCAAACAGTCGACCGCACCAACACATGAAGTCCCAGTACTGACAACTCATGTGTGTCTGTCTCTTGACATCGTTTGATAGGAACTGTTGGATAAGGAATGGGCGATCAGTAACAACTGCGCAATGCAACTCTCTTTCAGCTCTCTCTCTCTCTCTCTCTCTCTCTCTCTCTCTCTCTTCATCTAAAAAAGTCTCTACACTTTGCTTTGAAATGTATTGTACAGTTTTTTTGTATGATATTTGTATTTTGTATATAAAAATGTATTTCAATGTATCAAAAGCCAACTAATGATCAACCGATTCAAGTTGTCATACAATAGGTCATACTATAGACCATACACACACACACACATAAAGTATATATACTATTATATAAGTTATAAAATGGTCCGTATATTTCACTTTTGTTCAAAATATATATATATATATACTAAGTGTGTGTGCTATTTCATATACGCCATCCCACACAATACAGACCATTAAAACATAAATTATTATTATTATTTGTTTATATTTATTATATTTTACTATTAAAAATGTTATTTAAAATTTATTGTTTATTAAGTCCAGACTGTTTTTTAAAGTTATTTTAAGGGCAAACTATAATATAATATGACGGACATATAGTCCCCACTTTATGCGAGTGACTCGCTATATGTTATCAATGAGTTTTTTTGTGTGTATCAGTCATTAATAATAATTTTTGTGACAGTCATTGGATTTGATAAGATTGATGTCAATCATATCGCAACACAATCAACCTTAAGCTCAATTACCACCAAAAATGATCATCAATTTTTGTATAGTCTATTATTAATGATTACATTCAATATTATTTGATACAATATTAGATGTAATAGTATGTGTATTTAATAAATTAATTTAATATTCTCAGATATAACTAGATATTAAAAACAATTTCTGTATCAAATAAATTGCTTTTTTAAAAAAAATAATAAACAAATAAAACATATTTATAAAAAAATAGATTTATTGTTCAAATGAAATATTATGTTATATACAATAAAATTTATTGTTTTATATCTATAATAAATTTTAATATAATATTTTTCAATAATGATTTTATTTTTATAATTAATGATAAAAATCTATAATTTAATTTATTGCTTTTATATATATAGCTAATGTTTTATTGTTTCAAAATAAACAACTATATTATTTTTAAAGTAAATTAGGTTAATTAAAAATTTTAGCAAATAAATCACAACAAACAAGTAGTTGTGTAAAAACAATATTACAATCTAATAGAAAGTATTAATACATCATTTGTGAAATTCTGGCGATTTTATAATAAAATAAAATTTAATTAAAATATATTTATTTTAATTTTTCTTTAATTGGATTTTTCTTTAATTACATACTTATTTAGTATTAGGTATTTAAATATAGTGAGAATTAAAATTTCAAAAAGTTATTTTTAAATTTAGACATTAATTTCAATGCCGGAAACATTGACATTACACTTTGAAAAAGTTTTTAACCAATATATAAATTTATATTCAAACAGTACGAGGAAATAAAATATTTTTATAAACATTACATGTTAAATGTTATGTTATATTTGTTATATATGCTATATACTAGTATATATATAGTAAGATATGTTTAATATAAGCATATGGTTTACATGTTATTAGCGTTTAAAACTAATAATGAGAAACCAGAAAAACTGGATAATTATTATAGACAGTAATAATTGAATTATTTCGTGTAACTTATGACCAAATTATACTCCAGAATATTATATTAAAAAATACTTAATGTAATAAAAACATATATATACAGAATATTCATATAGTTTTATGCAAAGAGTGGCAAAAAATAGTAATTTCATATCTAATGATTTGAATAATCTTTTTTTTTGAGTCATTATTGGACATTAATTTTCAAGAATTACTGAAAGCAATAATAATTAGATAATATATTATCGGCACTAAAAAAATATATTACAGATATCATTATAACATATTTAAATATTATATTTAAAAATATATTTAGAATAATATAATTTACAAATTATTTTTCTTGTTAATAAAGATTGTTTTTTTAGTTTCGTGCAATAATTTTAAATTTAATATATATTATTTAAAAATCATTGATTTATAATAACAAATAATATTAATATATTTATTTTTAGTAACATACAGTTGTAAGTTAGAAAATTATACATTAATATAATAATTTATACTGTATTAGAGTATGTACTTATATTACATAATTCATAAATATGTATAGTATATTATAACTATATGAAAAAAAACAAATATGAAAATAATTTATATTATAAAACTAAAAGCGGATTAAACACATAATAACTTGTTTAATGAATGCACTCTTAAATAACTTATGTTATAAACAGTGTGTCCCCTAAATGAATACATACTATGAGAGTGTTAATGCAGTAATTTATTGGGTTTTAGTATTAAAAAAATAAAATCATAAATTTAATTTATTTGCTTCACTTGAATAGCACACACACACACATACACACTGTATATAAAATATAATGAATATATAAATAGAGTATTGTTATAAAATAAATGTGGCAAATATAGCAATTTTAATTAAATAAATAAATTTTTATTTATTGTTAATTAATTAATTTAAATGCAATTATATTTTTCTAATTTATATTAGTTATAGTACATTGTTGCTATTATTTATAAATGTATATTAACTAATATTTTTATTTATTAATACGGATTATAAAAATACTGTGGTTAAAAATACAAATTAAGCCAAATAAAATAAATATTTAATAATTAAAATGTATTGAAATACATAACTATATTTTTTATTTATTTAAGTAAAATTAATTTAAAATTAAACAATTGTTTTATAAGTTATTACAATAGCATATTATTTGTTTATTGTTATTATATTATATTTATAAAATTTTATTATTTATTTAATATCTAATATTATATATAACAACTTAATTTTAGATTATCATTTTGTAAAAACTATAGAAATCTATAATAAATAATTTCTGTTAGTTAAACACTGCATGTAATAATTTATACTGTATAACAAATATATTAAATAACTAAAAATATACAATAAATGTTAGTATTATTGTATTGTAATATTATTAAAAGTTACTTTTCAAAAATTGTATTGTTTTTATTATGGGGTATAAAAAGATTATTTTGTAACTAATGTTTCATTGCTGTTATGAAATTAGTGTTAATAATAGTAAATATTATATATAAGTTGTATAAATTTCACTCTAGTTTTTTTTTATATATCTGTGATACACATATGATACACACTTTTTATTTATATCCACCAAATTTAGGTGTGTGTGTGTGTGTGTGTGTATGTGTTTTTGTTTTTGCTCTCAACAAATAAAATCCAAAATTATGGCCCAAAAAACTTAATATCTCTTATGACACATTGTATATAGAAAATAACTATACACTCAATAATATAAAAAAAAGCTAAATTAATATGATTTTATTATATAACTCCAACATATTGTGTGAGCTATTAATAGCAATATGTTGTAATATACTGTATATTATATACAATAACATTGCTTTTCTAGTAAATCCATTTACTATTTTTGAAATAATATCAATTATTGTTTATTATAAAATAGATTTAAATTTAGTGTTATTGTTTTTTTTAAAAATTTAATAAATTTGAATACATAGTGTAATTTCAAAGTTATTTTTTGAAATTTATATAACTTATATAATTATTGACAAAATTCAAATAATTTCTAACAAAAAAGTATCGAAGATAAGCATTTTATTAAATTATATATTACTTCGTTAATTATAAATAATTTATAAATATATAAATTAAAATAATTTTTGAATTTTAATAAATAAAATTGTTAATTTACATTATAATTGTTATATTAATTTAATATTTAGTCATCTAATTCAATAATATTAGACATATATAGTATCAGTATATATTTATATTATATAATATATATAAGATATATAAGCGATATAAGTGTCAAATAAAATATGGCATTAAATACAATACCAAATGCAATCATACACTACACACACACGGCTAAGAAAATCAATGCTATCTAAAGGTCGGTTGGCTTCTCATATGAAAAATAGTGTATTATTTTTTCCTGAAGAGCCACTGATAACACATTTAAGTACTTGTAGTTTGCTGTGTGTGTGTAGTGTCTTATATTACATCTTATATACAAAAACAGAGAGTGAGGGTAAGTGAGTGAGTGAGTGAGTGAGAGAGAGAGAGAGAGAGAGAGAGAGAGAGAGAGAAAGAGATGACTATATATTTTTTTGTTACATATCTATTGTTACTATTTCTCTATCACTTTCAATATAAATCTACTGAACGTTAGCTTAGATAATATCTAGTGTTAGAAAAATTTGTCCACTATTTTATAGTTATTGATATAGCAATACTCAGTATATTTCATTTATTGTATTATTTGCATTATTTGTTTCTAATATATACATACAATAATAGTTATTTTGTATTACATTGACTAGTACGGTAGATTAATACAAAAAATATATATACAATATTAGCTACTAAATATACTTTATTTTGTATTGCTAGAAACTTTATCATTGAATAACTTTATTAAGTTAGTATTTAAATTGCATTATATAAATTTGAATATAAAAAATTATGTACAATAAAATTGAAACATGAATTTGAATTTAATGGTACTGTAAGAGAATTATAATAATATTTATCATATAATTTATTTGTTGAAATAATTTAATTACTAATGAGCATTTTTTTGCTATCAATAAATCTATACTTATATTAAAATTTCAATACTTATTATTATATTTGAAACACTAAAATATTGTGCATAATATACAGTATATATTTATAAAATGACAGATAATAATGCCGGCAGAAAAATTGAGATATTATATGATTTTTAAACTCATATTATGATATTTTGGCAACCATTGTATCGTTATATACTATTTGTTAAATATATATTACATTTATTTTTTTTATATGTTTTATGCTTTTAAGACCTAGTTTTTTTCTTTACGTTTAAACTTTAATGCCTATGGATGTGTGTGTGTATTACAAATAGTAAGGGGATGTCAAACATAGATAAAGATAATGTAAAATCAAAATAATATTTGAAAGTTTCAAAAATTTAGAAAACTATAGATTACATATATTTTAGTTGTAAACTAATGGCAAATATATTTATAAATATTGTTAATATTCATATCGTATTATATTTAAAGATATTATCTTTGTTACTAATTTCTGCTTATATTGTATTTTATGACAAACATATCTAAAGTGAATCTCAACATTAAAAACATCGATTACTAACAAGTCATAGCTTACATATCAAATAAATGTCTGCTTTAATAAATGCTATTTATTTTTTATCATTTAAATTATATATGATTTTGATATTTATATTTTTTTCACTTATTACAAAAAATCAAAAATAATTTATTTATGTTACTGTAAATAATCTACTCAAACTTTATGTAAATCAGTTTATCTATTAAATGTGATACAATATATTTAATATATAAAAATACATTTAATAAAATATATATTTCACTTAAAGGCTTTTTTAATAATATTAAACTTTATTTTATAGTTATATTTTAGTTGAACTAAGTTTACTTACTAAGAGATCTTATCGATAGTTTTATGTTTTATATAAAGAAATTTAATCAAAATTTTTTATTTAATGTACATAAATATGATTGCATTATTAACATATAGTATATGATTAAACTATATATTTGATATTTATCGTTTGATATGATAACCAGAGTAGATTTTATTTTAATTAATTTAAAAATGCATTATACTTATTAGATATTATCAGTAGTATAATTTTATTTATTAGTTAGGTGTTTTGGGTTATATAAATTATTGTAATATAAACTATTATATTTATATTAAGTAACTAAACAATAATTGTTTTTAATTTTTTGCAAACACTATCTAAATATTAATTAAATTTATATATAAAAATTAAGATTTTTGATTCTTTCAGTTTTCTTTGAATAACACAATATTTTAATCGTATGTTTTATTATTAATATTATTTTGATTATATTTATTACTTAATTGTTTACAATATTTAAACTGATCAAGTAATTTTTCAAATTATCATATTTAACAATTTATATAATGTTAACAAAAATTAATAAAATACAAAATTCATAATTAATAAATATTGATAATCAAGATATAGATGTTAATTATAAATTATACTAATACTAATTAAATTCATATTTATTATATTAGAATTAAATTCAATTATATATTAAGTAATTAAATCTATACAATATTTAATTTTTTATATTTATTACAATAAATTTATCATTAAAAATCTTAATAATATTTACGAACTATTTCTATAATTGAGATATTATTTAATAAATTATATTACTGTATATTACAATTTGTTAAATAAATAAAAAATAAGATTTCAGGCAATATTAGTGTATAGCAAAATATAAAAAAAAGTTACATCAAAATGTTATTTAAATTATTTATATATAAAAAGACAATTTACTACATGTTTTATATTAGAGATCAAAAGATTAAGAGTACAGTTAAAAGAAATATTTATTTGAAAAGAAATTAACTTTTTAAGAGATTTTTCCTAAAAAAAAGTTTTTTAAGACATTTTTGTCTCATATAAAATACATGTGCTTTTTTGCATTGCAATGTGTGACAGACCATCCAATAAAACAGTAGCTTTTTTTGCTTTCCTTATAAGTTTTAAGCAATAATAGCCCGACAGACCTAAACTGTCTGTCAGGTGGCTATTCCCGAGTGGTGTCAACACATTTTGATGCAATTCAGTAATACATTAATTATAAGCCGACATCAAGAGAGAGAGAGAGAGAGAGAGAGAGAGAGAGAGGTGTTAACAATATATATATATAATGACATCATCTAACAATCTAAAGCCTAATGTCTTCAATAAGATAAACAACAACAACGAAAAACTTATTGCAGACAAATACAAACATTTCATTTGAAGAAAATTTGTTTGTTTAAACCGCTACTAATTCTTTATATAATTACAATAAATAATAATAAATAGTAAATTTTTTGCATTAAATACCTAAAATCCAGTACTAAATCATTTGTGAATAGTTTTGATAAAAATTATAATTAAACTTTTAAAACACACAATTAAAATAATAATAATTCTGCAAATAATCTTTAAATTAGATTTTAGTTTAAAATAATGAAAAAAAAAACATTTTTGGTATGTTTTTTAGTTAGATTATAACTCTTATATATAAATTATTTAGTGATATATGTGTGTTAAGCATGCAATATTGCTATTGTGTATTATATTTAAAATAAATAGTAATTATATTTTTGTTTACCACAAAAATACTAAACTAATAACAAGTAAATTAATGTTTATTTATTATTGTATCATACAATTTGTATGACATATAAAACTGGTACTAAATATAAAACTTTTAATCTCTCTCTCTCTCTCACTCTCTCTCTCTCCGTGGAAACGCATAATAAGATTATGAGAGAAAAATGAGTATAAAAACAAAAGAGATTTTTATTAGTTTTCGGCTTTTGTTTTATTGTAAATGAAGTCTTGATATCAATTTATATCATATATATATAGTTGTGTTATGTTTACACTGAAAGAGAGAAAGAAAGAAAGAAAGAGAGAGAGAGAGAGAGAAATAGAAATGATTTGTTGTTAGTAATGATGAACAGACAAAAACATATCAGCAGTTTGTAAGTTAAGTAATATTTGATTCACGAGATCAGTACCACTGTATATATATTGTATATACAGTATATATACAGTATATCTGTATATTGTAGACATATTGTACATTATTGTTATAATAGAAATCAATGTATTTGTGTTTTCACTCTTTTTCATTATTTTTCGACCAGTTTTTCGACTGTAATCGACTAAATAAAACTGTTGTTATTTAACTGTTAGTTATACTTTCGCTAAAATCTAGTTGTTATGTGAGAGTAAGCAATATTTGAGAGGATGGAGAGCTGACTATGATATAGCTATAGCTAAGTAATAATCTTTCGCTCTCTCTCTCTCTCTCTCTCTCTCTCTCTCTCCCTTTCTCTCTCCTCCTTTAAATGAAGTCATACTCTAAATGAGATACAATAGAAATTATATCAAACAATGGATTCAATGAACGCATATATTATTATTGAAATACAAAAGTATTGCTTCATTAAGGAAGGCATCCATTATTACTAAGTTTATGTTTAGTTAAGATGAGATGCAATGTCTTTGATTGCACTTTGATTTTATATTCAAATATAAACCATGAAAATCAAATCACAATATAAATCTAATGATTATATTATGCTTTTGGTTTTTAAAATTTTTATAACATTGTATAATATATCTATATAATCTTTTATTGATTATATAAATATATTTATTTAAGTTTAAAGTTGTTTTTGTATTTAATGATACAGAATCTGTAAAAAAATTAATAACTTGAAGCTATAAGGTATTTAAAATTGTATAAAAAAATTTTAACTTTTAATGTTAATTGCATTTAATATTTATATATAATATAGAAAATATAATTTAATATATTGTAATATATGTAATGAGTATGATTATTATTATAATTTATATAAATATTTTGCATTTTAACTCACTATATGTTCACTACTAAAAATATAACAATTATTATCTGACAGATTATTATATATTTCTATCATTATGTTTGGTTGTAATAATGATAAGAGAGATACAAACCGAAAAAATAGTTGTGGAAAAACAATATTTTATTTTTGTTATATTTATTTTCTGCACTTAATATGAAAGTGTTGGTACAGGAGATGTAGGTTAAAGAGCACTAGTAGTAGAAATAGTAGATTTAATCTACAAAAAAATCCCAATACTATGATGATGTTAGTGATGCTCATCACAAACATCTTTTAACATATAAAAGTTATCTTCGTATTTATAATATATATATATATATATATATGAATATGATATACTGTATATGATATGCTATATTTTGTTATATTATAGCACATATAGCTATAAATATATAAAATATAAAGTTATATATAAATCCTAGTATTATTTTTTTAGCAATAATTTCTATAATGACTTTTACACAAAAGTTTTATGTTAAAAGTAATGTAAACTATATATAAATATATATAAACCGGTGTTTAAGTAAAAGCAAAATTTCATGAGATGCAATCAACAACAACAACAAAAAGTTAAATCAATAAATATATCTATTATATTCAAAAAACATTGTATATTATTATCATAAGAATAATTTTCTAATTTAAATAAAGTTTTAAATATAAATATCATTACTAAAATATACATATATTTATATAACATACGATTTAGTACATATGTTATAAGTTTTAATGTTTTATATTGTTTTTTAGTATTATTATTATTGTTTGGATAACGTTTTTAGTTTTGCTATGAAACATTAAGCATATTTATTATATTTTAATAGCCATTATATATTATCCAAAACAGAAAAAAGTATTAAATTTTTTTAATTAATTTATATATCTGTTTGTTTTTGGTATCATATCATATAATAAATAACTGTATAAAATCTATGCTGTATATTTAGTTTATGTAATGAACTATTTAATTTGTTATGCAATAGTACAGTACTATACATGCAATGACAGTGAAAATTATCTGTTTTGATTGACAAATGTGTTATCATATACAGTACCATATTATATATATACCGTATATTATAATTGATTATTTATGTAGTGTTTTGACTCATATGACAAATGTTATCATTTATTATGACAAACGTGAATACATTTAAATCAAATCAACCACAAAAAACATAACCAATAGTTATAATGATATGTATAGTTATACTTTATATCATATGAGTTATATGTATAATATGTATAATATATTACTAGAGTAGATAAAGCATTTCTATAAATATGTGTAATATTAAATATTTAAATCAATGTTATTAACTATAAATAACTTGTATGAATATTGTTTTTGTTATTATTATTATTACTATTACTATTATTTCGTTTATGATGATTATGACTAGCATTACACATAATATCCAGTAGTTTATATAATCCAAAACTTCAATTTTTTAAATAAAAATTTATGTTTAAAATTTAAATAATTTTTTTCAATTTTAAAGTTTCATCATGTTAATAGGTTAATTAAAAAATTGTAGACATTTATCAAATATAACAAAAACAACAAAATAATTGATAAAAAATAAATAAATTAGATATAATTTATCTAAAATGCAGAATAATTTTAAGATATTATTAAATTTAAAAAGATATTTTTATATAATAAATATATATATCAATAATTTTAAACAACTAAACAATATTTGGCAAGAATTGACAATATATTTTTTTAATATAAAATAAATATAATATAAATATTATGTTTTCTATAAAATACAGTATTTTTGTCATTTTATTTTGCAATGAAAAAGCAGTATTGGCTTAGAATAGATATGTTATATATCTATATAAAAAAAGAAAGTTTGGAAATGATATGCCATTCAGTGAATCATAAATTATTGATCACTATTTTGTTCGGATAGTACTGTGAAATCATATATACTATATATTGTATATATACTGTATATATATATAAATTTAAAATATTTTTTTTGTTATAACTGTATATATGTTTCTTTAAAAGTCTATAAAATATATTGTGATTTACTTTATGTTATGTTATTGTAAGAAAAGATTTTAAAAGTCAAAAAAAGGAAAAATATTTTACGAACAATATGTATGACATCAACAAAGCAGGCAATGGTCGACAAATCGTTACACAAAGATATATACAGTATATATATATATATATAAAGATATGTTACACATATCAGTTAATACTAAAGAAAGTACAGAAAAATACAGAGAGAAAGAGAGAGTGAGAGAGAGAGAGAAGACGTTTTTATGAAAAGACATGTGAAAAATATTTGAGTGCAAAGTAATTGTCTTTCAAAGGGCGTCAACCGATCTATCGGTGCTTTGAAATTGAGAGCACAGACAGACAGTCATCTCTTAGAGTGTGAGGTCTACTATAATGATAGGTTAGGATTGCAAATGTGATGGAAGAGTGTATAAGAAAAATAAATTTTTAATATTCAAATGCTTTTAAATAAATAAATAAATACTGATATTTTTCTAATTATTTTATTAACAAAATACATTAATATGATAAAAATTATACTAAATATTAACAATAAAAACAACATTAAACTTAGTAATAGATATACTATATGTTTATATCTCTAAGTTTGTATTTAAGTTTATTAGTTTTCTACATTTTTAAATATATTAATATATATCAAATATCATACAGTACTGATATATATTATATATAGAGTAGTATACTTGAGTTTATTTTTAAAACATATATCTAACTCAAGTTTGCCTTTAAGTGCCAAACAACTGCACACATCAACAACACATATCGCTGTCGTATTACTAAAATAATGTGTTTTTAATGCGTCTCTCTCTCTCTCTCTCTCTCTCTCTCTCTCTCTCTCTCTTATATATATATATATAATGTATAGACTTTTCTATGAAGTATAAAATATATAAAAACTTATGCAATCACTAGATAAATGAGTTGATTTTTTTCTAGTTGTCTACTATTACTTCGATTGTTATGAATGAATAATATTTTTTTTTAAAAGATAAACCGGTAGTATTTCTCAAATATACAGTATATTTAAAATACTATAAAATATATTTATACGGTATATATACTGTATAACTTATATTGATACTACCTTATATGAATTAAACCTATTATATAATCTATTGTACTAACATATAGCCCATAGGCCATGTTATGTCTTATTAATAATATTGTTATAACTTATATATTTTCCTTTCAAATATAACAAATGTTATCATAAAAATGGTGTGTTTTATATATATCTAATAACATGACAACAGATTTTTATCGTTATATTATGATTATTATGATTGTTGTTATTATTTGTTTTGTTAGTTTTTATTTTGCACAATAAATAATAGGTTTCTTAATATATCGATATACTGTACAACTCAATTATAATTATATTTTTAAATTATTACACATTTATTTAATTTATATATAGATATAAATTATATTTTAATGTATATGTTATTATTAAAAATCAATGTTTTTTAATATAAACGTTAGTAAAAATACTGATATTGTGTAATATTGATATAATGCAAAACCATTTATTTTAAGATTTTATTTTTTTTGGGAGAAAAAAATAATTTTCAATATCTGAAAGTGTAGTCTAAAGGAGTAACAAAAAAACTATAAGAAAATAATTTCTTTGAAAGTCATGGCAAAAGAAGGGAAATCTATAACACAATAAAACCAAAAACAATAAATCAAATGAATTGGCAAAATAATAATAATAATAAAACAAAAACAAACCCAAACATATATACATATATATAAATATACAATATATATATAAAGCTATATATATATATAATGGTTTTATTTCTATATTTAGGTTTTTTCAGAGTCTTTGACTTTATTTTGCATATATAAATCAATTTAAGTTATATAAATAGAAAATATTAACAATTATTAATCAAATAAAATGTTATATTAATTTCGGTTCAAAAAATAAATAGCTAAGCAGTTAATATTATACTGTAAGCATAAAGTTTTATCCTAATCAAAATTTTGTTAAGTTTTATTATACTGTATATTAAGTATTACACAATGTTTTAACTTTAAAAATTGGTGTGTTATTAACAAATACATTAAATCAAAATATATTTAAGATTTAAATAAAAATGTAAACGAAAATCTAAATTTATACTATTATTTTCATTATTCACATATGTATATAATTTATATATATATGAATGTTTGTGTGTGATATTACAAAACACGTAAAACAATTCCCGTTTTGCCAATCAATTTGCATTAAAGTCAGCGGCACTTACTTTAATAATATAAGCGTTTGTCAAGCAATATAAATTTATGTATTATATAATCGTATCATATTTTCCATAAATATTACTTACATGTGTGGGGAACTAAAAAAATATTTTTTTAACTATTATTTAAATATTAATGTATTTATATAACAGTATAGTTATTTTTTGAAAAACATATATTTTTACTGTATATTGTAATAATAATAAATGTTAAGATAACAAAAATAATATTTATATATATATAATAAAATACGATTTTGCACGCAATGTTTAAAACAAATCTTGCATTAAGTATAAGACTATCAAATTACAATTACAATAATTCATATAAACAATAACTTATTAAATAAAAGCTAATTGATTATTACAATTTATTATTAATAAAAATTATTTCATAATTTATAAAATCCATGAACAGTATGTAATACATACTATGTACAGTATATCTTACTGTAAAAATTATAATTTTTCCCGCAATGACACTGACTTACAACACATGTATACTATAGTTAGAAAAATATTTAACTTTTATATAATACAAACTAGTTTACAGTACAGTATATTTCTAACCAAAAAAAAATGATAAAATTTAAATTTTCGTTTTCTTACAATATATTCTAATATTTATTATTTGTTAAACTTGTATTGTTATAGCTTTTATTCATAATATTATTATTTTAACATTTTTTGTTTCTTTTCTCTATTTATATTATTAGAAATACATTTGACATATATTTTTTGTTGTCGACATCCATTGAAATACACTGAAAATAAAAGAGATTTAAATCACATTTTGTTATTATATAAATATATATTTATATATAATAGTAAAAAATAGTATATTTATGAATGATATGAAATGGTGTGAAACAAATTCTGTCATTGAATAATTTTTTGTTATTTATAGGGTTTTATAATTCATATATAGTATTAATTTAATATTTTTTGTCGACTTTACATAATATCAATTTTATAGACTATTTTTTGATTAAATAATTAACATAAACATAACAAAAAATACTAAATTTTATGTGATATTATTAATCAATAATAATTGAATTGTACAATAAATGTAAAATATTAACTTATTGATTGAATTAAAAATTATATATGTATTAAATAATAGTAATATCAGTAATGTAAAAGTTTTTAAACAATATAATGTATAATTAAATAATAACGTAATTAGTTTTATTATACTTGACTAAAAATTTATATTCAATATATTATAGCAATAGTTAAATTGATAGTTAAATTAATGTAAATTTATTTGATGAAAAAATATATAATAATTATTATTAATTATTGTCATAATTACTAATATGAAAATTACATAAAATATTAATCATATAACAATCTTAATATAAACAATAAAATTAAATCTATAATTTCATTTATTTTAATAAATTCAAAAAATATCAAATATACTATAAATATTCTTAGCATTAATATTTAATAAATTAATTAAATATTTTCAAATTTTATGTAAAGAAAAAATTATAAATAAAATCTTATAAAAGCTTAATCAAACTGAAAGTTTTAATTTATGTAAATCCAACTCAAACTACAGTATATGCGCTAATAATAATAATAATAATAATAATAATAATAAAGCATAAAATAAAGTATATAAATTTTAAAGATGTTATAAAATTTATTTATTTATTGTATGAATTTACACAATAACTTTAATGAAAGTAATATTATGATGTACTTTAAACACATAGAAAAAAGTACTTGAAATATATATATAATATTAAATAAAATATAAAATAGATTTACTATAATAGGTTAGTGTTGCCAAAACACAAAATCTATGAAAAATATCTTATGAAGTACAGTATAATATATATTAAATATATAAATACTTATAATTTAATGTGTTATAAAAATAGTGGTTTAAGTATTGGGCTATATATTATAAACCGCACACGAAATATGATTAATAATAATATACTATATTTTTTTGTAAAGCATTTTTTTGTGCTTAAACCAACACTTTTCAGTTATATAAATATATTTACTATTATAGGCTATATATTATAAATAATTATCAAATATTTTGCACACAACAACTTCAGATAAAAATTTGATATAAAACAACTGTAGACTAACACTATTATTATTATTATTATTTAATATATAAAATGAAGGTTTGCTAGAAATAATATGTAATATCATATCGACATTAATTTAATAGCAAAACATTTTATTAAAAATTCAAAATAATTCAGATTAAACACTTAATTTACTTAATAGATATAACTATGCTTTTTATTACTTACAGTTTATTACAAAAAAGAGTAATGTATTAAACAACAACAAAAAATAGCGAAAATAGTGTTAAATATTTAACTCGACATCTATTTAAGTTTAATACTTATTTTTATCTAATTTGCATTTAAATTATTCAATTTATTGCGTTTCTTAATATATTTAGTTACACATACATACACACACACACACACACACACACACACACACACACACACACACACACACACACACACACACACAGACCCATACATACATGCATGCACTATATAAATTATAAGTATAGGTATATATGTATATTATTTATGTCTACATCATAGGTTTAACATATTAATACAGTATATTAAAATACAGTATATCTATGTACAGTGTTATAGTATATAGTATGTATGTATACAACAACCAAAAAACATTAATTAACTTTTCGCACTTTCAATGTTTTATGTACTATTCAACAAATGTTTAGCAATAATAAAAAAGTAAATTACTTTTAATAGTACAAAAATAGTTGAGAAAAAAATAACAAAAATAAGACAATTATTTTTAGCTAATTAGTTGGCAAAAAGTCTATTTGATCAGTAATACTACAAATATAAAACAGTAGTGCGGAAAATATATTTGTTTAATTAAAATACTATTTTGTTGACCATATTATAGTCAGGTAATTATTAACAGTAATAAATAACTTTTAATTTAAGTTTAATCAAGATAAACATTATTTAAAATATTTTGCCATTAGTTATTTATATTTAATGTTATAATATAATAATATTTATGTATTTATTATAAATATCTAAATCATTGGCTTTATATATTTGACATAAAAATTATTATTTTTAGTTTTATTTGTGTCGATATATTTTTAAATTGTTTTTAAGTAAAAAAATTGTATAAATAGTAAATAGATATTTGAATACAATATAAAGTACTATTTATTTTCGTTTTTTATTGCAGTGAAAATAGTATTAAAGGACAAAAACAAATTTTTTCAAATCGTTGTTTTTCATACTTTACAATAAAAGTTATGAATAAATTTGAATTTCTCTTTTATTTTATTTTTGTCTTTGTTTTACATTATCTAATATTTTTATTTAATCACTAGATATATATATATATATAGTTATATTTAATCATAATTTATTTGTTTGTATATAAAATTCAAATATATTTTATGTTTGAATTTTGAAAAATTTGGTTTTTAAATTATGTTTCAAAGATTTACTAAAACTTCTGTAAACAAATATGCAAAATATAAAATAGACAAATATATAACATATAAAATAACAATAAAAGAAAATATTTATTTTTAAGTTTTTATATTATTATTTTTTAGACATTTTATATTTATTTAAAATAAGTTAAATGTTGTAAATAGAGTTTTATTGAGTTAACAAAATATGTGTTAATTTTATTTTAAATAATTATATTTTGTAAATACAATTAATATTAAATTTATATTTATTTAAAATAGTAATGTATTTTTTGCTGTATAATGTAATGCGGTTTATATTAGATTTAATCACTTAGAATAATATTGATATTTTTTATTAGCAGAATATTTCATTTGTATTTTTATTAATATTAAAAATATCAGAGATTTAATTTCTTTAATAAAGATAATATATGTTATAAATGATAATTTATAATTAGTTTCAAATCCCAAGAAATAACAATAAAACTTTAATACATATATATATATATATGTTAAATATAATACTGTAATAATAATAAGAATTAGTAATTAATGTTTATTATATTAATACAATATATATAAAATACAACCAAACATTTAGCTTAACCATTGCATACTATTTCCGTTATGGTCACTATAGTCATAGCTTATGTCGTATAATAACATATGATCAGATAATATATTATTGTTTAATACGATAAGACATTAATACAAAAAGTGGTCGTAAAGAGAGAGAGAGAGAGAGAGAGAGAGAGAGAGAGAGAGAGAAGAGAGAGAGAGAGAGATTACAATTGAATGGCAAAGAATACATTATATTTTCAATAGTATATCTATGTCTAAAAAAGGAGAAAAAACTATATAATAATACAATTGTTGAGACACTAAAAAACACGGAGCGATCTCTTTGTCTTCTTAGAAATGTATGAGTCGTTTGATTTTTACAATAGTTGTGAACCAATTGAAAACAACACTCGGGGGACACTTAAACACAATTTTTAAAAGCTTTACTAATCTTATATAACACTACAGCCCGCGACTAATATTGTAAATGCACTTATCCTTTCAAAAATAGGTCTCTATCTCTATGTTGTAGTAGTAGTGTATAAAAATTTTATATAAATGATATCTTGTATTTATATATATATATACTGTATATAGATATAGTGTACTTAACTTAAGTGTAAAAACAATTTACGCACTATTTGTTGAATACGTTTGATTAATATTAATCTTATATAATCTAAACACAGTTTTCATTATTAACATGTTTTTTTAAAAAAAGTTAATATTTATTTTGTTATTAAAATGTGTTTTTTGGGGTACAGTATATTAAAACAAAATTAATATAATATAATATATCATAATTAATTTAAGAGTGTATAGTTGTCATATATAATATATTTAATATATAAAACATTTTTATAATTTAGTAAACAACATTAAATTTCTGACATTTTTATTTAGAAATTGAACAGATAATTTGTAATATTATAAAATTAATATATCATAATAAATATTATTTGTATTATATTTAGTTTATAACATAGTTTTGTGATTAATGTTATGCAATTGATTTTAATCTATCATCAATTTTTCTAATATTTTTAATATTGGTTGACAATTTTAATATATTTATTTATTATATCATGTAATACCTTATTTTATTATGTAATAATAAATGAAATATTTTGTCATATAAATATATATATAAACAACAAATTATATGTAAACATAAAATAATAGTAATAACCAAAATATACAAGTTTTTATAATAAATCATTAAAATAATTAATAATTGTTTACATAGTTAAAGATGTTTACTGTACAAACTAAAAAAGTTTGTTTTAATTTATAAATATTATTATAATTTATTAAGATTTTTTATAATTAATTTATATTTTTATAATTTTAAACAAATAATTATAATATTAATAGATAATTAACTAAAATATTTATTACATATTTTTATTGTTTTATTAATAAAATATTAAGCAATATTTATATAATGTTTTAGACTGAGATATCAGTAAATCTATAAATTATATAAATAAAATAATTTTTTAAAAATAAATATATTTTTAAAGTGTATTTGTTTAGATATTAGAAAATGTGAAAATAAATAAATATATTTGATTTAAAATTTTGTTGGGTTTTTTATCAGAGACAGAAACAAATTATATCTCACTTTTACAACAACAACAACACAAAAAAAACATAAAAACTTTTAGTTTACTGTTGTATTGATATTACATAAAATAAAAACAAAAATCTTTTAAATTTTAAAAACATTGTTTTTTAGGAAATATTTTTTGATCGAAAAATGAATGAAACGGAAGATAATGTATTTTAAGATAAAAATCTAAGTAACGAAATAATAATAATAATAATATTTAAAACTTTGTTTTTATACAACACCACTGAGCGTCCATTTATCGGCACTTTTCTCTAAAATAAAAGTAAAAATCGTTTGAATGTTTAAAAAATATATTTTATGATAAATGGATACCAATTGTCAAAATAATACTTATGTATAACAAACAATAGACCTTAAAATTGTCGACACTTTGTCTCTTAACATTTTACTCATCAAACCATTACATTGAGAGAGTTTTATGATTTTTTTGTTAACGATATTTTGTTGAACAAAATATCAATATATATAAAGTATATTTAGTATTATATATCATATAAGTTGTAGACAATGTCCAACAAATAAATAAATATCTTTAATAATAATAAAAATGCTATATATTTTGTATGCTTTATTTGCCATAGTTTTCTATATGTATGATATGTACTGTATATTTGTGCATCTGTACACTCCAAACATAAATATAATTAATATAATAAATATAGTTATAATCAATAATGTCATTGAGTACATGTGTATAAAGGACAGTTAGGTCAGGAAATAGGAAAGAGTATGTGTGGTATGTATAGTGACTATTCCATAGACATACACACAGATTGACTAATAATATAAAGGATAAGAGTTTTATTTGATGTTTTAGTTTATTTGTACAATTGATTAGTGGTGTTTGAGAGCAATATCCAGTACTGTATATATAATACAATATAACAGTATATCTCAAGTAAACAAATGAATGACATCTTAATAAAGACATACTGTTTATAGTATTTGTAAATTTTATTATACAATTAATTTATTACTAATATTGTAATATATTTATAATTAAAAACATCCATTGAATTTAGTTAATTAATATAATTTAATTAAAACAATTTAAATAATTATTAACAAAAATTTATTTTGTTACAACTTTTGTCTAATATATAATATAAATACATGTTTTAAAATAAATTCATTTGTATTACATATAAATATATGATGTTTTATATCAAACGCATGACTTCCCGTTAGCTTAAAGTCGTTTAATATCAGTGACTTAGAAGAAGGATCTGAAGAGAGAGAGAGAGAGAGAGAGAGAGAGAGAGAGAGAGAGAGAGAGAGAGAGAGAGAGAGAGAGAGAGAGAGAGAGAGAGAGAGAGAGAGAGAGTGGATTACAAAACAAAGTCAATCGGAAATCAATCAAATTATATTTGTTTTGAACCCCAATTGTACTGATAGTATATAACATCCACTGGTAGTAGTAGTGATGGATATGTATGTGTTTGCAGTCCTAACTATAAACTACTGTTTCACTAGTTTTAAGATAACTTATTGTGATTCAGGACTCGAAATCCCTCTCCGTTTTTGTCGATCTTCTCCTTATAGACAATGAGCCAAAACATACGGTCAATACTATTGTTTAGGTCTTAAATTCCGACATCAAAATTGTGAAGCAATCAGTTGTGGCTATTATTTGCAGTTTTTGGATTGAATTTAAGTGAAGAGACCATTGAATCACTTGAAACGAAATGAAGATTCACAAAGAGAGACAAAAATAAAAGAGAAAGAGAGACTTATGAAGATAAATGCCATCAATAGTCTGTAATAATAGTAGTAATACTTTAATAGTAATAATAATAATAATATTACTTAACTAATAATTTTGTGCCATTTTTACGCACCTATTAATTTTGTCCATTTGCTGAACACAATTACACAATCAAACAAATAGTGTTTTGTAATTGAATTCTTTAGGCAATGATATAACATATATAATATAACTTGTTTTCAATGTCTTTAAGTAATTATTTGCTGTTATTTTCAAATAAATTTATGTTTCAGTACTTTGGATGACTTTCTAACATTTATATACAGTATATCTAAAAAATAAATGTTAACAATTAGTAAAACAAAAGTATTTTGAAATTAATTTATTGCTAATTAAAAATAAATTTTGATAATAGAATACAAAAATAAGTAAAACTTATAAATAATATTTATTATTATTATTATTATAATTTACTCAATTAATAAATTAAACTCTTAATTATTACATTTTGAATATTACTATATTTAATTTTAACCATAAATTGTATATTATTTTTTCTCATTTACAAACTAAATGTTTAAATCAAGTTTCACTGAAATAATTTATAATATGTCAAAAAAATAATAAATTCATAAATTAACATGTGCATTTTATTATTTAGTTAAGCCCATTGTCCAGTACTATTAATACATTATTATTTTAATAAAAATTATGATTAAATTTTGGGAATAGATATGACTTATTCAATAAGTTGTGATTTTATTATTTATTTTTTTGCTGTAAATCAGTGATCGGGCGGCCAATACAACACTAGTAGAGGGAAAGGGAGATGTTTTTGTAAATACTATGCAAATGTATTTGAATTCATTAATGCCAACGACAGACAATATAGACAACTGATTTAAATTGATGTCATTATAATAGACGACTAGATTTCCTATCTCTCTCTTAATTCAATTTTTTGCTAACAATTTCTTTAGCTTTTTTCACTTTAATGTATAAAGTATTAGACAAAAGTTTAGTTTTAATAAAATTGTATATTTTCTATTATTTTTTTATAATAAATAAATATTATTTTTATTGGGAAAACTTAAGTGGTACTACTATTATAAGTATGAAAATAAAAATTAATTATATTATTTAAGTTTACGTAACTTAAAATTTTAATTACTATCCATTAAATTTATTTTAGAAAATACATTAAAATTTTGGTTGAAAAAGTAATTATATTATTTACAATACAATAAAAATATTTAAAAATTTACTTTGATTAACATTAATCTAATTTATATTTTAAAATTATAGATTGTTGTTAAATCTATTAAACAAATTTTACTAAAATGTCAAAAGTCAATAATAAACTAACATAAATTTATTATAATGAAATATGCTTAACTATTTGCATTTGTATATATAAATTATATGATATTTTATTATTTTAGTTATAGTATCAGTTGAACAAACAATTTTATATTTTATCATTAATTTTTAATATTGTTTTTTTATTTATTGTTAAATAACTATTATACTGTACAGTAGATGATATATTATCCTTATATCTTATTATAAAATAAAAATTATTTATCAATCAGTTTTTCTTATCAAATAAATGAATAACGAAAAATTTTGGTGACAAATATATAGTAAAAAAACGTTATTTGGTTTCAGTAAAAATTGTCATTTATTTTGCAATTTATTATTATGTTTGGCTAATGTCACTAAAATTGAACGATTTTTTTTATTTCACTTACTTTGCATATAATATATGTCTTTTTAATGAATTTAATTGATTTCAAATGTGACATCAAATAAATTTTGAACTCAACTGATATAATAATATATAAAAAATAAATAAAAATACTGTACAGTATATACTATACTGTGTTTCTAATCATAAAGTATTATAAATATATGTAGTGTTATATAATATTTTATGAATTCAGTATTAGTTTAGTAGTTGTTATCTTTCAGTATTGAAAGTATAGTATAGTCTATAGTTATATAACAGAGACATTAATCTTATTCTTTTGTGACACAAAATTAGCCGAAAAAATGCAATTAATTTAAAGGCAAATAACGAGCACTCGATTAGACAAAACCTATTGTCTGTTCACTAATGCATGTCATATACTATATATATATATTGTATATTATATATATAGACAGATATATATATATAAAATAACATTATATATACTAAGATTTGATGATCAAAATGACATACTGTTGTTGTTTTCTTTGTATAATATATATATATATATATATATATATTGTATATGTATGTGTAGTATTTGACAAACTCGGCCGACAACTCCCGGTGCCGACCGATCGATACAAATCTATAGCATATTAGTCGCAAAAAAAGATAGAGTGAAAGATAAAAATCAATTTCTGTGAAGACTTTTTAAAAACGAAAATTCTCAGTGAATTACCAACAGATTTGATATATAAAAAAATAACTCACTATTATTTGAATACAGTTTTGTTGTGTGAAATGTATGATAATTTGGTTGTGTTGTTGTTGTTGTTGTCAAACACACAGTAAAATACATAAATAAATCAGTTAATAGATATGTATATGGCATACATGTACTGTATATATTTATATATACTGTATTTTATATGGTATTGGTATGTCATAAAGTATATTTGAAATCAATAGATGAGCGATGAATTTTTAGGTTTTATATCCAATGTGTGTGTCTTAATGTTATTCAATATAATACCGTTAGTGATAGCAATCAATAGTGGGAAATACATTAAACACACACACACACACTGATTTATATATATAGACTATATATAACATTATATCAGATTATCTAATGTTAAACAGACTAATATATTGTAGATTTTAATTTTATAAATTAAAAAATTGTGTTTGTTTTCTAAATAGCATCATAAATATCAGAACCACTCATAATTTACATATTAATTTAATTATATAATAAAAACTTTATAAAAATTCAATCAATGCTAAGTGATTTTTGCATCAAAATTATATCTATAAAATTCACTATTATTTTTTATAGACTGTTTTGTTTAAAAAACATTTGCCTAAAAGTTTAATTCATTATTTTTCTAGTGTTTAGTTCAACTGAAATTAGTTTTTGTCAGTTATATTACTCGTGAGAATTTACATCTAAAATATTTTTGCTCAATATTGCAATGATTTAGACTTCAATAGAGATATTATATACTAAATTATATAAATACCAATATTATATCATATATATAATATATATACTAATAATAATATTGTTTGACCTTTTAATTGAATTAAATGAGACTCAAATAGTGAGCTTTTTGGTTGAATGGATAGTGAACTCCAATTATGAACAAAAAGTTTAACTCCAAAATCTATGATTCACTGAGTTTTGGCTATGATTTTGTGGGGTTATGTGATTGCTTTTGTGGGTGGGTTTCACTGATTGTCATAGCTCTGTGTTGATGGTAGTAGTGGTGGTGGTGGTGGTCATGACACACAAGTCTGGGCCTAACTTTCCTCTCAATCACATCACTACACACACCCGTGACAATTGTGTGCTCTTTCAGCAACCATTTCCTCTCTTTCTCTTATTTTCCTATTTTCTCATTTGACAGTATCTGACAGTTTTATTATAACTATAACTATAACTATATATATCTATATATATATATGTGTGTTTGGAAATGGGATGAAAGAGAAAAACTAAAAGCATAACACAAAATGTGAAATATTTATTTCATTTATAATAAAAGCCTTTCAGTCTTTAGTTTTTTTTAATATCATGATTGCCGGTGCCTTCAAACCTATTGCTGCTTTAGTTATTTTTGGCCACAATTACATACACACAAAAAACACAAACTAATAAAGTATATAATGTATAACTAGTTATGAAATGCTATTTATTTTGAGCACTTTTGTGTTGTGTTTGTTTTTTATATATATTGTGATCACAAAAAAGTTATTTTATTTTAAATGTTATCATCCAATGAAAATGTGTGTTTGTATGCTTTGATAACAAATCCTGCACTCATTTATCTCAATTGTGTACGGATTTTGTTTGAGAGAAAAAATAAAGAGAGTGAGTGAATGGGTGAGTGAGTGAGTGTAAGTGTGTGTGTGTGTGTGTGTGTGTGTCAGAGAGAGAGAGAGAGAGAGAGAGAGAGAGAGAGAGAGAGTAAGAGAGAGAGTAAGAGAGAGAGAGAGTAAGAGAGGGATCAAAATTTAATTCAAGCTATCGTTGGCCACAAAATAATATTGTTTTGAGAAGAAGAGGCTAACTCTTCTGCCATTGAACTCATAAACTATTGAGGGCTCTCTCTCTCTCTCTCTCTCTCTCACTCACTCACTCACTCACTCACTCTATCTTTCTATCTATCAATCTTTAACTATTCAAAGTTATGGTGCGGTTAGGAAAAAAGGGAATGTCAGTCATTATAGCAAAGCACTGGTAGCACTCTTTTGTGGAAAAAGTGTGCTCTAAATCATGTATAAGAGTGAAATAAAATGATAAAGTGAGAGGAAATTTGTACCACTATTTCCTTGAATAACACCCCATCACTGACCCAATACATTCTGTACACATACATACATCATAATAACCTAACAGTGCTCTCTCTCTCTCTCTCTCTCTCTCTCTCAGCCCATTTGTGGCCAAATTTTTTTGTCCTAAAATTATATTTGTCAAAACACTTTGACTATAATCTAATAGAATTTATATGTTATAATAATAGTAAGTATTATTATTATATATAATAAATAAATATATACCAACAAAAAGCTGGTTCAGTAAAACAAAAACATTATTTTTAAACAATTTTATTGGTTTTACTATTTGTGTTATTGTACTGTATTTGTCTGCGTGTCTGTTCAGTCCATATCTTATGAAATAAAGTATTAGTAAATGAATAAAAACCTAAATTTACTAAATATATATACAAATATCAGTACAAACATTGAAAGAAAAAGAGAAATGAAAATGAAAAGACAAACAATTGGATTGTTTGCACAAATTATATGCTTTTAATTTGATTTGTATTTAACTCTCATTGAGTTTTTCAGTAGAAAATAAAGAGAGAGAGAGAGAGCAAAATGGATAAAAGATAAATCAATTATCATTTATATTCTGGTAAATAGTCATAATAGTTATGGGAATATATCCACATCATTATTGCTAAAGTGTTTTGCAAATATTGTATAATATTATATATATATAACTGTTTTAATGTAGAGTATAATAAAATAATATAATATAAATAAAATATTATTAAAAAAATTATTTAATGTTTTATCTTTCTCTTTCTATGTGCACTTTTGAGAGTTTATTTACATTTTTATTGTTTAATACAATATTATTTATATTTATAGACTAATAGAATAATTGTATTAATATTTTTATATATAAGAAAATATAACTAACTTAACGATATATTTATTTATAAAATGTATAATTGAAAAAAGTTAATATATATTTTAAGATAAATTAAATTATTCTATTAAAATAAAAATTATTAAATATAAATTTATTTATAATATCTGCAAACAATATTTATTAAACAAAATATACTGTTCAAAGATTAAAGCTTTTGTTTTAAAAGCAGTAATAAAATTCAATAAAATTTTTATAACTTAGTATTTAGTTTTTTTCTCGATCTAATTGAATCAATATTATGAAATTGTTTATAAATGTAAATTTAATTTAATTTTACTTAAAGCGATAATACTATTATAAAGTTGATTTAATATATAAATTATATATATATATATATTAAATATACTAAATGCATTTTTATGAATTTAATAATACGATATTTTATCAAAATATTTTGTAAACAAAAATTTTCTAATGTTTATAACAACGGGGTTTTTTATTTGAAAATAAATTTTGCATTTAAAGCAAAAAATTTGAAATTCAAAAGAGTGTAACAACAAAATTGTAAAAATACAAACAAAAAATATGAATAGTAATCACGTCTAGAGATCCATCAAAACAAAAACAAAATAAAGTAAATATCAAATTGTATTAACTTTTTTTATAACATAAATGTTATATAAATATTGAAGAGTATTTCATTTAAAATTATATATAAATCAATAGATTTGATTCTATTAATAAATATAAATATATTAATAAGAGATTATTTTTATTTATTTAAAAATAAAAAATTTAATAATATAGATGGTAATTATTTTATTTATAAGTTACAAATTTACAATAATATACAATAATATAATTTTTAATAATTTATATTTAGTTTTTTTTATTACATTAGTCATGTGTTTAAAGTTTTGATTTAAATCGTAAGCAATATTTCATTTGATAAACACATGTATTTTGCTTATAAATTCATGTCTACTAATGTCATATACTGTATAAAAATATTTATCTATATATTACAAACACAACAAACTATATTATAAAAAAAATTGTGTTTTCAAATGAAGTTGATTTTATCGTTGATTTCTATACAGTACACAATGGTTTACATATATGATTTCAGATGTTTACATACAAACATAGATTATATAAAAAATTGCTACAAAAATTCAGCTAAAAAATAAGCAAATATTTTAGTAAATAAAAAATCAAAATAACAGACCAAGAATAAAGTATTTTTGTATTTATATTTTTTTAAAAGTTGAGATTAATATGCAAATAATGATATGTTTTTATTTTCGTATCTAAAATACAAAAATAATTTAATAAAAGTCTAAAAATATCATTTCATGTAAATTGATTTTTGTAAATAGTGTAACATTAAATTATATTATATGATATTTATTAATAATTAAATTTAAATTTTGTCATCAATATACAGTATAATTTAAATTTATATCTAACTTACTCCATGTTAACTGAATTGTTGATAATTGACTTATAAAGTTAATGTACAATTGAAGATACCATTGAGATTACTACCAGTGCTCTCTCTCTCTCTCTCTCTCTCTCTCTCTTTCTAAATTGAGGACACCCATTTCTCAATAAGTCAACTATACCAATTCTTGACACATACACATCATATATATATATATACAGCATATATACCTTATAAAATATGATACTTTAGTATATATATATATATATATATATGAAAATAATATCAAACATTACTGGTTTAGCATAGAAAGTATAGTAAGAGAATATATGGTTTATCCTCTAACCGGTTGTACGATCCGTGAGCTCTAAGTTATTGTATTCACGCTTTGCAAACATTGTTTAGTCAATTGAATCGTCTATTTTTGTTTTGAAGATAAGAGGTTTTTCTGGGGAAACATTAAGAGAGAGAGAGAGAGAGTCTTCTAGAAAGAGCTTAACTTTTGCTGAGAGCAATACTTTTTTAAAGGAAAAAAATAAATTTATCGCTTTGTATACAAATATTTATATATTTATTATTGCATTTCAAGTACACTGATATTCATCTCATAGAATGGCATTTAATATTCAACTTTAAAGTGCGAATAATATATTTAAAAAATCATCAAAAATTTATTATAAAAAACATGTATTTATGTAACAGTAGTACATTGAAAATAGTTAAAATACAGTTTAATATTTATTTACAAAAGGATTTTGACATTTTTGAATAGTTTTTTATATTTATTTTTGGTTTGAAAAGAATTTAATAACTATTTTTTCTATTGCATAAAATTGTACATTTATTATATATATTAATATTTTAAATATAATTTTTATACATATATATAAAGCTCTATATTATAATTATCATATAAGTCAACAATTTATGACACCTACAATAAATCTAGGTTAAGATATTATTTATATAATATAAATATAATATGATATAATGCAGTATTATTAAATATAAAAAATCCTTTAAATTGATTTTTTATGGCATACAATATAATTTATATATATTATATACAGTAGATATATATATATATATATATAATATTGTATTATATTTAATGACCAAATCATTGATAGTCCAGGTTTATGA
Source organism: Oppia nitens (assembly GCF_028296485.1). NCBI lineage: Eukaryota > Metazoa > Arthropoda > Arachnida > Sarcoptiformes > Oppiidae > Oppia > Oppia nitens. Next base: position 7,191,725 of record NW_026533210.1, on the reverse strand, counting down.
TCCCACCCTTAATATCATTTTTTTAACACATCTATTGTCTACAATATTGATCGTTAATAATATTCAAAATGATACCAATAGTATTTTAAATATAATTTTTATTTTAAAAAGAAAAAAATTAATATAAATCATGTATTAAATTAAAACTTTAATTAATAATTTATAAAATTATATATAATATTTAAAGTAATAAAGTAAACATTAACAATTTTTTAATTAAAATGTATATTTAATTATTTTGGTAAAAAATTACTAACAATAATTGTTTATACAACAAATATTTATTACTTAACTTAAGTATTAATTAATTATTACTTAATTGAATGTAACTATTTATTATTAATTAAATTATAATACATTATATTTATAAGATATATATTCTGTAAAATATTATAAATTAAAATTATTTTTATCAAATTTTTAATTTATTAATTGTTTTCATTATTTTTTTTTTGAAAAGATTGAACAATAAAAATTAAAAATCTCTATAAATTTATATAATACAATACATTTTATTTATTTATGTAATAGAATTAATTGAGTGAAAAAATATTTATCAAAAAATAAAGTTCAATTAATAATAAAATATCAAACAATATCAGTGTTTATATACAGAAATAAATGTTAACATAAGTATTGTTTAACAACAAAAAAAAGTGTATAACTTTATATAATGTTAAAAATAAAAATGAAGTCATCGTAGGTTTGTTGGTTAAGAGATAAGTGTATCGACACGATGTCAGTGGTAGTGGTGGTGATTGTAATGGTAGTACCAGTACCTGAATTGGGATCCAAGAGGTGCTCCCATAACACCAGTCTCTTTCTCCCTCCCTTTCTCTCTCTCTCTCTCTCTCTCTCTCTCTCTCTCTCTCTCTTTCTCTCGCGATGTCCGGAGGGATTAAAATTCCCCAAATAGTAGTCATTAATATTTTTGCTGAACTCCAGAACCCAACAAAATTCAATGAACAGTATAGTAATAGTAGTATTGATAATCAAATTATAATTTGCTGTACCAGTGCTCTCGTATCAGACCTTTTATACAAACATTCTGTATGTCGACTATACACTGGACTTCAGTACTTAAATTCATTGGACTGGTAAGCGATGTATTCATTTAATGAGTTATCAACACTGACATCACTGACTGAGTTAGTGAGTAACTGACTAAATGAGTGAGTGAGTGAGTGAGTGAGTGAGTGAGTGAGTGAGTGAGTGAGTGAGTGAGTGAGTGAGTGAGTGAGTGAGTGAGTGAGTGAGTGAGTGAGTGAGTGAGTGAGAGATTGAGAGAGAGAGAGAGAGAGAGAGAGAGAGAGAGTAAGTGGTGAGTAAGGGATCATAACCTTTTTTTGGAGAGGTTTTCCTCCTCTCCCTTATTGAATGGATAGATAGCCCACTAAAGCTGACTTAACGGACAGTGAGGAGATTGGGATGAGAAGTGATGGCATGAAATACAAGCTTAACTTAACGTTTATTTTCATTAAAAGTTGAATGCAATTTACAGTCAGTTGTTTGAGATATACTGTATATATTTTTTCAATTGAATATTATCAGTAAAAGCATAGCTACTGTAAACTTGTATACTTTATATCAATACTTATTTATATATTACCAAACAGACAGTATTGTGTGTTAAAAGCATTTGATAGCAGCAAACGTGTGTCACTGCAAAACAGTATTAGGAAAAAAATTGAAACAACAAATTGAATCCTATTTTGTCATTCAATTCAATACAATATCAGTCAATAACTATTTTTTGTCGAATAAAGAGACGACTGTATTATAATTCCCTATAAAATCCTATTTATTAACATAAGTCTCACAAAACATACATTATTTCTCGTTTTTCTCATTTTATTTCCATCTGATTTCATCTTTTATATCATTTGTTAGCTTATGATTTGCTTTTTAGTCTCAATGTTTAAGTTTCAGATGACTTTATAAACATAGTTTTAGGACAAACCCTATTCTCTCTCTCTCTCTCTCTCTCTCTCTCTCTCTCTCTCTCTTTCCAAACACACACACATACTTACATATACACACTTATTTGCTATATTATACAGTATATTACCATTATATCAATTTAAGATCTATTGATTCAATGAACTGTTTGGCTATCATTATTCAAATTGAATTATAATAAATAACAAAATTATATATAGTATAAATACAATACTTGAACTTTATGTACTGTATCTATTGATGAATATATGCATAAACCATACATTATCTAAATTTATATAATATTTTTGCAACAATAATGAAAAAACTTTCAATTGTTTTGTTCAAATGTTTATTTTTTTATAAAATACTAGTTTCGTAGATAAAGTTTCTATAATATATATTGAATATATACAATATATACCGTATATCATTCAAGCTAAACAAAAAAAACCATTTTTCTTAGTCTTATATATTTTACATGTCATTTAAAATATTTTTGGTCTCTGAATTTTTTTTGTGCGCTTAATATAATATAAAATAACAAACCATAATAAAAATTTATTTTTCCAGAAAAAAACTATATGTAAACTTGTGTGAACAAAATATGTAATAAATGTTTACGAGTTTAAAACGTTTACTACTACTACTACTACTACTACTACTACTATTAAAGTAGATGTTTATGTATAATGTATAATACAAATAAAATATATTGCTTTAAATTATTATTATATAAGAAAATGGTGTTTCATTAGCGCCAGGAAAGGGATGCCTTTTTATGTGTTCAGTAGAGAGAAAAAGAAAAAACTTTAAAAAACAATTTTCTTAATAACATTTGAGGAGAAAAAAAACTATAAGCTCTGGAGTGCCAAACAAAATCTTATACAACAATGCAATTGATGTATTGGTTTAGTGTAAGACCGAGACATTAAGGATGAGAGAGAGAGAGAGAGAGAGAGAGAGAGAGAGAGAGAGAGAGAGAGAGAGAAATATATTTATAGAGACGGATAGATAGTGCCTCTCGAAAATAATATGCAAATGAGACACTTATTTATTCACATTTATTATATGCTGTACTTATAGATATACAATGAGTTAGTATCGATAGCATCAATAGAAGAGCTTCAATATATTGCTTATGGATATTATTAAACTAAAGCAATGCCTGATATGTAGAAATATCTATTGATATGTGGTATATAATGTATATATATGTATATTACGATCATTCACTAAATATTGAAATGTTGAATGAGATATACAACTCATATGTGAACTGAATATTCATGTAATATATAATATGAGAGAAAATTTTGTGGACTTTTTGTGTGTTGTGTGTGAATCGCTTATAAGATATAATAAAGTCAATTGGCAACCAATATAAGTATATATATTATATATATACAGTATATGTATACGGCATAGATATTATATATAAGTAAAACTACTGAATACAATGCATTTGCTATTCAATTGGTTGGCCATAGAGTAATGGCTGTGAATTTCAAATGTCAGACCAACCGTGTAATCAAAGTGTTGGCTGTTTTGTGTGTCACTAAAGTGGTGAAAAAATTTTTTGATTATAAAATTTTCAAACACACACACACACACACAGAGAGAGAGAGAGAGAGAGAGAGAGAGAGAGAGAGAGAGAGAGTTACAAACATTTTTTTATCACACTTTATGTCATTGAGATGTATAGTGTATTCAAATATATATATATATTATAGTATGATATATAACTATAGTATTTCTCTAATGAGATGACTGTAGAAAATATTCAATATGAGTTCACACAATACAGTATACTGTAAAGTGTTAAACGTGTATATCAGGGTTGCTAAAGGTTTTCGATTTCAGGGGGGGGGTATAGGGGGAGGTAAAATGGCAAAATTTTCGAAAAAGCTTGGGGGGGGGGGGGGGGGTATAGGGGGGGGGGTGAACATTTTTTATTGCATTTTTAAACGACAATTTTTGCCAATTTTGAGTAAATTCCCATTAATTTCCCACTAAATTCCCACTAAATTCCCACTAAATTCCCACTAAATTCCCACTAAATTCCCACTAAATTCCCACTAAATTCCCATTAAATTCCCATTAAATTTCCACTAAATTCCCTATAAATACCCAATAAATTCTCAATAAATTCCCAATAAATTCTCAATAAATTCCCAATAAATTAATTAATAAAAATATTCTCAGCTTAATTTCTCAATACTCAAAATGTTTTCTAAATATTAAGAATTGCATAAATATATATATAACTATTATAATTATAATTATTAAATAAAAATATTATTGTTTTTAAAAAATAGTTATTAATTAAAAAATTAATGATATAGTACTGTATTTATTATAACGTTTTAATAATAATAATAAAAATAAAATTGGCAGAAATAATTATTAATTAGTTCTAAATAATTAATTTAATTTAAGAATATATCTTTTTATAGTATTTAAATTGAACCATAACTAACAAATTTTAATATAAAGATTCTAAATTCCCACTAATTTCATATAAATTCCCACTATATTCTCATTAATTCCTTAAAAATTCTTAATAAATTTCCACTAAATTATCTATAAATTAACTAATAAAAATATTCCTAACTTAATTCTCAATACTCAAAATGTTATCTAAAATATTCATTTTTTAAAAAATATAAAAAATAAAGAAATGCATAATTATATAACTATAATTATGATAATTAATTAAAAATACAATTATTTAGTTATAAAATTGATTAAAAAATTAATGATATAGTACTTTATCTTAGTATTATAGTATTATAGTACTTAGTGATATAGTGTTTATTATAACGTCTTAATAATAATGTGAAAAATAATTATTAAATAACTAAATAATTAATTTAAGAATATTTTGAAGTACTTCATATTGAACCATAACTAACACACTTTAATAAAAAGTTTAAAAATATTAAAATATAATTATTTTAAAATTTATGCTAAAAATTTGTTTTCGACTTTTAATATGAAATAATATATATATATATATTCATTTATAAAGAGCTAAAAAATAAAATATATTTAATTATTTTTTTGAAAATTGGTGGGAATTTATTAGGGAACTTTTTCCCTTGTGGAGTGCCCCTACTTTATTTATGTAATATTTATTTAATATCATAATTATTATTTTTAAAGCACATAACTAACACATTTTAATATAATGTTTAAAATATTAACATTAATTTTCTTGAAAATTGGTGGGAATTTATTTTTTCCCTTGTGGAGTGCCCCAACTAGTGTAAATAATGTTAAATTGACGTAATTAAGAATTTTTATCTATTTATTTTCTATACATAAGCTATTAATTTATATTAAAACTAATTTAATATTTATTTTTTTGTTTAATATAAAATTTTACATAGTTGAAAAAAATTTTCGGCGCCTTCGGCGCCGAAAATTGGTAGGGGGCCCCCTAACTTTTTGGCTTCATGCCAGGGGGGGGTAAAAGCCAAAATTTCTCCATCTCAGGGGGGGTAAGACGTCTTACCCCCCCCCCCCCCCTTTAGCAACCCTGGTGTATATCAATGTGAAAAATACCTATAAATCACACATTGAAATTTTTTATCTATAAAAATGATTTTCACATCACTTTATTTATGATGTGCACGACTGGGGATAACGATTCAACAAAATTATATCTTTATATAAAATATATACTATATATGAATATTGAAATATATTCAATAAATTTAATTTTACATGTTATTAAGTAATGTTATGTGAAAATTAATTTTTTTATATATATAAAAACCCATACTATAATATATTGAAAATTTTACTTTTTTATTAATATTTTTTGTTAAAAAGTTCTATTTAAGAAATCTTATAGTATAATAGCAAACGATAAATATTTAACGATTTTATATCTTTTTTGAAAAATATTTCAAAATGTTATATTATACATGAAATTATTTTTTATAAATTACAGTATTTTATAGCAAAATAGTTTAATTTATTGATTTTATTAATATTAATCATATATTAGTTACTTATAAAAACTTAATTAAAGTAACTTTATTTTAAACTGTCTTTTATATCGCCTATACTTATAAAAAAAAACCTTTTATTTATTGGACATAATTTGAAAATTTTAATATTCTCATTTAACATTTAAGTATTGATGTTTGCCTGGTAAAAAATAAATAATAAAATAATTTTAATATTATATTAGTAAAATCTTTAAATTATAAATTAGTATAATATTATACTTATTTAAAACTATTAGAAATACTTTACTATATAATAATTTTAGTTTACAATAAAATTTTAAGTTAGTATTAAAAATATTAACAGTTTCTAGATATTTAATTCAACATAAATTATTATATTTTAATAAATTAAATATCTAGATTATTTATTAAAATAATATTTAATTGTATAATAATTCTAATAATATTTATCTTAATATTAATAGAATAAATACACAAATATATATATATATATATACAAATTTATTTTAAAAACACTTAATTCAAGTTTTGTGTCATTGAATCTTAAATCCATATAAACTATAGATTTGTATGTTTTTTATTCAAACACATGAATGTTTCAATAAATCCCGACTTTTTTTGTAAGATCTTATATATAAACACAACTGTCGATTACAAACACAAATTCAATTGATTGTCAACTGTTTTATTAACAAATTCTTTTATTTCAATGAATTTCTCTAAACAGTAAATGTCTTTCAAACTCTGAGAGACATGTCTTTTATCGCTTTGATATGTCATCCCTAAAGAAAACACAGTTAAGACCTCTCTCTCTCTCTCTCTCTCTCTCTCTCTCTCTCTCTCTCTCTCTCTCTCTCTTCTATCTATTGGAGAGTAAGTGTCATCTAAGTAGATACACACACAACAAAACAGACTGACTGTTACATTATAATAATTTAAATTTAAAATTAAAATTTATTTTATTTAAGTATATGTATACAGTATATATATATATACTGTACAGTATGTGTTGCATAACTGAAAAATGCAAAATCACTACTCTATATGCAATTTAACAATAGTTTTTAATATATTTCGATGTAATTTCAAAAGTCGTTTATTCAAAAAATAGCTGTCATCTGAAACATTGTCGACATTATTATTATTATATTATATATTAGATTTAAATTAAATTTCTTATCTCTCATGTCTTTCAATTCAAATATTGTAATCTTTGGTGTGAAATATAAATATATATAAAAGTTAAAAATCAAAAATGTTTTTTACATTCTTTTTTTTTGTTGATATTAAATGAGCCCTATTTTTAATAATTTTTTTATATAATGCCTGATAAAAATGTATGTATATATATACTGATAATATTAACTTCAAGCGTTATCTCATCTATATTTTTAAACATATTATGTGTTTTTTATAATTATATCAATCTTTACTCAGAGGTCTGCAATTCCCCACATTTTATAAAAATATTTTTGTTGTTTTATTATTGTAATATTTGTGTCATATTATTATATTTAGCTAACTTTTTGATAGCATCTATAATATTATATATATATATATATATATATATATATATATATATTATTTCATCTTTTATCGATCTTTTTGTCTCTGTTTTTATATTATTTTTTTATTATTTAAACGTAAGACTATATACTCTATATATATATGTATGCAAAATTTTTTGCTGATATAAGATATGATTCAGATATATGAACTGCATATAATTTATATAGTATATTATTATAATGTATATATTTTTTTATGTACACTATATAACTTTGTGATATACAATATTGTGTAGACTTTAGGTGAAATTTTTTTCAGTATGTTATTCAATATGCTGTTAAAGATTTTGTACTAACTATTAAAGATTATGTACTCTCTCTCTCTCTCTCTCTCTCTCTCTCTCTCTCTCTCTCTCTCTCTCTCTCTCTCTCTCTCTCTCTTCTCGTTTATGCTTAATGTAGCGATAAATAAAAATTTTGTTTCAAACTCTCATTATTTAAGCTAAATATGAATATCCATTATAATGACTGTGCCATTCGATAAATTATAATTTTTGTGGCAAAAGTTAAAAATTTTTACTTTTATTACAGTTTACTGCTGTATATATAAATTTATTATAAAATAGAGTATAAAAATCTACAATACTTTTCTAGAAAAGTGCTTTCATTAAGATAATTACTTTTTAAAAATTGTTTACTGAATTACGATAATATATAATATTACTTACTTTTTAAAAATCATTAAACATTTGTACTTTACTTATATATATATACATTTTCATTCAATAATTTAATAAGTTTTCATTTCATAATTTCAAAATAATCTGAATATAGTTTACATATAATTCTGTAAATTTATACATATTATGAAACATAATTATAATTATATGAATGTAATTTTATATTTTGTTATATTATTAAAAACAGAAAAAAATAATACTGTTTTCTGAATATTAGTATGTTTTATAAAATTATAATTTATTTTCCCATATGTAATACATATAATAATTTGTTTATTTTGCTCAAAAACGTATAAATAATTTAAAAGCATATTTTTCAAAAAAATAAAATAAACTGTATAATATTTATATTTAAGTATATTATTTATATAAATATATATTTAGATAAACTGTATATAAAAGTATATGATATTAGGATATATTACAGTATATATATGTTTGAAAACTATCATTATGTGACACACTGTTTGTGACACATTTTGTTTAAGTCGTATATCTATCGATATTTTGGATGTTATTTGAAGTTATGCCCAGAATATCAAGTTTTTATGATTTTTGAAGAAAAAAAACTCAAAAACTCAAGAATTTGTTCACCATTTGAGTCAAGAAATATTTTTTGGTTCACTTCTTGATTCACTTTCAATACAATATATAATCATTAGACACATACGATAGAGAGAGAGAGAGAGAGAGAGAGAGAGAGAGAGAGATGTTTGGTCTCCTAAAGTCAGTCTAATAATACTTTTGAAGCGTTAATAATGTAGTGAATCAAAGGCACGACCTTTTAAATGGAGTTAAAATACCGAAGAAATAACTATATATAATATATATAATATATTGTATATATAGAGTCTACACAAAAGCATTAGTAGTATAAGTGCTTTGAAATAACTTTTTTTTTTAAACTATAAGTGAGTTAGTATTTAGTCGTGTTATAATAACAACAAAATTTTCGGTTATATTACTAGTTTGTGAATTATAAGGGTCTAAACACCAAATAAAATATTACATTTAATAGTCGCAAAAAAAAACTTTTATTTTATGTACGGTTTCCCATTTAAATGTGAAACTACTACTACTACTACTTTTTAAGTCGACTTTCAGTCTAATGGTTTCAATTGAGATCTACTTTTCATTAATGGTATTAATTCATATGACTTTTTTTGTGTGGATATTATTATTGTTGTGTTTGATTGCAAACATCAATTCAATTGCAATGCAATAATTGAATATACAGTTAGTTTTTAATGTGATACCCGTATACTACTGTATTGTAGTACTAAGTCGTCTAAGAAAATCTATTTTTTCTCTTTATAAACAAATATCAAATCAAATTAAAGCACATGAAAACATCAAATCAAATATAAACTCGTTTTCAAACTCAATGATTAAGTTTTTTTTATTTGTTGTATACTTTCAATGGGTAAACATTTAACACACACATACACACAAATTTTAGAGTAAACATATAATGGCTATACGTTTATGTTATCTCACTTTATTATTATGTGTGTATTTTCTACCAATATATTTATATATATAAATAAATATATAACTTATATAATAAAACTTATTGTATAACAAACACACTATTCAATTGCAATTTAAATACATTAATAATGTGTTTTTATTTGTTTGATTAACATTACAAATAAACAACTCATTCCTCACACAAAAGTATATAATATATATTTGTTATGCCAATGGTTTGACTGTTATTATTATTTTGTTTTGTTTTCTTGTGAATTACTTTTTTTTATGGTATGTCTTAAATATAATGTCTATAATATAGTTTGCAGTGAAAAAACATGTTATTAGTCGACGACGACGTCTTCTCTCATGAATCCCTTTCTCATTAGCCGTACTTATAGTCAGTCAACTATAAGAGCAGCCAAACTGTCTATTAGTTAACATATATAACAAGCATATCATCGACTTATGTCGACATATCCCACTCTCAACCCTCATCTCTCTCTCTCTCTCTCTCTCTCTCATCTTATACTTAACCCTGCCTTTCATGTCATCAACTTTTTTTAATGTCAATCTTTAGCATTAGTTATAGACATGTTTATTGCTAATACATTGTTAGCGATTTTTGTTAAGTCAAATGTAAATATATAGATAGATATACAGTATATAAGCAACTACAAAAAACTAGCTAATCAATTATAAAAAATAATATTATAGTTTTTTATATATTAAAATATTAGTTTTATATTAATAAATAATACCCTTTAATCATTTATAACAAGCATTTATTATTTGTCATGTATACTACAGATAGTAATTAGTATTTAATAGTATATAATAAATTTTTATAATTAATAATTAATAATTTTTATAAATTTATTATTTTTAATTTAAATTAATAAATGAATTTTGTTAATAACTTTAGCGCTATACTACATATTTTTAATAACATAAAAATAATCGTTATTTTTATTAATAATTAGATAACTATTATTAAAAATCATTAGTCTATAAGTGGAGTATAACTCATGATCTAAATTAATTGAACTAAAAATTAAGTTTTCATTAAATATCAAAGTTATATCACGGCAATAAATAATATAGATAAAAATTATTATTATATAAATATAATCATTAAATATAACTATTTTTGATCCATTAATTGTCTGTCTCTCCAATTAATAGTCACTTCATATAACTATTATATATATATATATATATTGTATATAATATATATAAGAGTCTCCACTTTTATGATAAGCTATAAAAGCGTTAATTGAATATATAAAGCATATCATATTTATTATAATTAATAAACATAAAAGTTTATTACTAAAAATTTAGTCTAATGAATAAATTGTTAATATTGTTATATATATATACAGCATATGCTAATATTATAAATTGTTATATAGTTTTGTTTAATTTTCTATATTACTATCGAATTATTTTTTAAAATGTAATTTACAATAAAATTCAAATCTATTTATTCACATCTATATATAATTTCTAATGAATTTTCTGCTAAATTAATGAAGTGATAGATAAGGTTATATACATCTGAACTATGGGTTTCCAACAAATATATGTATACATAATTGTACTCTCATTTTGGATATCCAATACACAATGATAAATAGAGAGAGAGAGAGAGAGAGAGAGAGAGAGAGAGAGAGAAGTGTCTTTCTGACTGACTGTCTCTGCATTTATATGACTTCATTAACTAAAGTGTACATTATTTTTGCTAAATTAGTTTTTTGAGCTCTCAATCGTATACTAAATAAATGAATCAATGAATGTATAAATGAATGCAAGTGTATGGTTGGGACCCAAAAGGTTTATCAGACATAACATCTATATATATATATATATACTGTATTTATGGCTAACTAATACTGGTTTTATGTTATGCTTTTTTGTTGTTGTCTATTATATGATTTTGTCAATGAAAATTAGCTATAAAATTATCATTATTGTGATGTACATTATTATTATGTGATGGATTGGGTTAAGGGAAATGGTTGGGAAAGGGCAGTGATGGACAGTTGATTGGGAATTGATATTCAATAAGTGTGTGTATGTATGAGTGTGTGTGTGTGTGTGTGTGTGTGTGTGTGTGTGTGTGTGTGTGTGTGTGTGTGTGTGTGAGTAGTGGGTGGGGAGGGTTTCTGGTCGTATGGACTCAAGAGGTCTGCAATTATGTTAGTCACTAACATAACAGCACTGGATGTTTGACGCCAAACAGCGAGACTGAGAAATGTATGCAAATTAATGATAATTTTGAATGAAAGCCCAAACCCCGAGTCAAGTGTGTCTTCAATTGTCAATTACGGCATTCATTATGTAATACAATAACTCAGACATTACGAGAGAGAGAGAGAGAGAGAGAGAGAGAGAGAGAGAGGAGAAACTATTTTTGGTGACTAAAAAAAATATATGTATCATATTTCTCATCCCATAAGAGCATTGAAAAATTTACTTCATTATTATAATGTACTGTATTTTTTGTAAATTTATCGATATATACCTATAATATATAGTGAATCTACAGTACATTTATTTATTAATATACATAATATTATCTGTATATGTCTGACACCTGGTCTCTGGAGTCACCTATTCTCTATTGGCATACAATTTACACATTATATAATACATGCTCTCTCTCTCTCTCTCTTTCTCTCTAAATGTAAAATAAATTACAATTTTTTTTAAGTCACATCTTTACTATTTTATTTTCAATATAATTTAATGCAAAAATTTCCATAAATTCAATAATATAAATGGATTACAATATGTATTCCGACTTATATTAAGCTATTATTACATTTAAATGATAATATATTTTTATCAACAAAATAATAAAATAAAATTTTATATAAAAATATATTAATTTGAATTTTGAAAATATGTTTTTTCTTTTCTTTTTTATTTTGTTGATACAATATTTGCTATTTATAAATATGATAATTTTATTGTATTGTAAAATAAATTATGGCATCTTTGATAAATATTTATCTATTTTCATAATGTACTGAATTGATCATTCAACTTTAAAAAATTGATAAAAGAAAAATAGACTTGTTTATAGAAAAAATAATAAAATATAAAAATTAAAATATTTTATAAAAAAATATAATAAATTATATGTATTATATTTTACTGTTTGCTTGTATTTTAATATTAATTGAGATTTTTTATTAAAAAAAAGAAAACATAGTACAGAAATAAAACTTTTGCAACTATTAATCCAAGCATTTAATTATTTTTAAATAACAAATAAAAGTTAATCTAATGTCTCAACAGTGACACAAATTTATTTTTAAATACGGAATCTTTTAATATAAATGTTTTAAAATACGGCAAAATAAATGTTATTTTGAAATATAAAAAGGATTTTTGGGATTATAAACAGGGATTTAATTTGTTTCTCATTTTGATTTAAATGTTTACTTTTGTTTCAGTATATACTGTAATATATTAATACAATAGTCAGTATATAAAATGATAGTAAATATGATTATATTGTACGACAAATCAATTTATTATGTAATCAGTAGTTAGTTTACTGTACTTTATTGGCTTAATTTATCAGTCAAATTGTAATCTAAATATAAACTATTATTTGTTTGAAATTAGAATAAAATTAATAAAAATAAGATAAACTTTGATTTTGTATTTGACTAAAAATATTTATTTAAATCCTCTTAAATGAAAATCTTAAAATTAATTTTAATGTTATTATAATTATATTTAACAAATAAGTTTTAATACTATTATCGTAAATGATGGTTAAATACATTATTTTCTGAAAATAATTTACAAATTATAATTAACATATTATTATCAATTTTAAAATTCAAATATTTTTTTATTAGACATTTGATAATTAAAACATTACGTTGTTATTGATAGTTAATTTAAATTACTCTAAATTATTTAAACTTATTTATTTTATTTTTGGATATTATAATATTTTTTGCATATATTATTCTCATTAGATTGCAATTATAGTTATTTATTACTTATTTTTTATTATTATTATTGTTTAAAAACAAAATACGTAAATAATTAAATAACTAAATTTAAAACTAATGTATTAATTATATTTATTTTAATGTAAATAATTTTTAATTTTGTTGTCATTTTGTGTGTAAACTTTTTTTTTGCGTTTTGCTAACAGTTTAGGTAAAAGCGCCGATAGGTCTCTGAATAGCACGAAATAAATTGTATATAAAGTATTGATAATAATAGGAATGGCAGTCAAGCATAGAAACATAGAGATATTATAGTGTGGGTAACGGGATATCATATATACAATAATTTAAATGATATTAAATGTAACAATGATAATGGTTAACAAACAATATACTGTTTTATTTTTTTTATTTACATATAATTTTTTATTAGTGGCTTTTTATAGCAAACAATAGGTTTTCTACTAATCATTAGAGAAAAAAAAACAAAACAAAATGTTATTTGTTTTCTTTTAAATCCAATAATTGAAATTAAAATTATGTCATTGACACTACAATTAAATAATAATTATTAAATATTTAAAATTGTAAATTTTGTTTCAACATATATTTTAATTTCATAATCTACAGTAAATGTTATAAATATTTTTTTTTAAATAAATTATTTTTACCACTATTTCTCTATCTTTTTAAATCACAGTTTTTATGCTTTTGTAATACATTTTATTTTTAACGCATCATTTGTCGTGAGATTGATCTCTGATTTTCTCTGAATAAATGCAAAGCTTTTATAAAATTTTATGTATTGTTGTTATATATTATTATTATTCATTCATATATTACTGTAAGCAGAAAGTGACTGAATGAATGAAAGAAAGAAAGAAAGAAAGAGAGAGAGAGAGAGAGAGAGAGAGAGAGAGAGAGTCTTCAAATCACTTTAATTTAATTGTAATTAAATAAAATTAAATTGTAAACAATATAACATATGTATTGTTAATATTTAGTGAATTGTAATTAATTTTTTAAAAACATTTTTAGTTTCATAAAACAGTATGATATCAAAAATACTGTATATAACTATTATTTATTATTATAAATAAAAAAAATGTATAAAACGTTAAGTCGGATCTGCAAAATAATGCATCACATATTTAAATATATATAATATTTTAGTTTTTGAATATATTTAAATGAGTTTTTGACACAATATTTCAATAAAATTTACGGCTCATTATATTCATCTCTCTCTCTCTCTCTTTCTCTCTTTCTCTCTCTCTTATGATATGCTTAAATGCTTAACAACAAAACACACACACACACACATATATATATATATATATATATATATATATAGAGAGAGAGAGAGAGAGAGAGAGAGAGAATATCCCCAAAAAATATTGTGAGGAAAAGGGGTTCCTATTTGAGACATACAAAGCACTGACAGACCGCCAACATTACCCAATTCATTGTGTTGTTTCCCCAAAAACCTCCCGGTTTTCATAAATTTATATGACTTAAAAATATTTTGACATTTATCTCATTGTTATCGTTGACTTATTATATTATTAATGGCTTATCATATTTTGTGTCCGTTTTTATCTTAAACATTGACAGCAATAATATTTTCTCAATACAAAAATCTCTATACAATGTACTGTATGTAAAACTTAACAGTTTATGTTGATTTTTTAAAATATTAAATAATTTATAATACAGTACTTTAGATTATTATATAATAGAAAATTCATAATCTTCATTATAATCACTTACTATTTATATTATCTTATTTTTATTATAATATATCTTAGAAACTCAGTACTTGAACATCATGTTTACAATAAGTAATTGTAAAGTTATAATATAAATTCAATTTTATATTAATCAAAAAAAAACTATTATGGTAATCTCATGTATAAAAATTATTATTAGATAATTCCTTTAATTTTTAGAAATTTCTCATTTTTGTCAATCAAAATATTGTCACCAATTCAGTATAGTATATATATATATATATATATATATTGTTTACTATTATTTTATTAATAAATCTATTGAATCAATCAATAAATTAATTATCACAATATTATTTTTTTATTAAGTTATTATGAAAAGTAATTATTTCATCAAAACACACATATATACACAGTGTGTACACACATAGGGACTGCACTAAAACATAGATACATAAAATTAGTGATAGTATAATAACAAAATAAAATTTAATATTTATTTTATTATTTTTTCTTCAATAAAATTACTAACATTAGACAAAAAAAGACAAACATTATTACATTAGCAGACAAAACATTTACGACACATATTTATATCAATTTTATTATATAAAATTAAGTGACTTTTTCTGGATTAACAATTGATTTTTTGTGTAATATAAGTTATACAGTATATTACAACATGAATATACATATATACAATATAAGGTAAAACAAATAAGTTATATGAAACCATATATTTTTTTTTTGCTTTTGTATATCGCTTTCAGCTATAATAAAAATATAATTAATATCAATGAATTAAATATTACTTAAATGTATTTACTAAAAATTATGTAAATTAATCTAAATATTATTATTATATATCCAATTAGAAAGTTATTTTTATATCATTTTAGTTTATAAAAGATATAATAATTAACGTTAGATGAATCAATAATATTTTTTGAAATTTAATTATTTAATGATATATAAACTTAACGATAATTACAAGAGTATAATACTTTTTTACATTTATGTTTATTTAAATAAAGATAAAATCAAATATTTAAATTTGACAAAAAAAAGTTTTATACAGTTATACATTTAATATTAGTATATAAAGTACACATTTTATAAATCTAAAAAATATATTAAAATAAAAGTTCATTAATATTCATAAATATAAAGGATGTGACAAATGGATGACTGAATACAAAATTTTTAATGAATAAACAGTTAGTCTTTTGTTTCATATCATACAGTAATTTATGTATATTTGCATTAAATCTAATTATTTTCTTATTTTTATGTCAATTAAAGTATTTACAGTAAAAAATTAATAAAATCATTAAACAATATATCTCTTGTTATTATAAAACCATTGATTTTTTAAAAATCTGATATTTATCTATTTTTTTATTTAATTTAAAAACTTCTTAAGTATTTATAGTAAAATTAGATAAACAATAATAGTAATAAATATTAATAAATATAGAATATATATATATATGATATAAAAATATTTTTTTATATAAAATTTAATACTTTTAACTAAATATTTTTTTTAATTATACAATTAATTAGGAACAATATATATTTTTGTGATATAATTAATGGTAACAAACTATGAGACAAACTCTGACCTTTATATTTTTATACTTTTTTTATTAATGAGCTAGGTTAAAAATGTAATAGCATGGTGGCCATCTATTGCTATTTTATTAAATAACTATATTTTAATGTACTGTACAATCAATTTTTACATTTTACAAATTAATAAAAAGTGTTTTTATAATTATCAAAAATATATTATTAAATTGTAAATTAGTAACAATGACATTATCATAACAATTTTAAAATACCTAAAAAAATATGTAAAACATTTGCCAAAAGTTTTACGTTATTTACTTTTTTGGCGCACAAATCAATTAAAACTTAATTTATTGAAATATTAAATTTAATTACAAATTTATTATAGTTTAACAGTAAAAGTCGTAAACACAATAATATCAAATATATTCAATGTAATTGAATGATCAATTCTATGACTTATATAATGGTTTTAAATAGGGGTGACCTTTAAATATGTCGACAGGTATTTGAAGGGTAATAAATGTAGTGAAAGTGCTATTTATGATAATTATTACTCATTTTAGTGAAATGTTTCTAAATTTAAATTCACATTAAGTATAATATGTAAACTATGTATATTATGTGAATTTAAATTTAGAAACATTTAAAGAACATGAGTAATAATTTAATAATAATAATCAAACTGTTATAAATAACCAATATGGTATATTTTAATATGTATGTATGTATAATATGTAAACATGTATAATAAGTATAACTCATATACTGTACATTTATTTAATAAACTATGTACAATATACACTTTAACATTTAAATCTTTACTTACGGTATTTATAAATTTATTTTAACATTAAAATTAAATGTAATTTACTCTAATTCTATATGAGTATAGTTTTTAATTACTTATAGTTGATTAACGTTAATAATTATTTATGTTTATTGATTACTGTTGTAAAGTTTAACTTTTGTTATTAATTATCAAAAATTTCAATATATTCTAATATTTAACATAATTTATATAATATATTGATATTTACCTAAGTTTCAGATTACAATTGTTAAGATACTATCAGATAATTAAACTATTATTTAATATTAATAAACTGAAACAAAGGAATAGTTATTTACTAAAATTATAATAATTTTGTTATTTCTATAATTAATTTGATTATATGATATATATATATTAAAAATTGTAATTATAAATAATAGTTTAATAGTAAATTGATTAATAATTGAATATTAAAAATACTGATTTATAACATTGGTATCAAATTATAATTTATATTTTAATTAATTATTTCACTGTATTTTAAAAAATATATTAATTAACTAAAATTATTGCGTTCTTATTGTTGTAGATATTAAAAGTACAGAAAGATTGTGACAAAAATAATGGTTAATAAGTTACTAATCGTTTTGTTGGTCATCTCATGTGTCCACTACTCTTCCTGTGGTGTCCTCGGGTTCCTCGCATCGTATGGTTTGTGTCAGACCGGCTGTAATGCCGCTTATGTCGCGTGTTGTACTGCCGCTGGTGTGACTGCCGGCACGTTAACGGCCGGTGCCGCTATACCGGCTGCTGTATTGGCCTGTAGTGCAGCTCAAGGTGCCTGTATGGCCGCATGTGCTACTATGACATTGCTGGCACCCACACCCTAAATATAACTATAGATATAATATTCAAATAAATTTTAATCTATATAAATGACTATTAATTATCAAAATTATATATATATATCTATATATGTATATCTATTGTATATCAATAAATCTTTTTATTCAATGCTTTTTCATATTACATGTATTCTAAATATTAAATTAGTTTTCAAATAAGTATATTAGATTTTGAATGAAAAATTGTTTTTTGTTTTATTCCTTTAATAATTAATTTTTGAAATCTAATTATTATATAATCAATATAACATATACTTATTTTTATTTAATTAATTATATTTTGTTAAAAGTATATATTAAATTCAGTATTCAATTAAATTCTAAAATAATTTTTCTTATATTATAAAAATTTTAATTATGTTGTTGTGGTTATAATATATATCAGTTGATCGATCAACGGGACTTAGGAAGTCCTAATTGATCGGTCAGTTAGGTTGCGTGAGTCGGTATGAGACCACTAACCAACAAATCAAACAATCAGTTAACCCAAAGAGTCGGTATGAGACTAATTGGATGATAGTGTGGATGACTGATGTATTATAAAATACAGTATAATAACTAATGCATATGACACGTATCATAAGTTTTAAAAACAATCAATTATTTATTTACCGGTAAGTATTAAATTGATAAATGTATTATGAAAATTGTTTAGTATAATTTTAATTTAGTTTAGTTTTATTTAGTATAATTTAGCATAATTTGTGATTTATTATTTGTTTGTATAATAGTTAAGTTACTGCTATAATACAGTAGAAACAAATAGTTATATTATGTAGTATTAGCATTGGTTTAGTGTATTGGCGTCTGTATGACCACTTGTGCCGGTATGACATTGCTGGCACCCACACCCTAACTATAACTATGTATTAATTGAGCAAATACGGTACAGTACTCTACAATTTATTTGGTCAATTTAAATGACAATTATATATCTTATAAATAATGAAAGCAATTATTATTTTATGCAATGTTTTGTCGCAATTTTAGTATTATTTTAAAATATATTTTACGGTATTTAATAATTAAATTAGTTTCTAAAAATTGATTTTTAAAAATGTGTATTATATTAAGAATAGTAATTATATAAATACTTAATTGTTTTTATAGAAAAATGATATGATTTAAAATGTATTTGATTTATCATATATTTTTTTAATACAATCAAATAAAATTGCAATATTTTATATTCATGTAATTTTTTATTTATAAAATCACATTTTGTCAGTTCATGCAAAACATTTGTTAATAAGTGTGTGAATAGATAAATGGTGAGTGAGTGGGTGAGTGGGTGAGTGAGATAATTAGTTTAAATACACAAAACAATTATACATAGTTTCTATAAAATAGTTTTGGCTAATCTATCTATCATTTTCAATTAGCTGTAAATGTTTAAATAATATTTATATATTGTATATTACTGTATAGCTAAACTATTTATAAAAACGATGTTGGTCATTTAAATATAATATTATAACATTTACAGAATTTTAATATCTACTATAATTATTGAGATATTTACTCAATTTCTTTCCACTATAAAGTTATTCCCAAAAATTTCTTTCTCACATATTTTGAAAGTGATTTTATATCTATTAATAGTATAAATAATGTTATAGTAATGTAATTAGTTTTTCAGCATTTAACTAATTTTTATTTACTTATTTTGTATAAATAAGCTATTTATATTAACTTTACATTTATTTTTTTTTTAATATTAGCTTTTATATAAATTAAAAATAAAAGTACCGAAAATAGGTAGGGGCCCCTAACTTTTTTTTTGTTAGGCCAAGGGGTAAAACCTAAAAATCTTGATCTTAGGGGGTATGAGGCCTTACCCCTTATCGTAACCCTGTAAATAAACAGTTTACATTTAATTTAAAATATTATAACAAAAAAATTTTTTTATTTAAATAATGAATGTTAAAAATTTTAATTTTTAAGTAAGGCTAATTTTTACAAATAATTTTAGATAAATATAAAAATTTTATTTTTAATTGATAAATCGGGGGGGGGGAGGATTCAATTTATAAAATAAAACAAACCGCATTAAAATTGGTCATATTTTTAGAAATTTTAATATTTTTATCTTGATAATTAGATAAAATATTAAATGCATAGAAATTATATTTAAATTTGAAAGTGCAATCAATATATATTATTTGATGATTACTTTTTATGTATACTAAATGATATTTCAATTTTATCATTTTTTCAACATTTCTACAGTGATCTTGCAAAATCATAATATCATTTTACACCACTATTGTAAAAATATTTATTACACTATAATAACTTATATTAAAGTCATACTATTATATATAATTATTATTACATTTATTTACATTATTTACAAATATTATTCTATAGCTTATTTAAAATATAAAATTACAAAATAATGGGTTATTTAAAAATACAATATATGATATATGCAATATATCCTTACAATAATAATTAAAATTAAATAAACAAAACAACACTTTTTATATAATATATTGCCTACAAATAATTTTTTAATGTAATATAATACTGTATTTTGATTTCAAACAAAACAAAAAAATACATGTCATTGTTATTTGACTAAAAAACCAATATGAAAGTTATTAAATTTTTATTTAACAAAAATATCGCTATAATTAACTTTTAATACACTTTGTCTGACACTACTGTAATTGTCGTATATATTTATTATGATATATAATTTATATATAACATTATAATATATCATAATTTTTCAATAATACAAGTGTTTTATAGTCACCACTGATTATAAACAGGTGAACAATACTTATCGCTAAACAAATATTATTACAGAAGTCAAGTGACTATTTTTTAATACTTTTTTAATATTTTTTTTTGTATTGTAAAAGTTATCATTAAATTTTCTATTATCTTTCGTAAACTATTAAAAAAAGTAAAGTTGTAAATTTTATTTACTTTTTTCATTAAATCAAATTTTTTATATAGTATTATTTTATTATAGTAATAATTAAATTTAATACAACATTTGCTATCATTATGTAATCTGTAAATCTGTATTAATATATATTGTGATACATATTATACACACATATAAAATATATATATAAATTTATATATACTTTATATTTATACAGGGTTAATTATTTTATTTTTTTATTTATTTGTAAATCACCATCTGAAAGTGTGCTAATTAGTGTTAAATTCAACAACAAAAATTAACTATATTAATATGTCTATAATTACTAATATTGTTTATATATTAGTATTAATTTTAAGTTTAAATTTATTATTAATATGTAATTCATTGAATTTAACAATTTTACACAATAACGACTTTCACACACATTAT
The DNA here is from genome assembly GCF_028296485.1 of Oppia nitens. Taxonomy (NCBI): domain Eukaryota; kingdom Metazoa; phylum Arthropoda; class Arachnida; order Sarcoptiformes; family Oppiidae; genus Oppia; species Oppia nitens. The sequence goes on along the minus strand of NW_026533210.1, from coordinate 7,169,799 downwards.
GAGCCAATTAATGAATTAAGCTCTGAATGTAAGTCCAATCAAAAATGTTTCGGTGGTATCGCCCGCACAGTTACCAAAGTATGACTTTATTTTTATTGTAACTATAATTATACTATTTATTTATTACATACACTTTCTCTCTTTTTTTATTATCAAATACTATTTAATTTACACAAATATTTCTATAAATATATATATATTAAATAATTGAAAAATATATACAACACAAACATGTGTGTTATAAAAATATTTAGAGCAAACATTTATATATATATACTGTATATATATAATTTATAATACAGTATAATTTATACTTATTTGTTTACGTTTTAATAAAAAATTTTGACTCAAAAAAAATACATTAATTTTATTTTTTATTTTTAATGAAAACACGAATAACAACAACAAAAAACACAAAAGTCAAACATGTTTTTTGCACCAAAAAAAATTAATATACTGTAGTAGTTATATTGACTTTTTTTTATTTAATAAAAAAACTAATAATAAACGAAAATTTTAAAAAATATATTTTCCTTTTCAAAGGTCAACGAAATACTTAATCAACAACAGAATACCGGTGCAAATAATAATGTGTTGTTCCTGAACGGCGGCGACCACTTTCAGGGAACCGTTTGGTATACAATCAAGAAATGGCAAGTCGTGGCACAGTTTGTCAAACTATTCAAACACGACGCCATGGCTTTAGGCAATCATGAGTTTGACGATGGAGTCGCTGGTCTGTTGCCTTTTGTCAAGAATGTCACTAATGATGAAAATGACAAACCGTTACCTATTGTTTGCGCCAATATTGTGACCTCAGGCGAACTGAGACAACTGGTAAAGCCGTCGATTGTTGTGGAAAGAGTGGGCAAAAAGATAGCTATAATTGGTTATATAACACCTGACACTAAGTTTTTGGCCCGACCGGGCAGTGATGTCACTTTTACTGATGAAATTCAAAGTATTAGACAAGAGATTACTAGACTAAAGCAAAACGACAACACAAAAGATATCAACATTTTTATAGCTGTCGGTCATTCCGGGTTTGAAAAGGATAAAGAAATTGCTGCTCAGATCCCGGAGCTGGATATAGTAGTTGGCGGACACAGTAATACATTTTTATATACAGGAACCCCTATACCATCCATCGAGAAGCCTGAGGGCGAGTATCCGGTTGTTTTTGATCATCAGAGCAATGGTAAGACACTTGTGGTGCAAGCATTTGCTTACGGCAAATATCTGGGAAAACTTGACGTCCAGTTTGATGAAAACGGTATTATTACCGGATATTCAGGAAATCCTATTTTATTAGATAGTAAAGTACCAGAAGGTGTGTAATTTTTTTATAAATAGTTTTTATTAATCAAAAAATTAATGTTTTAAAAATATATTATTTATCTAATTAGATGCGAAAACTCGATCACTGGTGGAATCGGTAGCCTCTGAGATAAATGCAAAATTTAATGAAACTGTAGGCTATAGTCGTGTATTGTTAGACAGTACTCAGTGTAGAGAAAAAGAGTGTAATTGTGGTAATCTTTTTGCCGATGCATTTGTCGACTATTTTATGGACATATCGCAAGAGGAAAGACGTAATGGTTGGACAACAGTTCCCATTGCTATTGTAAACGGTGGAGCAGTCAGAAACACCATCAGCGATGGAAATATTACAATGAAAGACATTATGTCTACGGCTCCGTTTGGCAACAAACTCGGTGTACTCAACACAAGTGGTGCTAATTTGTGGAAAATTTTGGAGCACTCGGCATCCAGTTATAAATTAGGCGGTTTTCTACAAGTGTCAGGCATTAGATATACCTTAAACCCTACACTACCCACAGGAAAACGTTTGCTAACCGTTAGAGTAAGATGCGGCTCCTGTATGACCCCTGTCTACGAAGATATTGATTTGAATGCTAAATACTCGATTGCATTGACCGAGTATTTAGCACATGGAGGTGATAACTATACAATGATTAATGAAACTGAGTTTACAGCTTATGAGATGATAGACAACCAAATGCTCAGTGATTATATCGAAACACATTCACCCATAATAACCGGTATCGAGGATAGGATTATTATAGACACTGACAATCATAATGAAGGAAACTATGCAAATACTAGACATTCATCTATAAATTTAATAGTAATTAGCATTTCAATGATAAATATTTTAGGATTTTTATTGAAATAATTTTTTCTAATTTTAAATATTGTCAATTATAATGTTTTTTATTATAATAATATATTGCAGTATATTCTAGTATTTTAACACATAAAAATAATTTTGTACTAATCAGTAATTATTATCTAATATAATAAAATTAAAACTATTATTATTTTTATATATCAAATGATAAATAATATGATGTTATACTGTACTGTATTTAAATAAATTGCATTTTAAGTAATATAAATTGAATGAATGGAAATTTTTTCTTTAAAAACAAATATTAGTTTAATTAGCAAAAAAATATTTTTTTTATTTTTGAATTTTTAAAAATTTAATTTTGAAATATTTATTAATAAAAAAAACATAATTACATTTTAACTATGGTTAAAAATAAAAAACATCAATTATTAACAAATATTTCAAAATTATTTGTTATTAGATAACTAAAATATATATTGTATATATAAATATAAAAAAAATTATGTAAGATGTTTGTGGCATTTAATTTATTTAGCGATACAATTGCTCAATGAAGCGATTAGCCAATTAATACCCCAAAATTGCTAGCAATTTATTTGTGACAAATAGTCATAAATTTCTGTTAATTATAGTGTCAAATGATAGACTAATTTGCGAAAATTTAATTTCAACATTCATTAATAGTCATTATTATCATTAGTTTTTTTAACCCACACATACACTAAAAAATAAACTAACTATATTTTTATGCAAATGATAATATTCATTTAATATGTTTTTTTTAATAATTTTATACTGTATTAATTATTACAAGCATTGTATCATTTTTTTAAAATGTATAATACTGATAATTTTGCAAAATCATAAAACTCAAAAAAATATTTAAAATATACAATAAACTTATAATTATCTATAATTATTTAACAATAATCTATATATAGTATTGTATATTAAGTAATAAACCAATTTATTTTTATAGACGGCTCTAAATAATTGCATAAATATTCCGCTCCAGTAGTCAAACATTAAGAAAATTATCGCAACATATTTTGCGACAATAAATATTATTTAATTTTATTACTTTATATACAAATATACTGTATTAGTACAGTACTTACAATAGTGTATATAAAATATATTACTTTTAAACAATATTTTTCAAATTTCATTAGTGAATGTCAATAGAAGTCTTTCTCTATTTTTTACTCTTATTTAGCATTTTTTGTTTCACTTGATTAACATTATTAACAATATTAACAATATTAACAAACTTTCAAAAAGCAATACAGGTTTTTGAAAATATTATTCAATATAGCTTTAAACACTTGTATCGTGTGTTTCACTGCAATTAAAAATAAAGCTAAATCTCTCTGTGTATTGAAGATGAAAATAAGTCTCTCTCTCTCTCTCTCTCTCTCTCTCTCTCTCTCTCTCTCTCTCTCTCTCTCTCTCTCTCCTCATGAGTTAACTCTCACTGGTGTTAATGTTAACGCTTAAAGTAATTTACATGACATTTAACGCCCATTTAAATGAATGGGGTTTTCATAATACTTTTATATATACAGTATATTGATTAATGTTAAATAACTGTTGGCCCATATTTTCTTTTAAAATGTAATTTCAAAAATTGTACTCTAATTTGAATATTATGTTTATAAATAGTATTCGTCTATTAATATAAGACACATTAGGTGTTAGTTCAACAAAACAAAATAAAACAAAAAATTTCACAAACACTTGATTATGATTATTATTATTATTATTATTGTGAACAAAAAATAAATTTTCCAAAAAACAATTATTTGTTATAAATAAGTCACTCGAGACACGATTTGAAACCATTTATTAGTTGAACAGTCAATTGTTGCCCAACCCTTAAAAACACATCAAATAATACATATTATATGAGTTGGGGACAGAAAAACTTTTATTATCATTTTTGTTGTTAACATTGATTGATACCTTATATATATAGATATATGAAATTATAATAAAGTTTATACTAATATTAAATATCGATAAAAAAATTTAATCTCACTTTTTTCTCTATGATTACACCAAATGTTACTCATAGACTGTTCAAGTGCTATATATTTCTATTATATTCAAATAACAGTATTATTATAACAGTTGTTAACTAAATTGATTATCTAATCTAAATTTGTTTTTTAAAAAAGTGTTAAAAAGTTATAATAATAAAAATGAAAAACTTATTGTATTATATAATTGGTTTAATCTATTTGATAATCTTATCGACAGTGTTAGCACAACCACGTAAATCCAGGGGACATATCATTATTATTGGCGGGTCGGGTGGTGGCGGCAAAACAGTAGAAGAAAAAATAGTTCATGTACCGGTGCCCTATCCCATACACCAACCCTGTCCAATGCATAAGGCATCAATGATTATGAAATATCCGTAAGTAATTTAATACATTTTTTTCTCAAATAATAAAAAATAATATATTTAAACAAATAAAATGCTAATTACTATAGTATGCCTGTCCATCATCATCATCATCCCATGTCTATGGCATCGCACTCGATGCCAATAGCGTCACATAGAGTTCCTGTGGCGGCCAGTATTCCAGTGCCTAAATTTTTGCCCATACCTATTATGAAACAAGTTCCCATTGTCAAACATGTACCAGTTTTTCAACCAATACAACCAACACCTCCGCCAACACAACAGGTAACTGTTTACCAGAAAATACCGGTCTATCAAAAAGAGACGACACCTGTAGTACCACAACAAATGGAAATACCTGACCAACAGCAGCAGCAGCACCAATACGAACATCAAACTCAGCCACAGTCAGCACTTCCAATACCGCAGACACAACCACAACAAGTAGATGATGGCTTACAAAACGTTGAATACAATCAAAATGATTTCAATCATCAACTTTTGAATGAAGAATCAGCGCCGGCTGATTATCAATACAATTCAGTGCTACCCCTATCAGGATATCCATTGCAAGACCAACAACAACAACACATTCAGCAACAACAACAACAACCAATACAAGAACAACCACAACAAGAATCACATACAACACAACCACCACAGGAGTCAAAACTAAATATGTTATTAAATAAACTTAAGATTAAGCCTATTATTAAACCAATTACCAGTTTGAGTTCACTTTTAACAGGCAATAGTAATAATTCATAAATATAATTAAAAAAAAAACAAAAAATATTTTTACAAATCATCAGTAATTTATTCATTATATACATTAATGTCATATTTTTATAACGATATCATAAAAGTATTTTGTGAGTTACTTATTAAATTAACATTTGAAAATTGGCTTAAATTTTGTGTGAAATAGATAAACATATGATACATATGTTTTTTATTATAAAATAGGATGAAATTATTTTTAAAAGTTACTAAAAAATAAGATTTAAAAAACATTTTTTTTCTTTTCTGTTTTTATCGATGTTTTCGTTTGTGATCACCACTTCTGTCGGATCGATGATCATCTCTGTGACGGCGAGAGTGAGGCGATTGCGGAGACTTTGAGCGTCGATGTCTGTGTTTATTATCATTTGACGATCGTTTGTCATCACGAGATCTCGACCGACGATCTCTATCGCGTGAACGGGAACGGCGTCTATCAGTTGAATGACGTCTTTCGCGTTGTTGTTCAGGTGAACGCTGTTTGCGATCGCGTCTTCGTCGATCTCTTCGGTCATAATCGCCGCCATCTTCACCACCGCCACCTTCTTCTTCATCTTCTACTTCTCCATCTTCTATTCCTCTCTCATCGCGTAACTGTTGTTCATATTCTTCGTCGTGTTGTCTAAGTTTGCTTTGGATTTCTTTTTGTACGGGAACAGGTATTCGGGGAAATAGTGTGGAAAACCAATCTAATTTTGATAACATATGCCGAGTCATCTGTCCCATAGTCATTGGCTGTCCGCCGCCTGCTTTCGGATCCACCTCTTCTTCGTCATCGAGAAACGGTTCGAACCAATTGAATAGATGTGGCGGCGGTTGTGTAAAGCGTATGTACATAAAGCCGAGCGCCCGTATGTATGGCGAGTCCTTATGCCTTATAAGTCCGTTCACTTGCTTTCGGGTAAGTTTTAAAGTATATAATTTATATAATATACAAAAAGGTGTCGATATTATACCACCGGCACCAACGCCGCGCACCGAACCACACATTCCGGTCTGTCCGCCGACCTATACATATATAATACAATAATTATTTTAGTAATTCTGTTCATAAATACTAATTACCGTTAATTCAATCAATTAATTAGATTTAAATTAATAGCAATAAACTACAAAGAATTAGTCAAATCACCAGAAAATTTGTTACAAATATCTAATTTGAGTTTACAAATAAAACATTACAAATATAAATATATATATATATAAATGTATAAACATTATCACAAAAAACACTACCGATCCAATCGGCGCCGGTATCAGAAAACCTCAGGGACTCATTGCTGGTTAAAAGGTATCAATCAATTGTAAAATACAATTAATTAATCTCTGCAAAAACACATGAGTTTTCATTGATGAAATCGGATATTAATATAAAAGAGAAAAAACTATATTAATATTTTTAAAAATAGTAATTATTTTTTTAAAAATAAAATCTTTTATGATATTACTGATGAAAAATATATATCAATTAAATGATTATATCAATGGTTCACAACAACTGTGTATTGAAAAAATTTGCTGGTGTTAGACATTTTTGGTATTGTTTTTATTAAATAACAATTATATGTATGATATGAATGATAATATTAGCTACGAAAACAAAGAGATGATAATTCAAAATATTAATGACAAAGACTAACCTTTCGCGATCCCTTCTCCCACGGCTCCAGATGTTGGACACTGTAAAAGATTTCGTCGATCACCTCGTGATAAGTCTTTAACTGAAATAAATTATTTTTAAAGTATGGACTCTGCTGTATGTTTTGAAAGATCAATGGATTTAAACCCATTTTCTCATTACAATGAATTGGCAAAACATTGGATGCTTTAGTCGATGAGCCGTGTTTGGCCACAGTCGGGTCAGAGTCCGAATCCGAGTCGTCAACATTATTATGATTGTTGTTGTAGTTGTTATTGGCGTTGGAATTATTGGCTGCGGGAGTAGTAGTCGGCTTAAAGTCACCTGTTTTGTTGTTGGCCTTATTGTTAACCAAATTGTTAGTACTGTTGACAATGGCTGCCATATTGGGCGTTAGGTTATGCATCTGTGGTACTATTGGAACCATTGGTTGGCCGACAGGTGGCCGCATATAGGCGTATGGATAGCCGTGGGGTGGCATTTGTGGCTGCATTTGTTGTTGATATGCGGGTGAATAATAACCCGAATAATAGTTTTGATAGTAATTCATTGCGGCCATCGCCGCATTGGCCGCAGTTTGATGTTGGTGAGCCATCGCCGCATTATTGACGGCCATCTGACCACCATTTGCGGCGGTCATCGTAACAGCGCTTGTATTGTTCAATGCGTTCGTCACATTGTGGTCAGTGATTGCGGGCGACGACGACGTCTCGTCGGGCAACGGGATGTCTATGGTTTGGGTGACGTCTGTTAACGACATGACAGACAAAGTGATTGTGTTGTGGATGTTGTCGGCGATCGACAAGAGAAGACAAGAAATGATTAGTTCAATCAATTGGGTCTTAAAATACTAATTAATTAATTAATATGTAATCAATTTTGATTGCAATTACTGTAATCACATGTCTCTGTGTTTTTCACTGAATTTTTTTTTAATATCCAATCAATCACTGCATTCAATCAAATATCACACGAAAATCAAATCAATTGTTTGTTTGAATTATTTAAATCATATATTGTTTGAAACAAACGTTTTATTTAATAATTTAATTATTAATGTATTAATTGATGAATACATTAGTGTTGTGTTTATATCGCATATATTAGTGTAATGGCCGACACTTTACGTATGAATATTAATAGTGACAATAGATGTCAGCAGTAAATAGATTTTTATTACAATAAAATATTCTGTGTATAAAATTCTGTATATTCTGTAAATTATATTTGTTTGAAAAAAATTTCTGATTATTTTAATTAGTTTTTTTGAAATAATTTTATTTATTTATTTAAAAAAAATATTAGATTTATATTATTAATAATTGATACCCAAAAGAATATATAATATTTTATATATTATTTTCATGTAATTTCCCAATTAAACATAAATAGAAAAAATAATATTATAAAATATTCATACTAATTGTAGTTTAATTGTTTTTACTTAATTATTTATATAATTATATTAATAAACCCTTATATAACTTTATAAAAAAACTTATTTATATTAAGAAAATTTTAGACAACATAATTAATTTGTAATTTGTTTTGACGCAAAGATTAATAATTAATTTATAAATTTATTATTTTGTACAGTATCAATTTATCATTTTTATTTTAATTAAGTACCATTAAAAACAAATAAATATTATTAAAGTTATTTATAAAAATCTTTTTTTAATTAAATTAAATACATAGCAAACATTTATTTGCATTTAAAGATAACTAATTGTAAATAAACTATTTTTTAAAATCAATATCTTGAGTATATTAGATAAAAATTTTAAATTAATAAATAAATAACAGCAACATTATAAATCATTTTTTATTTAATACAAATAAAATCTTTTTAAATTTTAATGTTGTTTTTGATAAATATTTTTGTGTTTTCAAACCAATTTTAAGTCCAATATTTTTATAAGGATTTTAAGCTCTCTTTCTCTCTCTCTCTCTCTCTCTCTCTCTCTCTTTCATAATCTAATTTATTGTAGAAATATATCAAAATATTGATCGTCAACTTCTACAGCAAACTGATGGATGGTTTCTCAAACTATATAATAAATATTATATATATACTATATATTATAAAATATAGTTATATAATCAAAATAATATCTTGATTCCCAATATAGCAGTAAATCACATCAATTTGCGTGTAAGTGACTGATATGCCTATTGACCTCTAATTCACCCACTTGTCACCCAAAATGTCAAAAGTTTAATAACAAAAATACATATATAAATTATTTTGCTGTAGAAATAAAACTATTTAATATGTAACTTATATCAAAATAAATGAAAACTTTAAAATAAAAATAATTTTAATAATTACAAAAATTACAATATTTATAGGATAATTGAAAATAATATTTACACAATTAAAAAATTATTATTCATATCACTTTCTTTTTATTATATAATATTTATATACAATATATAATTAACCTTTGATATTGTTTAATTTTTGCAGATAAAAATATTTACTACTAAGATAGTTAATAATTATTTTTACATCATTTATAATAATGATCATAATATTAATAATAATAATAATATATTGTCCAATATTAAATTAAATATATATATATGTACTTTATATATAATAGCTCTCATGATAGTAGTTTATCGCATAATATAATGTCAAACAATATATAATACATCAAATGCGTATATTTATATAATAAATATGATGTATGATATACGGTATTAGTAATATATATAATGTAATTGCTTATCGAAAATCAATTAACTTTTTTTTGTCTATTATATCTAAAAATTGTATTAACAATTGTTTTGTCATAAAGTTGATAGTAATTGAATTGAAAGTTTAATATACGATATAGAAAAAACATATTAATTTACTGTTTATAATTTTTTAGAAATTTAAATAAAAAATATAATCAATATATGTAAAAACAAATTAAATAAATTATTTTAATATATAGTTTCTATACATTAAATTACATTAGTATTTGTGATAAATATTTATGTCATAAATAAATATTGACATTTGCTTTTTGATAATAATTATATCAACAAAAAAATGATAACAAAACATATAAAAGAAATAACATTTGAACAAAAATAATTAAGTTAAGCATAAAAAATATTCTTGTATTTATCATAATGTCTTCATCACTATTATAGGTTTAGGAAACTGTTCACTCATTCTTATGAAAACATGTTATCATAAATGAAATAATATCATACAATAGATATATTTTCTTTACTATGTTTGTATGTATAAGTGTGTGTTTGACTAATGATCTATTTGTACAGTATATACAATAAATATATTTATAATGTTAAGGTCAAGGTTATTTGTTAATATTATATTATTAATAAATATCATAAACAAGAAAAAATTGCTAACATTTCAACATTTTTCACATAAATCTTTCAAAAACAAACATCGATTGTACCAAAAGTGTGTCTCTTATTAGAAAAACACTTCAAAAATTGAATATTAATATTATACAGCAATATGTTTGATAAGTTTGTCGGCAATATTTTGCCACTATTGTATCATTACTGTAATTGTATTGTATTGTATTATTATTATTATTATTATTATTACCAGAATATTATTGCTTATAATGTCATATATATATATAATGCCAAAAGCATTGACGTCAGTAAAGATATTGAATTTTTTTATTTATGTTATTCTGTGCACACATTTAAGGAGCAGAATCTGTTTAAATGTACACATAATGAATGTGTGAAACTGAGTGAGTGAGTGAAAGAGAGAGAGAGAGAGAGAGAGAGAGAGAGAGAGAGAGAGAGAGAGAGAGCACTATTATGTAATGTGACATTGAATTACCAGTACTTAAAAATCTAACTTTTCTTATGTATTGATATATATTTATTAATTCAATACATTAAACTTAATATCAATTTACTTATACACAAAATTTTTTGACACTAGTTTGCTATCATCACTAAATCAACACTAAATATTAATTATATCTTAATTATTTAAAAGCCTATTAATTATAGAGTAATATAACTTATTTAAAATTAATATTTATAATTTAGTAAATTATGTTTGGAAAATCTGTATTTTATAGCTTACATACTGTATACTAATTATATAAAAAGTACAGTACATAATAAAATATTAATTTTTAAATAATAGTTTTATTCTATAATTCATATATTATTAATTCAATTACAATAAATAAATAAAATGTTTGTCGTAAAAGTGTAGTGTTTTTGAAAATAAAATGTTATATAAATAATTGTATTCTATATATAATATATGATAGCATCGAATACCACTTAACAGAATATTCTTAGTGTTATGCAATAACTCAGTGATTTAATATACTATATATATATTATGAATGAATGTATTGGCAATCAAATGTATATACTTTTAAACAAAATAAAGTCAATTAATTTATATTAGACAGACATTCAATGTTTAGAGTTACATGAGATTAGTGTGTCATACAATATACTGTATAAAAATAGTTGAATTATAAAAGTGATTAACATTTTAAGTCAAATCTCTCGGAAAATAACTTATTTTTGAATTTCTCGTATAAATAATTGTTTGAATATATTGTAATTTGATGTGTGTTTGATATACAAATATATTGTAGTGACTATACTCACAGTAGTACTACAGTCACACACTAGAGATTTAGATTTATAACAACAAACTAAACCGAAACAATAAAAATTTTGCTAAACACCCGGAATCGTTGGCCGAAAGAAAAAAAACAACAAAAAAGTTAATTTCAATATATTTTTATATTTAATATAAAAAACTCAATACCCGAAAACCCCGGTACTAATCATAGTAATCTAATTGTCAAAACCGTACCCATAAAAAACTTAGACCCCTATAAATACCGGTTCCGTGATTTGACATCACAAACACAGACACACACTATAATAATGCCAATCCATTGACTAATACTACTATACTGTATGTGTTTGTCGTCTCCTAAATGTCTGACAGTGTTTTTAGTAGCACTACATCTACAACAATGTGTGTCCTAACAGTTATTATACACTACAGTATGTATGGATCGCATCCGCAAACATCGTATCACTTGAACACACGTGGGATGACTACTATTAATACTGTAGTCAATGTGTGTGTGTGTGAGTGAGTCAGTGAGTCTAATACTAATTGAATACAATAGTGAGTGAATGAATATATTATATGTATATATATGTATATATATATATATATAGTATTAACAGTGAGTTATTACAGACATCAATGTTATTGTTGTTGTTGTTGTGCTTTAAATGTCAAACAATCATAACATAGTATATGTGTGTCACTCACACCACCACTGTATGAGACTACCAGTGCTGGTGTCAGTCAATTGCTTTTACAGACAGTATGAGTCAGTCAGCACAACAGTAGTGTTGCGCTCATCGATAGGTCCAAAGATCATCACTACAACTGATCCCATAAACATATAAAGACAAACACACTATGAGATTGTTAGTCCACTTTGGATAGTAGTGTCTCATCAATACATATATCTATTGTTATTATTATTATTATTATTATAGCTTTCATAGTATTTATTAATACAAACAAAACTGATAATTGCTATTTGAAAATGTATTCAAAACAACAACAATAATAATAATAATAACATTTATGTTTTGTTTGTTTTTTGTGTGAATTGTTTTTTATTATTATTAGTTTTGTTTTATGTTATCTTTTTTTTTGTTAGTGAATAATAATAATAATATTATAATAATAATAATAATAATAATAATAATAATAATAATAATAATAATAATAATAATAAACAACAAACAAAACGTTATCTTGTTTTTTAAAATATATATATTAATAATGATATTATTTATGTGAAACAATTACATATGTAATAATTTTTAGCATTATCATTATATTAGCGATATTATTGAATAATAACAATTATGATAATGATATGATATTTAAGTTTATATACTATTTAATTACATGAATAATAAGTAATATCTCTGTTTTTTTTGTAATCACTTTTTATTTGTTTATAATTTATTAGTGGACTATAAATACTGTTATCATATCTCTCGATAGTTTCAATATTGAGTTTAATATGATATTACTTATCAGTGATTTTACTTTTTAGTATTATTTGTTTTAATTTCATGTTATAAACTATAAATACAATTGAACTCAATTTGTCTAACTTTTGTTGTGTTTTTATTTGTATTATAATAATTAAATTTAGTATTAAATTTCAATAATGACAATAATTTCCATTTTAAAAAAATTGTGAATAACTAACTAAATTATTTTATTGACTAAAAAAAGTGATTGTAATATATCTTTCAACTTGTTTTTTGATCGGTTATTAATGACAACACCTGATTGATCCATCAAATTGTTTGGATTTAGAAGATAATAATAATAATAATAATAATTGGTAATGATATCGATAGGACAGTCAATTGATCGATGGGACCGATGATGACCACCACAACAATTGATTGAATCACCCAATTAACCGATTAATAAAATAGACGACTATAACTGCGATTATGTCGTCCCGAAAGTTGGTACGTTGTGTGAGCACGTGCTCGGAGGACATTCTGGACGACGCGCTCAACGAGTTGTCTCATCTGAACCAACGACACGCTGTACTTCGGCAACAATTATTTGCCCGAAAAAACAACCGAAGTGTCAAATATAGGCCTTCGGGCTCTTTATGCTCGACGTCGTCGTCTTCTTCGGCCACCTCATCGTCATCGATGTGCTCATCATTTTCATCGTCAGTATCGGCCACAATGTCGTCATCCGAGTCTTGGGATTCGTTTAGTGACACGGCATCGGATATTTCGATGACACCGATCTCATCGCTTGACTTTCCACGTGTGACCAGACGTTTATCGAAGCCAAAGGTGAATATGTTTCGGCCGTATTGTAAGCCGAGACGATTTTCCTTACAATTGGTATCACATCCGGAGTCTCCGGAGACCAGCGATGATCTCTCTGTTGGCAACACCTCATCAGTCAGTCCACACTTTACAGTCTGGCAGTCTGTCCGAAGTCAACCATCGCCTAAGTATTCGCGGCTAATGTGCGAAAAGGAGAACTTTTCTTCAGCCGACTCTCCCATTAAAGTTAAGTCAAACCCCACGTCTCCCTCCAAGTGTGACCTCTCGTCAGTACTGTTGGACAACACGTTTTTACAATACAATGCAATTAGCGATAGATTTATGTCAAACCAAATGACTGCTCACTGTTCACCAGCTCTGTTGGCCACCAGTTCTCAAGCCATGACCTCATCGGGTGTACTGCTTATACGCTCAAAATCTTTGGACGATCTCAGTCTCTGTTCAACGAACGGTAGTCTAAATCAGCCATTTTTTGGTGGTTGTCAACAGTTGACCGCCACATCCTCTCAGTTATTGCCGCCAAAGCCGAGCCCATCGATGGCCACCTCTTCGAGTTGTGATATGGATAATGTGCTCCAAAGAATCAGTACTTTACAAGTTTGAGTCTTTGCCATTAGGTCTCTGCAATTAATAATAGATACTTATTTTACTTATATTTAGTATCGATTAAACCAATTATCATTGAAATCCAATACAAATATATATAAATATACAGTATATCAGAACAAATTATCTTATTTTTTCATTAATATAATACCTCTTAACCTAATTAGTTATCTATTATATTCTTATGATATAATATAATGTGTACTTTATATGACTTATAATCATTAATGGGATGATAAAACCCTTAATATAATGTATATATTATATATAAATATTATGCGTTATTTTATTTTCATTAATTAGTTTATATAAAAATATAAGAAAGTTATAAATTATAATGTTTTTTTGATTAGTACTTGTTTTTGTAAAAGTTTATCTTATTTTTCTGTAACAAATTTAATTTATTATAAGTTTGTTGCAAATTTACATATTAATAAATTGGAGATATGATGAAAATAATAATACGATTTTCGCAAAAATAAAATTATTTAATAAACAAATTATCAAATAATTTGTTTTTCATATAACTGTAAACCAGTGATTAGTACTTTGTCTATATATTTTCATTAATTATAAAAATAATTAGTTATTAAAATAAAATAAAAAATGTTTATATAATGAAAATGTTTAAACTATGATTCTTTAAATATAAATTTTGTATTATTTTTATACAGAAAAACTTTTTTATGTTTGAATTCAATATACTTAACGTTTAATTAAATAAATTTTTATTTTGAGTATATTTTTTGTTTAAAATAGATGCCAACATTTAGAAATTAATTATATTTTAAAGAATTATCTAATGAAACATTATTTTTATTATATGATACCAATAATTGATACCAAAAAATCAATATCAATGCCTACAAAGTGTTTTATAAATTAATGTTTTTTTAATTGCCAAAAAATTAAGTTTTATGTACTCATTGATAAACCAAATGATTAAGTTATCATTTATTTATGTGATTATCATTTTACTAAAAAATGTGCTATATTTATATTCATTGATTTGTTATTTATTTTAATTGTGATTATTATTATTATTTTATTTAAATTTGTTGTCTAAAAAAATTGTTAAACTAAACGATCTCTTATTTTGTTTATCGACTCAATTCATTAATCATTTTTGTTAAGTCATTATATATATAATTTTTTCTCACTTTTACTTTTTAAGAAAAGTAATTTATTTTATTATTCATTTAATATACTCTAATTTATTACTCCTTTTTTAAAAAAGAACAATTAATTAATTAAATGTTTTATAAATGATAAAATTAAATTAAATTAAAGATAACAAATAAAAACAATATAATTAGATAATGAATTAATATAATGGGATACTAATGCTTTCATTCACAAAATTGTCTGTAATTTAGTTTTTTTATAAATAATTTCTATAAATTTTTAACTGGGTTTTAGTAATAAATTTTATATTTATTAACAACAAATAAAATCTTTAAAATTTTATTGAATTTAAAACATTATTATAATTAATGAGTATTTTTTAATTATACCATATTATTTAAAATGTTTAAAAGTGTAATGAATTTTTTCTTACTGTTATTTTACTTTTTTTTAAAAAACATTTGTAATTTATGAGTAATAATGATAATAAAAAACATGTTTTAAACATAGAAATATTAAATATATTTTAATGTATTAATAATAAAAACATTCATAAATAAAATTTATTATTATTTATTTAATAATATAATTTAATTATTCAATAAATTTTATTTATAATATACTATATTATTATTTATTAAAAATTATTATACTATATATTTATTTTATGGTAAGTAGACTCTGTTAATGTATGTATTTATTAAAATTTTTGATAAATATTTTAGTGTAAAACATAATATAAAGCAGAGAGTCTTAAATAGCGGCGGCGATGCTATTAATTACAAATATCTGGTCAACAGTACGTTGGATTTAAAAGTGACCAAGGACAATGTTGTAGATAATTTTAAACTAAATAAGATTGTAATTGATAATTTTAAAATTATTTGTATGATTGGCCACATAATTTATAGTGGACTGTTGAAAATTAAAAAATAAATAAAAGTCAACTGCAATTATCTGGCAAATCACAAAATTAATTTTTAAAAATTCAATTAATTACAATATTGTTTAGTTTAAAATTATCTACAATATAGCCATTTGTCACTTTTAAATCCAACATATTGTTGACCATATAATTATAATTAATAGCATCGCCGCCGCCGCTGTTTAAGACTTTTTCAATATAAAGTATGATTTTATTTTTTAAAACATTGTTTAATAGAAATTTAGACAAATAGTGTGTGTGTGTGTGTGTGTGTGTGTGTGTGTGTGATAATCTTCATGAATAAAAAATCATGTTAAGAAAATATAATAAAAATGATTTTATTAAATTCTCTAACATTTAATGGAAATATTTTTTATTTTAAAAATTTTTAAATATATTATATCTTTTAGAAATCATTTTTTTTTTGTTTTGTTTTGTCATAGTTGTGGTTATTGTTGTTGTTATTATTGTTTTCGATGATATATTGATTTTTTAAAAGTTAAAATATTTTTTATTATTTCTTTAAATCTATTCACATTATATTAATTTTTTATTATATATATATATTTCTTATTCTTATCCATTTCTATCTGTTAAGAGTTTGCGTATTTAAAAAAAATCCAAAATGCATTATATTTTGATAATACAACTAATGTTTTATATATTATTAAAATTATTGTTTGCAAAATTTATCATAATTTTGATATATGAATAAATATTATTATTAACGGAAATATATATATATATATATATATATATAAATATTAAGTATTGAATGCTATATTATTAATACTAAATATTATACATAGTATAATATAATGTAAATATTATATAATACAATAGCATGAAAATGAAAACAATAAAAATATTTTATATACAGTATTTGAAGTTTAAGCAAATGGTTGTCTCTTACTAATGGACTCTAAATATATGAAATGATAGTTTTATGTCCAAAATATTTGGTTTATTAAATGTCATATATTTATTACATTTATCTTAAATAATTCTCTATTATGTTATTTTATATTAATATTGTTATTATTATTAATAATAATACCATATATTTATTTAATCTATTATTTGATGTGACTTTTGATAATAATAATTATTAGTTAATAAAATATTATTTTATATATTTAATTATTATAATTATATTATTATTTAATAAATATTTTTTTTAATTTAACATAAATATAGGTAATAATGTCTAATATTAGAATAAATTAATAATTTTATTGTAGATATAAATAATTAAATATTACAGTATGCTAAAAAAAAGTAAAATGTATTTATATACTAAACTTAATTATTAATTTCATAATTTAATTTTATAAGTTAAATGTTATTTTTGTTTTTTCTGTTGCTTTTTAAAAATATAATTAAATTAAACTTTTAGTTTCAAAAGACTATATATTTGAAGACTTCATTTATTTTATTATTTGATTAAAGAATTCTTATAAAGAATATTTGAAATTTAAAAAAGAAAAGAAATATATCATTGAATTAACCCATGAATTGAATGACTCGTTGAATGTTTGAATGAATGAAAATTTAATATACAATATAAAAGAAAAATTCATTGTATAGTCAAATTCAATGTCAAATTACTAGGCAATCAATATTTTATTTATATAAATATATTTATATAATGAATTGATATAATAATCGATAATCGATATAATATCTATCACTTTTGTCATATACTTTTATTTTAGTTTTACTTTATTATTTGTTTTGTAATAATTTTTATGAAATCTTTTTTAAAAGATTTATTAGTGACACAAACATTAACTCTATACTATGATGTATACAATTGATGTATTGGGAAATAACATTTTAGAGTATTTTTTAAGTTTATTATTATTTTTAATGACTTTTCATTTATATATATATATATATATATATATATTACACAACAAAAATCAGTAAATTGTTTTAATGGCATTAGAGATACCAATACTTTAATCCTAATTGATATAATCTAATAGTTTATACAATAGTACACACATACAATCAATAGTATACTATATATACTGTATAGTATAATATATAATGTATATAAATGTTGTTGAGATATCTTATGTTAGTACAGTATGTTATATAGAAATTCATTGAATTTTTGGCTCAAATCTTATTGATTGAAATGCTCTCTCTCTCTCTCTCTCTCTCTCTCTCTCTCTCTCTCTCTCTCTYTCTTTCTTTCTTTCTCTGTGATGTATTAGCGTATATAGTATTTGATATTAAATATATAGCCTTTTCTTACTATATGGAGATATTCATTGTTAAAGTTGAAGGTCAGGTATGTGTATATTACATACATAATGTCTAAAGATATACTGTCTAAATAAATCACAAAAAAATAGTAATGTTGTCTTCAACTATGGTTACCATTATTTTTTTAATTTTGTAAAATTTTTGAATTTTTCACATAATCAAAATCATTTTTTTTAAATGTTTTTACAATTTCAAAATACATCGAACATTAATTTTAATTAACATATAAAATAATATATATTTTATTTAATATATTATATTTACATAATTCACAAAATTTTTTAATTTAATTTATTTTCAAACATCAAATTATCGAAAAAATAATAATAATTACACAAATCATCATTTATTTTATATATAAATTTATATATTTATTTTTCTAGTTTGACATTTTGACTGTGACCCAGATTATATTTAAAAATCAAGGTTACATATTTATAAATTTTGATCTACTTATATTTGACTTGTCAATTTATCATTATGATTATAGTTATATAAGTATAGTATAAAAATAAAATATTATATAATACTCCTAACATTTTTACTGTACAAAATATTGATTATAATACTAATATTTATAATAAAACTTTTAACTCTAGAATTTTGGTTAGTTAAATATATTACTTATAAACATATACTGTATATCAATCAAAAATATTATTTATAGTGCTGTATATATTTGTTATGACTGCAAATATTTGCCTTTCAGTTATGTTTCATTAAAAGTTTGTCTGAAATTATATAATCTAATAGAAAAAATGTTTAATCGCATCAATATTGGTTTATAAATATACAATATATAGTATATATATATATATATATATATATATATTATATATATATATTATATACTATACCGGTATATACTGTATATACAGTATATAATGGATTTATATTGTACTACAGAGTAAGTGTTTAAAGATCAATATACTAAATATATTATAGACAGTGATAATAATTTATAGAATTTTTATATATTTTATATAAACATATCTATAATAACATATACAGACAATAATTTTATTTAATTTTATAATAATAATAAAATATTAGAATTACAATTTATTTTAATTGACTCATGATTTTTCTTTGTTATTGAAATTATTTTATAATTTAGATTTAATTAATCACTGGCAAAAAATTATCAACTTATTTTTATTGTACTACTACTATATTGAATATATAAAACTTTATATAAAAGTTATAAACGACTTATCAAATGCATCATCACTTACATTGTGTAGATTATTGACTATTTAATAAAAGTTTAGCTTAAATGTCAACTTAATTTACAATTATTAGGAGAGCCCACCAAAAAGATCAATATATTTATACTATTATAAAAACAATATTATATAAATTAAATGTCACATAATCAAGGTCAACATTTAATGATAAATTTTATAATTTGAGTGAATATCAATTAATCATTGTCATATAATTATATATTCAATTATTTAATAATGATTAAGTGATATACTGTATTAAATAACTTATTTTTCAATTACTAATATATGATATTATTTAAAAATAAATTATAGTTTGCACAATGATTTCAAATTTTATACAAATACAATAAAAAGAAAATTTTATGCAAATGTTTTTTAAGTATCTTTAAATCTATAAATAATAATAATAATAATAATACAATAACAATAAAATTATTGAGGCTAATTTAGATTGTATAATTGCCACGTTTTTAATTAGTATTAACATTAGATTTAAGCTTTTTAATTAATCGGTTTTATTTTTTATTGAAAATAAATCTCATTATCATAAACAGTACATTCATAGTCTATATATAAATTTATATATATATATATATATATATATGCTAGAAATGATAATTTATATGATAATGATAAATATAATAATGCTAATAATTTTATATTATGAAAGTACAGCATAAAAGATAATAAGCGTAAAATAAAACGTATTTTATACAGTACATTTTGTTGTTTTATAAAAAATAAAAAATTTAATTATATAAATTTATGTTAATTATGTACATTAATATTTAAAAGGCTAATAAACAAACCATTCAACATTATAATAATAAAATAGTTAATTATCTGTAATCATTAATAATTTTATGACATTAATGTTTAGTGTCGTTGATATTTTGAAAATTAATTTTTAATAATACAACAGCATTTATAATAAAATGGTTAAAATGCATTTAATATATTACATAGGCTTTATTATATATATCTTTTTAAAAAGTAATATAAATAGCAATATATAAAATCTATATAAAATATTAAATGCATTTAATTAACGGTAATTAATCAACAAAACAACTTAGTATTAGTAAATTATTGTAAATATTGAGAATATTGTTTATCGTATAATTTAACTTGATTAGATTATTCAAAAAAATATTTTAAACCTTGTTAAAATTTAAATATTTAAAGATTATTTGAAAACTTAAACATAAAAAATTTAAATAATTGAATTATTAAAATGTTAGTAAAATAAGTAATTTTTAGAAAAAATGATATGTTTATTATAAAAATTAAATTTAAACACAATATTTCATAAAGATTTACAAACTGTAGATTTATTAATACAGTATTAGTTACCACTAAATAATTACCTAATGATTATTATATCAATATTATATTTAACAAATTATACTCTAACAAATTAGTGTCATAAATAAAAAATTTATAATTATATCAACATTTTAAAAATTAAAAATTTATCAATCAATTTTTAAATATATTTTTTTTTGTTAAATTTTATCAGATTTTAATAGTTTTGTAAAGTTTATCATAATTTTATTATATTTTATAAGAATTGAATATTAAATGCATTAAACAATAATAGATGTCTCTATTGTTTGTATGTATGTTATAGTTATTATAGACAATACTGTATTGCAATCACATGTGAACTCAGTTTTGAATTATTTATTTTTATTTCAAATCATTAATCGATTTGTTTTGTTAACAATAATTGTTTGTCAACTGATTATTGTTGTCGTTGTTGACAATGAAAGACAATAACAACATCTCAACCAAAGACACTGAAACTGAACGGACAATAACAATGTCAGACAAAAGAGACATCTTCTATACGACAATCTTATCGCATGTAATGTCAGCCGACGGCCGACACTTGGCCTGCGGTCTCAAGAGGGGAAAGTTAGCGGTGTTTGACATCCAATCAATTGTTAAACAAAATCACGAATTGGACGCCAAAGCCGAAGACGACGAAAACTTGGTTGATGTTAAACCATTGCGAAGACCTCAACATTTAGTGGACATCGAAACGCCGGTCTATTCGGTGACAACAATTGGCCACAACTCACAGTTTGTCGTCGGCGGCAAAGGTTTGGATTAACAGATATGTTAGAGAAATGGGTTTTTATAGTAATTGTATTTTTTAGGTCAACTTCAAGGATGGGTTAGAGAAGACAACGAATTGACCAATGAGTGGACCATTCATTTGCCGGCCAATGACTGTATGGCCAACACTGTTGCCACCACTGATGACATGATATATACGGGTTGTGGCGATAATAATGTCTACGGCTTTGATGTCGAGACACATAAGCAAATCCATCGATTATGTGAACACAACGGATATATTAACTGTATATTACTAGCAAAAGATGGCCAACGGCTGTACTCGGGTGCCGAAGACGGTTCGGTTCGTATTTGGGATCTTAGATGTCCACGAAAATCGGTGTCCACTTTTGAGCCGTACAAATATAGTGATCTTCAACGGCAAAAATATGGCAATTGGATCGGTACTGTCGAGTTGGTCTCAAACGATTGGCTTCTGTGCGGCGGCGGACCGCACCTTAGTCTGTGGCATCTGAATATGTTGTCCTATTCGACCCGATTCGTTACCGATAGCTCGACCAATGTTGCTGTCGTTCACAACGATTACATTATAACGGGCGGCAATACTACTGGTCTAAACATTTGGGAAATAAATGGCGAACTCAAGTCAGTGTTACCGACGGCCACTGACAATGTATTCAGTATCGCTACTCATCAGTATAAACAGTCAGCCGATACAGGCATTGATCAAGTGATCAGTGCGGCCGGTATGAGCTATAAAGTGGATGTCTGTACCAATTGGAAGTATAAAGATTTTGAATTAGTTGTCTATTGAGATCTTATTGTTATTTAATAATTATTGACATTTTGTTAGTGATAATAATTTTTACTCAAATCACATCATATAATCATAACTTTATATACAATTTTATTAAAAATATATAGAAATCATTATTTAAAAAATTGATTAAATAAAACGTTAAAATTATGATTACCGTACTGTTTATATACACTTGGGTTAACAATTGATTTTAGTGGGCGCAACCCAACCGCCGAATCTTTTCTCTAATTCCTCGGCCACTGCAATAGTCAAGTGGTCGTTGAATGCTTTAGCGATAACTTGAACACCGAGGGGTAAACCTTGAGTGTTGAGACCTAAAGGTACTGAAGTAATGGCCACTTGAAGGCAATTGAAAACTGCTGTATAGACACAGCTTCGGAAATTCAAAAGAGTAGTATTCAGTTTGACTTCGGGATCCGGTTGCGGTGGAAATAGTAGGACACCGTCATCACCTGACAAGTGATCACACATTATAACATTTATAAAATTAGATAATTTGTCAATTTTTTTGTTACCCAATAGTTTGTGAAGTTCTGACTTTAATTCTTCGCCCAATTGCTTATATTTAACTAAAACGTCATCTTTTGGTGGATTGGCGTCAAAAACTGAAACACAAATAGCTTCGAGACTGTGTTCAGATCCGCCATAAATAGATTTCAATAACTCCATCATTGGATTTATTTTTCCCGTTCTGTTAGTTAATTCTTCAGCAAACGGTGTTATGCCGTCCACTCTCATAGAGCTCTGCCATATGAGGAATGAGTGTTCAAATTGTTTTAAATTAATCTCTTGAATGGTTGCGCCCAAACTTTTTAAGTGATTGACACAATCGTCGATCGCTTTGTGTATCTGAGGACTGACACGTGAGACCAGAGGATCATTGATTTCATACATATAGTAAATCTTAAGTTTACTTAAGTCGACTGTTTCATCCAATTTAAGTTTCGTTACGTTATCGCCGAGAAATACTTTAAGGACTGGCTTAATGTCAACCGCGTATCTAACCATTGGTCCATAGGATAACATTTTGAGTCGCTTTTCGGGATATGGTGGCCAGTGATTATCAGTTGGAACTAATTCGGGTGTAGTACAGTGTCCGAATACACCGCAATAGAAACACGGTATACGTGTGGAGCCGCCGATATCCGATGCGATACCTACTATAGAGCCGGCGGCGGCAATCAACGATGCATTACCACCAGTACTACCACCTAAACAACAACAAGAAGTTTAAATTGTTATTAACAATTAACAGGTGGTGTAGTGTCCATAATAATTACTGTCCATACCTGGTATAATAGACTTGTCGTATGGATTGTATGTCTGTCCAAATGTCTTATTGTGTGCATTCCACCACATCAACAGTTCGGGTACATTAGTCAAGCACACAGGTATGGCACCGGCAGATCGCATGTGTCTCACAGATCCGGCGTCATCAGTGGCTTTAATATCTTTACGTGTCGGACATCCAGAAGTATATCTCATACCCTTAATGGCAACACTGTCTTTGCCTGAAAATGGGATTCCCAACAGTGGTTGCGAATCAATTGACAATCCATTGAGAGGTGGATTACCGGCTAATTCATGTTTGACTCGTTTGTCCACTTCGATGGCCTCTTCAATGGCCAGTTCGTAGCGTTCGTCTATTACAGCATTGATATGCGGCTAATTACCGGTAATTGATTGTTAATAAAAAAAATTATATAACTAATTAAATACCAGTAAATATTACATAAAAGTATTACTAAAAAACCACTAATATATGGGTTTTTTCTCAAATTTGACGGATGTTTTCAACCTTAAGATAATAAACCATTGAATACCTCAACAATTTTGATGCGATTGATGTATGCTTTGACCAGATCTTCACTTTTTAACTAAATTTTTAAAAAATAAAATAAAATTTACAATTATATCAAATATATATGAAATAAATAGTGTGCCAATACTTGTCCCGATTTTATTTGTTTAGTCAAATTGACGACCGGCTCCAACAGTAATCTATCGGTAATCGGCGGTAAATACTGTTGTTTTGATGGATATATGAGACCAATTATTTTGGCCATCAAATCAAATACTAAACGTATACATTGTTTGAGATGATATATTACACAAACCATTGTTAGTGAATATTAATTAATATAATTTTATTTAAAATTATTGTAGTTTTTATGTACAGTATGTGTGATGTTATTGACTGCGATATAGAAATAGAAAGTTTGTATTCAATGTATACTACAGTCTAATACTGTATTGCATTGACTAACAACTCAAATGTTAACAAATATAAACATTAATAAAATAACAAGTTTTGTAACTTACAAATTGTAAGTACCGGTAATTTCCCAGCATTTTGCAGTTTATATGTGTGTGTGTGTATGGAATGTTCAAATTTTCCGTATGTAATAACTTTTATTATAATATAAACAATTTTTTTCACATTTACACTTTAAATTTAAAAGTATGGAAACATTTTTTTAATTAAAAAATTAGATTTTTTTTTTAAATATTTAGATGTCTAGTGTCTAGACTCTAGACTAAAAATTAATATTTTCATCAATTATAATCGTAAAATTTACTAATGAAAAAAAATATCTCTGATAAACAAACTAAAAAATAATAAATATTTTTAAATGATTTAATATTTATAAAAAAATCAAGATTATCATTTTTTTTTTAAAAAGCCAACTTATTTTAAACACTTAAATGTTGCACAAAAACAATAAATATCATAAATGCTAAATGTTATTGATTAAATTTTAAATAATTTAGTATTATGATGAATACATAATTTTTTTAAAAATTATAACAAACTTAATACTTGTAGTACAATTGCTACTAAAATTATTATAATTAGATAAGTTATGAGTTAATTTAGATGATAAAACTTTTAATCATATAATTAAAATGTACTCAAAACATTTGTTAGATTTATTTTTTTTATAAATTATTTGGCAATTTAAAAATAATTACGGAGATAATTATTATAAAAAAATATATTTATTAATAAGTATATGAGATTATTATTTACTGATTAAACAATTTATCTAACAATAATGGAATAAACATATATATTGTAATTAAAGTTATTATTGTTATTATTGATATTATATAAAATACAGTACTAAGGAAATTATCATTATACTACTGAAACATTGGAACAACAGTTTGTATATATTAGAGACCATACGGTTAATAAAGACCCGGCTATTAATGTTACCAAAGGAGGACAACACGCGCAACAATACGGTGACCTATCTATTGGCAAACTACCCGTCTCTATGTTTTTGGGTCAGTGTCTTAGTCATAGTAGTATTATATAACTTTTTATTAATTTAATTTTTATCTTTAATTTAAAGGGAAAACTAATCCAAAATATCCAATTAAAAGACCAATGATTGCTAATCCAAAAGCTGAAGATTTAGTTAATACAAGAGAAGTTGCCATAAATTTGCTTCAGAAACGTATTGAAGAAACTGATGATTTAAATGAAAAGCAAATGTAATTTACTTTAAAATAATTATAAATTTTAAAAAATATATTTATTATTATTTTTTAAATTACAGATATGTTGACAAATTAATACAACTATTAAATAACAGAAAACTTGTAGACAAACACTTCGAGCAATACGTTCATTCAATTCAACATTTATTAGGCATTCAATCATTTAATGATATAAACAATGTTTTGATTACAAGACAAGAGCTCAATAATAGACAGTGTTATAGACAACTTGTCGACACATTTGACGATAAATGTCTTAAAATAAATAAGGTATTTAGTTATTAATATATTATTACTATTTATTAAAACCATTTTCATTACAGAATAACTATGTAATGCAAAAACTTAATGTTTTTGTGAATATATGCGAGAAATTAAATGAAACCAATGATGTGGACAACGCTGTCAATGCATTGATAATGTATTGCAATAACAACTCTATGTCATTACAAGTAGAAAATATTGTGTAAATTTGTTTTAATAAAAAATATATTATTTTCAATAATTATTTCTATTAGAAAATAATTTTTAGCTATAAAAATCAAATGAAATTTATTTGTATAATAATTAATTTATTAAATATAATATATTATAAAAACTTATTGCTGTACAAAAATAATAATTGTCTTAAATACTAAAAGTTATTTTCTAAATTTTAAATAGTATCATGATGAATATTGTAATTATATATAAAAATTATATTACAAACTAAATTACATAATTAAAAGTTAGTACTTTTATGTCGTTTGCACTAAAATTATCACTAAAATTATTATCATATTTTGTCACATGCAAACAATTAGTAGATAATTTTGAGAGACCGATAAATTATAATAAAACTTTTGACTTATATTTATATAACTAAACTAATACTTATATGATTTAAATTATTGACTTTAATTAATATTTATTTTATATATATTTAATAACATTTATCTACGTAATTACTTGTAAATTGCCAAATAACTTTTAAAATTTAACAAATTTTGTTTTCAGTATTAAATATTCTGTATTATAAATTAATAAATATAAAAAAAATTGCTGATTAAACAATTTATCTAACAATTGCATGGAATAGACACATATTGTAATTAAAGTTAGTAATACTATTTTATAATAATAATACAACTTTTAGATTAAACCAATGTATAATACCAATGACCTTGCCTAATCAATAATATTTATTAACTTATACAAGTACTGTATCAATAAAATAATAACATATGATTTAATTTAGATAAATAAAAATATATTTCATTAAAATACTTTAACACTACCAATCTTTAAATCCTCGCTTTGGTCTATAATTTTTTAAATATATAGATTATTAGTATTATTAAAATTTGTATTATATAAAATATTAAGAAAGTTATCTAAAATAAAATCGATTTCTTAAAAAATATGAAACAATATATACAGTATATATAAATAGAATATATAAATTAAAAATCTTATTATTAAATTTTTAATTTTAAAATAAGTTATAACTTTACAAAAAAATAATAATAAAATGAAATTAATATTAATTTTATCTTTACTTTATTGTACGGCAAATGCTGTCCCAATAGAAGAATATGACTTTAATGGTACCAATTGGGTGGTATTGGCAGCGGGAGGGGGTATGAGTTTGGAGTATGCCATTGAAGTCAGTAATATTTACACTAAATTCATATAAATATTTTTGAATATATAATGATAATATAGTAAATAATTATTGAATAAATTTAAATCATATTAATTAGGCGGATATATATCACGCCTACCAAGTTGTCCGCTCGCGTGGAATACCCGAAAAAAATATAATAGTAATGAATTTGGATGAAGTGGCTAATAGTAAATATAACCCAACACCTGGTGTTGTAGTCAGTAGACCGGATGGACCCGATGTTTATCATGGAGTACCTAAAGACTATATTCATAATGATGTCACACCATTGGTATGTTATTTTTCATCACTTTTTTGTTGTGTTTTAATTTTTTTTAAATTTATAATTTAATATATTTTTTTCCGACAGAATTTCTTAGCCATACTTCGTGGTGATCCAGTATTGGCACGAAATGGCAAGAAAGTGGTCAAATCGGGACCCAATGATCACATATTTGTATATTTTATGGACCATGGTTCACCTGGTATTTTAATTATTATTTAAATTTTTGTTTAAACAGTATTTTAAAAATTGTATTTAATTGAAAATTATTTGTTTTTTAAATTTAGATATAATATATTTTCCAAAAGATCAACGATTGTATGGCGAAGAACTAAATAATCAATTGATTGAAATGTATAAACAGAAAAAATTTGCAAAACTTGTATTTTATATCGAGGCGTGTGAATCAGGTTTTTATATATTATATATTATTATTAATAATATTATATTTGATTTGATTATATTTATTGAAAATAAAATTATTTTAAATTTAAATAATTAAACATTTTCATTATATTGATATACTGTATAATAGGTTCAATGTTTTCAAAATTGTTGCCAAAAGATATCAATGTATATGCAGTGACCTCATCCTCACCAGTAGAGTCCAGTTATGCCTGTTGGTATGATAATAAAAGAAGAGACTACCTGGGTCAGTTTATTTTATAAAAATTTTAATTTTAAATTGCATTTAATTAATATTATTATATTATTTATTATTATTATTATTATTATTATTAATTGTATGAATATTATAGCCGGATATTTCAATTATCATTGGTTGACAAACAGTGAACAAAGCGACTTAACAACTGAAACACTGGAACAACAGTTTGTATATATTAGAGACCATACGGTTAATAAAGACCCGGCTATTAATGCTTCCAATGGACAACACGCGCAACAATACGGTGACCTATCTATTGGCAAACTACCCGTCTCTATGTTTTTGGGTCAGTCATAGACATAATAGTATTAATACAACTTTTTTTATTAATTTAATTTTTAATTTAAAGGAAAAACTAATCCAAAATATCCAATTAAAAGACCAATGATTGCTAATCCAAAAGTTGAAGATTTAGTTAATACAAGAGAAGTTGCCATAAATTTGCTTCAGAAACGTATTGAAGAAACTAATGATTTAAATGAAAAGCAAATGTAATTTACTTTACATTTATTATAAATATAAAAATATATATTTTATTATTTTTTAAATTACAGATATGTTGACAAATTAATACAACTATTAAATAACAGAAAACTTGTTGACAAACACTTCGAGCAATACGTTCATTCAATTCAACATTTATTAGGCATTCAATCATTTAATGATATCAACAATGTTTTGATTACAAGACAAGAGCTCAATAATAGACAGTGTTATAGACAACTGGTCGACACATTTGACGATAAATGTCTTAAAATAAATAAGGTATTTAGTTATTAATATATAGTATTATTACTATTTATTAAATGCTATTTTTATTACAGAATAACTATGTAATGCAAAAACTTAATGTTTTTGTGAATATATGCGAAAAATTGAATGAAACCAATGATGTGGACAACGCTGTCAATGCATTGATAATGTATTGCAATAACAACTCATTACAAGTAGAAAATGTTGTATAAAATTGATTTTAAAAATTCAAGAAAAATAATAAAAATATTGTAAATGCTATTAATATTTTATTAATAAAAGTAGATTGCGGTACATTTAAAACTAAAATATGGAGTGTTTAGATTAAGTTTAGATTTTACTATTAATAAAATTAATTAAAAAATTGTGGTAATAAAAAAATAATGCATTTATTTTTGAAAAAAAATTGAAAAAAATTTAGTATTTTTTATATTATATTATAGTTATTGCATTTTAAGCATTTGATTAGTCAATAATCAAATGTGTAATAAACAAATTGTTCACCTAATGGTTAATAACTTTTAACATAAGTTTACATTATATGAACAGAAGTCGGAGGAACCCAACCACCAAAACGTCGTTCAAATTCTTCGGCGACAGAGATAGTCAAGTGATCGTTGAGTCCTTTGGCAATCACTTGTATACCAAGTGGTACACCATTAGAGCCCAGTCCTAACGGTATTTGTGTGGCACAGACACGCAAACAGTTGAATATTCCGGTATACATCACGTTTTTAAAGCATAGTAATGTTGAATTGGTTTTAACATAACTGTCCGGATGGGTTGGGCATAATAAGACACCATTGTCACCTATGTTAATATATTTTAATAATAATATATATATATATATCAGTCATTTGATTAATTTCAAATATAATACCTAAGCTTTGGTGCAATTCTGTGGTCAACTCGACGGCCATCTTCTGATATTTCTGTAGCTCTTCATCTGATGGTGTGTTACCTTCAATAGCGGCCACAACTAATGATTCAATGGTGTGATTAGATCCACCGAAAATTGATTTAATAATTTCAATGTAAGGGTTTATGCGACCGTTTCGATTGGTTAGCTCTTCACTGAAAAGTGGCACTCCTTTAGTCTTCATACAAGCAAACCATATGTTAAATGAATGTTTAAATTTGTCTAATTTTAGTTCTTCAGTAACGGCACCTAAACTTTTCAAATGTCTTAAACAGTCGTCTAATGTACGACGAGTCTCGTTGCTAACCGGAGTCATATCGGGATCAGGTATTTCATACATGTAATATACTTTAAGTTTACTCAGATCTACAGTTTCATCTAATTTTAGTTTAGACACATCATTCCCAATGAACACTTTGAGTGCGGGTTTAATATCACTGGCGTAGCGAACCATTGGTCCGTATGAAAGCATTTTAAGTCGATCGGCAACAAATGGTGGCCAATGACCGTCCATTACTCCCACTTCGGGTGTTGTAAAGTGTCCGAAAACACCGTTAAAAAATGCGGGAATTCGAGTTGAGCCGCCTATGTCTGAGGCTATGCCTAATACCGAACCGACCGACGATATTAGCACACCGTTACCGCCAGTGCTCCCACCTATTCATTGATTATCAATATTTAATTTTTTCTATATCTAAAATACAAAAAAAAAATTTTTAATACCAGTGACTATAGATTTGTCGTACGGATTGTATGATTGTCCAAAAACTTTATTCCTGGTGTGCCACCACATCATCAATTCGGGTACATTTGTAGTACATATGGGTATAGCACCGGCAGCTTTTAAATTTGTCACTACTGTCGCATCTTCGTCGGCCACAATATCCTTGCGGGCAACCAAACCGCACACCGATTTCATTCCTTTAATAGATATGCCGTCTTTACCCGAAAACGGGATTCCCAACAGTGGTTGCGTATGAATGGAGACACCAGTAAGCGGTGAATTGCCGTCCAATTCATGTCTGACCCGTTTGTCCACTTCGATGGCCGCTTTAATAGCATTTTCATAGCATTGATCGGCCACTGCATTGACGTGCGGCTAATTAAATAATTAATAAAAAATTCGTTTATAATTACATTAATAGATTTAATTTTGAAATTGTTTTCTATTTTTACTTTATTGCATACTTAATAATTTATCAAACTATACACAACTATATTTTTTTATTGCCAATAAAATTTTATAATATAATAATAATATGATAATAATTTATGTATTTTACTTTATTAAGTAATTTGTGTTTAAGTTAATTACTAATTATTATGGATTTTATGTTTGTTTCTAAGTCTACATTATACATTAAAATATAAATTAATACTAAAATAATAATCAAAAAATTATCCATAGATATTATAAACTATATAGTATATACTTAATTAATATCATATATCAGATATTATATACAGTATATTATAAACTTTAGACATCACTAATCAAATATTTGAAAAATATTTTTTTTAAATATTTTCAATAGATTTAATGTGTGTTTATCTCTATTATACAGACTGAATGTCACAGTTTTTTTACTAATTTTTAATTTTTGACTTCAAATTCAAAATAAAAAGTAGAATATGATTTAATTTTTCAAAAATATCTTATTTTTCAGCTAAATTGGTATCAATGGCTGACAAAAAAATTTTTTTAGATAAAATATTTTAGTGAATAAATGAATGTGAAAATGAGTTAGTATTAAGTGGGTGTGGGTAGATAAGAGTGGGTAATAAATTAGATGATCAGCAACAAATTTGTGTTAATGTAGTTAAGTTAGATAAAACATTTTAGACACAACACTAAAGTATAATTTTTAGGTTTAATGGTATAATTTAATGTTTTTTTCAATAAATTAAATATTTTTCAAATTAATTATATAACTTTATAAATAAATAAATAATGTATAATTTTATAGCAAATTTTATATAATATTTTAATTAATAATTAATACCTGAATTAATTTGATGCGATTAATATAAGCATTGATTAGATCTTCGCTTTTTAACTGTTTTAATAGTATTAAAATAAAAAAAACAAATATTTTGTAAAAAAAACAAATTATTGATATATTTATTTATATGGTTTGATGTTTGCAATTACATGTCCAGATTTTATCCGTTTAACTAAATTGACCGCCGGTTCCAACAATAGTCGATCGGTAATCGCCGGTAAATATCGTTGATGTGATGGCATAAATAGTGCCAATAATTTAATAATTAAGTCTAATATTATACGCAATAAACGATGAATAAAATATGTCATATCCATTGTTGTGATGTTTTTTACAATTATTATTAATATATTAAGTTAATACTGGAAATCAATAATTAGAAATTATATATCATATAATTTATAATATATATATATATATTATATGTATTTGAATAACAACTTTTGAAACATAAATTAACTCATAGACTGACAGTACATAATAATAATTTATTATTGTTATTGTTAACAAAATTTTGTAATACACAATCTTTTTTCCTAATAATTGAGATTATAATAAAAAAATTCAATATTATTAATAATTTGTCTAATAATGCACAGTAACAACACTATTAAAATAATAATAATTATTAGTAGTATATTAAACTTTAATTATGTTAGTTTTAATTAGTATTTAAGTATATTTAACTAATTTTAAGAAAATAATGATTTTTTCCACAATAAAAAAACTCAGACACAGTTATGGAAAAAAATTATTACTAAAATTTTATTTGAGTGCATCAATGTTGGCAATGTACCTCTCTCATTAATACTAACAAAATAACATAAATTCAAGGCAACTATCATATCAAAAGTCTAAATACAAGTATAACTAATGTATACTAAAGTAAATACTGTATTAATGTATATAATTTATAGTGCTATGCACTCAAATGTATTTGACTGGGATTGGGATACTTTCAAGGATATAAAAATAGTTGACAATAATATATAATGTTATATACAGGATTATATGAAAGTAATATTACTATTATATAATATTAACTATTATTTTGCAAATGCAAAAAACTATAAAAATTATATTTTATATTATTGTGTTGTTATGGTTTAAAAAATATAATGTATAAATAGTAAAATTAGACTATAATAAAGTACCAATAAATTATTTACAAACAAAATAAATTGTTAAATTATTAGATTTAACATGAAAATGCAATTAGATTTTGTTGTTAAATGTTTAGTTATCTTAAATCATTAGTACTGTAAATATTTGCATAGCAAACATGACCAAGCCATTGTGTAATTGACCATGATGATTTACCACTACAAAATATAATCAATGTTAATATTGATATTATATTCTTTAAAAAACATAATATTAATAAAAAAATTCAATTATTTTAATATGCAAATAACTTTAAGACATTCGTATAATAAAAATATATTAAACATATTTATTATTATTATTAAACTAATAAGATATTTAAGATTGTAAGATATTTAAATCATAAAACATTAAAAATATTATTATTAGGTATAATAAACTTACAAATTATAGTTATATAATAGATATTAAGATAATGTATATTTGATATATTATATGCATTTTATAATTATTCAAATTTATTGCATAAACAGTACTGTCAGTGCATGTGTTTAGGCCTATTCTATAGCATACTCCCTAAGCGGTAACCGTTAATACAGCGCCCTAAGTGGCAATGCATTACATACCTGTTTGTATAAATACCTGAATAGTGATTGTATGTGTGTGTGTGTGTTGTCATAACATACCTGTGCACCAAACACAACATCCCAGTTCTCTCTTTACATATAATATTATAGCAATAGAGACGTATTCTGTGTATATAATAGTAATAATAATAATAATTTCTTTGAAACACATGAGACACACCTATTTATTTGTGTTGTTATGTATGACCATTGAATTAATAATAAAACACAAAAAATAATAATATTTTGACTAAAAATATATCCAAAATTAATGAAAAAATCATTTCTACAATAATATATAAATTATGATGATGATAAATTCATAAATTATCAGTGTGCTACATTTTATTTTTTAAAATAAAAATAAATAAATTTTGTAACAGTTATCATAATGATGTAAACCAAATAAAATAATAATAATTTTGTAAATGTTAATTAATTAACTCTCAATTTTTTTATATATCAAATATACAATTTCATAAATATTTTTTACATTTGATATCATCATCAATATTTGGTTAATAAATTTTGTTAGCTATAGTTAAAAACAGCATTATCTTTTTTTATATTGAAAATTTTTACACAAAATTGTATTTAGCAATACAACTAATTTTTTTTATCATTTTTATATGTTGTAACATATTTCATATGTGTTAAATTGTGTGAAAGGTTAATTTTTTAAATAAGTAATTAAAATCAAATTCAATTTAAATGTGATTATATTGATTGCAACCTAAATGTCCTGTTTTTGAAACCAAAAAAAATGTCATTAAATTATTTGCAAATCAAGTCATCATCTCTTTTATTATTATTATTATTATTGTTATTAATATTGTTATCCATTGTTAGCGTTAAATGTAAGTAAATTAAAATACCAATTGATTGTAATAATAATATTAATCTTATATTACATATCTATTACATAAATAGGTGACAATTATTGCAACTATGAGCTAATAGGCCGGACGTCCGCCCAATTGAGTGCCTCATCACAAATTAGTGCCGATAAGGCACCCAAATATGCTGTACTTCACGGTAGGCATCAATTTATTTATAATTATTATTATAAATACCCAAAATTATAATAATTGACAAATATTACTGTATTATATAATTGTAATGTTAATGATATGTTTGTCATAAAGTATATCCATTTCAACAAATTTATTTAATTAGCATAAAGTTTATACAATAAAATCACTTGAAAATAATAAACAATATAATATTACTTATATAATATACAATATATCAAAAACAAAATATTTGTATTAATATCTCTTATTTCAAATAATTTTATTTGACACTTAATTTATTAACTTATAAACTGAATTTGATAAATTATTACAATTACAATATATTTTATTGATTAGAAATATGATATAAATAATAGTTTATTGAATTTCAATATTTGTTTATCAATAATACCACATTATGTGATCCACATATTTTATCATTTGTATTATATAATAAGTATTTAATATACTATTATTTTGCTATCAAATAATTTCAAGTGCAATGATAATAATACATGTGGTAAATATTTGAGATAAATTATATAGCAATTAATTTTATTAACTGATAATTTAAAAAAAAAATTGTAAATTTTTTACTAACAATACCCGACGGGTTGGTTGTCATATATAAATATATTACTGACCAAACAGAGGGATCAGTTTGGACGGCCGGACAAAACGACTTTTCCCAGTACTTGCAAATCGATTTGGGAAAACAATACAATATATCTGCCATCGGATCCCAAGGCAGACAACACACACAAGAGTTTGTCCAGGAATTCAAGTTAGAGACCGGCATCGATGGACACGATTTTTCAGTCTATAGGGACAGAAACGGCAACATTAAGGTTACCACCAATTGATAACAGTCTAGTTTCCGTGTCTTTTGTTTGACCACTAATTTGTGGCTAAAAATTACTCTTATATATTGTTTGGGTGATGGATACTAACTAACTAATACATGATTAATGTGACCAAAACTAATGGCAAAACTTAATATATTTATTTAACATTATTAACAAATCACTTATTAACTTACCGTAACACTTAATGCACAATATTTTTTTAATTAATATTTAAATTTTTTAATATAAAAAAATTAAAACAAATTGCTGTTAACTTAAAACTTAACAATTATTAACAAACTGATCACTACTACAATTAGGTCCTTCCTGTTGGACAGCAGTAAGTGGTGACTATTTGCAGCACTTGACTATTGATTTGGGAAATATCTATAACTTGACAGCAATAGCAACTCAGGGCCGGTCTTTCACTAATGAATATATTAGCGCTTATTATCTTCTAGTCAGTGATGGCGGAGACTTCTGGAGAATGGCCTACTCTGACTCTGAAGGCTATGACCAGGCATTCAATTACTACTTAATTACTAACACTTTCAATGCATCTCTTTTTTTATTATCCTTTTACGATATAACTTATACTTTTAATTTATCCATATTTTCTAAATTTTATTTAATTTTTTTTTTAATTTAAGTTTGTTTTAAATTTTATAGAGTATTATGTTTTATAATTTTATTCGATATATTTTCTTAATGATTAATAAATGTTAATTTTTAATCAAATATTTAATTTAAAAATAGCTATTCAAAGGCAACAATGATGGTAACAATGTAGTCATCAATCGGTTTGATCCACCGATTATTGCTCAATATATACGAATCAATCCGACCCGTTGGAGGGATAGGATCTCAATGAGAATCCAATTATATGGATGCGATTATCGTAAATAATTTTATATTATTATTATTACTGTATTAAAGTGTTATATTTTAATTTCAATTATCAATATTATCATTAGATGCCATTCCACTGCATTTTGACGGCCAATCATTGATACTGATGGACCTTAAGAAGCGACCCATCGATGGTTCATACGATGATGTGTTTCGGTTTCGTTTCCGAACCAATGCGGCCAACGGCAACATATTGTACAGTCGGGGAACTCAGGGAGACTTTATGGCACTCCAGTTGTTTCAAAACAAAATGGTCTTTTCAATTGATTTGGGCGGCGGTGGTCTTATTGAAGAGATATCGGCCGGCAGTCTACTCGATGACAATCTCTGGCACGATGTCCTTATTTCACGCCGCGGTCGTGACGTACTGTTTAGTGTCGACCGGGTATTGGTTCGCCATTATCTCAAAAGTGATTACATGCGCCTGAATCTCAATCACGATCTGTTCATCGGTGGTATTCCCATCAAAATTGATAATCCAATGAATACTAGAGAAAATTTTAGCGGTTGTATTGAAAATCTGACATTTAATTCAACAAACATTGCATATGAAATACAAATGGATGAAAGAAACTTTGTCTACGGAAAGTTGGGTCAAATACAGTACTCATGTTTGGTATGACTCTCTAACAACTTAAACATAGTCTAAGTTTGAAATAATTAACAAAATTTAATGAACAGTTTCCTCAAGTGGTTCCCATAACATTCAATACGGGAGAATCGTATATAAAAGTTGAGGGTTTTATGGTACCATTTATGAACACTAGTTTTGATTTTCGCACATTCAATGAGGACGGCCTACTATTGTACCATAAGTTTTCCAGTTCTGGCTTTGTTATGGTATATAAATTATATCATTAGATCAAATAAATAATCAGATTGATCTAGGTTACTAATCAAAATTTTTGAATTTTATTGAACAGCTATTTTTAGAAAAAGGCAAAATTGTGATCAAATTTCAAGGTTCAAACACACCGGTAGTTCAGTTGGATCCGTTCGACCAGAAGCTAAATGATGGCTTATGGCATACCATTGTTTTGATACTTAGAAAAGATAATATTGTCCTATCATTGGACGGAATTCCCAGTATGACTACCCGATCATTTGATATGTTTACCGGTCAGATATATCAAGTGGGCGGAGGTTACCACGGAATGTCAGGTTTTGTTGGTTGTATGCGTTGGATATACATTGAGGGCCGATATGTCAATGTGGAGACATTACCGCCTGAAAGGATAATCAAATCCCAGGACACCGACATAACGATTAAAGCGTGTCAAATGGTAGACAGGTGTCACCCGAACCCCTGTGAACACGGAGGTGCCTGTAAACAGGATAATCTTGACTTCTATTGCGATTGCGGTGGAACTGGTTATATGGGTGCAGTTTGTCATGTGGCCAGACATCCGTTATCATGTGCGGCTTATAAAATTGATAACCCGAAATCAAGGAAAGCCGATGTCCAGCTCGATGTTGACGGCAGCGGACCGTTAGAGCCATTTTGGGCCACTTGTCTCTTTCCGAGCGATGATAAATCGCAGATTATAATACATCACCGAAACGAAGAGGCGACTGAGGTTCGCGGCTATAACTTACCCGGATCTTACATACAAGACATCAAATATGACGCACCATTTGAACAAATTGTCGAAATTGTCAACCGATCCATTGCTTGTCAGCAAAAATTGAAATACGAGTGTCTTAATGCACGGCTACTTAATACACCCGGTATTTATGATGACTACCCACAACATGATTGTCATATACAATAACATATTTTTTTTGTTTGTATAATTATAGCACCGATGGGCGCAGAATTACAACCGTTTTCGTGGTGGGTCTCGCGAAACAACCAAAAGATGGACTATTGGGGCGGCTCTCTGCCAGGTTCCCGGAAATGCCTGTGCGGTCTATACGGCACGTGCAAAGATCCCCGAAAATGGTGTAATTGTGACGCCGCTACTGTATGTATAAATGCTATCATCGACACCACCACAACACTGGAAAAAACTTAATAATTGTTTAAACTTTTATAGGAATTATTGAATCAAAATGAATTTTATGTGGATGAGGGCGATCTGACCCAAAGAGAATACCTACCGGTGCGACAGTTAAGATTTGGCGACACAGGAGGTAACTCACAGTCGCGACGAATGGGTAAATACACATTGGGTCCACTTATTTGTGAAGGCGATACCCTGTTTGAGGATATCGTTACCTTCCGTTACGAAGACGCCACTATTGAATTATCGCCGTTTGATTTGGGACCAGCTGTTGATATATATTTGCAATTCAAAACTACTGCCGAATTTGGTGTCATTTTTCATCAGAGAGGACCCGAAGATTTCATAAAGTTGTCGATAGTTAATGGAAAGACACTTCAGTTTTCATATTCATCGGGAAATGGTTTACAACAAGTGTCAGTTGAGGCCTCCTATCGACTCAATGATAACAATTGGCACTCAATATTGGTCGAGAAGAACAAAAAAGAAGCCCGACTTGTCATTGATGGCCAATTAACTAATGAACAAAGACTCAGCACCGGCGCACTCGTCCGTCCATTACATTTAACGTCCCATTTTGTGATCGGCGCCACTACTGAGTATCGGGAAGGCTATGTCGGTTGTTTGCGATCTCTATTAATCAATGGAATGGCCATTAATTTAGGCCGATATGCATTGGAAGGAATGTATGGTATAAGCAAAGGATGTGTTGGCAAATGTGAATCCAATCCTTGCCTTAACAACGGCACATGTATTGATCACTACAATGGTTATGCCTGCGACTGTCAATGGACAGCATTCAAGGGTCCGATTTGTGCCGATGAGATTGGCGTCAATCTGCGATCAGACATATATATTCGATACGATTTTGAGACATCCATTTCCACACTCGAAGAATATATAAGAGTTGGATTTACGACAACAGTGCACAGGGGTCTCATACTTGGCATATCATCGTTCACTGATGAATATCTAAATCTAATGATGTCTAATAGTGGTTTGTATTTATTTAATATAATGCTTAAAAAACTATTATTTCATATTTAATTAATAAATCATTGTTTTTGTTGTTGTTTTTTCAGGTCATCTAAGACTTGTACTTGACTTTGGCTTTGAAAGGCATGAGATAATCATTGTAGAGGAAAACTTTGCATTAGGACAACACCACGACATTACTATTAGGAGATCAAATAGAGGCTCACGTATTACCATTTGGGTAATCTTTTTTGTGTTGAAATTAAAATATTTTATTAAAGTATTTTTATATATAAAATAAAATCTGTTACTAAATTGAAAAATATATGACCCATTGATTAGGTGGACAATTATGAACCGAAAATCTATACGTTTAAGATTAGTGGTAAAGCCGACGCACAATTCAATCGTCTCAAAAGTATATACATTGGACGCAATGAAACAATGGATACGGGAGAGGGATTTAGTGGCTGTATATCAAGGGTTACGTTTGACGATCACTTTCCACTCAGACGTCTCTATCAAGAAAACCGAAGAGGAAATGTCCAGTCATTTCCAAAGGGTGTCGAAGTCTATGAGGACACGTGTGGTATTGAACCGGCCACTCATTCACCCGGTGCGTACAAATTGACTTGAATTTATTGAAAAAAAACTAACTTAAATTTTTACCACTACTACTACTACCAGAAATGACCGAAACACGACCCCCACCTACTCTGGCTCCGGGCGAAAAATTACCAGACATTCCACAAGCAATAAACACTGGTGCCATTGTTGGTGGTGTTATCGCTGCTATTGTTGTGATCATAATTATCGGACTGTTCGCCAGTGGACGGTTTGCTGCCCGACAAAAAGGTGATTATGTAACCCACGAGGACAAGGGTGCCGAACATGCCATAGATCCCGACACCGCTGTCGTTAAAGGAACCACAGGTCCCGATGTGACCAAAAAGAAAGAGTACTTCATTTGAACGAAAGGATAGAAAGAAAGAAACGACAATTTTTTTACAGAAAATAGAAATATATATATATTTGAAACCACTTTTACAAATGTTTTTTAATTAATAGATCTGTTTTTTGTCTGTTTTTTAATAATAATTCTGAAATATACACACACTTAACGTTTAATTTTTATATAAGTAATATATATATTATATATAAAAGTTGGCACTATTTTTATGACAATATTTAAAGAGAAATATTGATTTAATAAAATAAATTATTAATTATAAAACTGAATATTGGTTTTTATTGGAATTTTTTATTTTATTTTCTCTCCAAATAATTAAAGTTAAGTTATTTTCGGAAATTATAAATCTATAAATAATTATATTATATTATAATTATTTTAAATAAGTACTTTTCAGGATTAAATCAGGATATTTGGGAAAATCCCAAAAGTTTCCGAAAAATAATTGAATATAAGTTATAAATAATTAATAAATAATTATAGAAATTAACAAAATACGTCAACCCATCAAAATAATTAAAACTTTTTAAACGTGACATCAACAGGAAATTAGATGCAAATATAAAATCATAAAAATTCACTTAAAATTTTTTACCACTTAATTCATCATGATTATTTTTTATTGTTTTTGATTTATATTATATTTTTAGTAGCTTTTTATAAATGATTAAATTACTTATTATTATTATTACTACAGTACTACTACTAATAATAATTTTATTACAAGGATTTCCATTTAAGTTATATCTGTGCTGTATTTTTTTTTAAAAATAGTAAATAATTAAATGTATCTATTTTAATTAGGCTGTTTAAAAATAATAATATATTACATATGCCAGTCAATTAATTAAAAGCTATTAAAATAAAATCTCTATCTAGACTTTAAGGTTTCACTTTTTAACTAAATACCATGTATTTTAAATCATAAATCTAGTAATATATTATAATATAAATGTAATTTATAAAAGTTTTTATATATAAATAATATTATATACTGTATATTAATTAGTAGTTTTTTTAAATACAGTATATATATATACCGAATATCATAGTTCTAATCATAACATCACTTATGATAATAATAATAATATTATTAATAATAATATAGTATTAATAATATTTTTCTAATTAAAAATTGGGTCAATGCATGTGAATTATATAGTTTGAAAGACAAATCAATAGATTTTTTTATTTTTTTGAAAATTTAATGTTAAAATTTACACGAATGAAAACAAGGTTATAGTTGCTGTCATGTATTTTTTTTTTTAATTTTAATACACACTATGTATGACTATCACTATCACTATCACTTAAATTTCGATTTAAATTAATGCAACATTTGTTTCATAACTTTTATAGTTAGTTCATTTAAACTAAAAATCTATAATTAAATAAATAAATACATCTATTTAGCAAATTTAAGAGAAAAATTTATTTGAAAAAATCAATTTTAAATACAATATACTGTAATTAGTAGTATTAGTATTTATACATAATTTTTCTCATCAAACAATAGATTATTGCATAAAAGTCAATTTAATATTTATTTATTTTTATTTTATTAATATTTTTCAGTTTTTATTCAATCATTAATTTCCAAAATATATATATTCATATATACAGTATAAATAAATATACAATTCTATTATTTAAATAAATAAAATAATTTATAATTCTTTATTTTTTCAATAATATATTTTTTAAAAATATATCATTTTATATGTGGTGTGTTTGTGTGTATGTATGTTAGTGTGTGTGACTATTAATCAAACTCTGATCAAACCTATATATATATATATTAACTTAAATTATAATATAATATATAATAAAAGTCATAATCTTTAGTTTTTATATGTCGTCTAAAGACAATTTGAAAGTCACTTTGATTTAATGTCGATCTCTCACTGAATAATATAATTCAGTTTATAAGTGATTGCATTTTTTTTGTTAGATGAATATAAATACAATTAAAATTGTATTAATATTCATATAATATTTAATAATATATATATTAACATCAAATATTATATATAGAATTTTAAATAATATATAGTATATATATAAACAAATAAAAATATAATTTAATAAATACAGTTAATTACAATAATGTTAAATAAAATATTTTAATAATTAATTTATATAGTTATAGCTTTTGTTGAATGTTTTATTGGACATAAAATACTACTACTAATAATAAATATAAAAATTAAATTAAATTTTAAGACTTAACTTCTGTAATAATATCCCAGAGACAGACTCTCCTATCGAAAGAACAGGTGAACAGATGGATACTATTTGGTTGATTAAGAGCAGCGAATGAACAACAGGTAACCATTCGGTCGTGTTGTGATCGGGACAGACGGCACACCCGATTGCCAGATAAATCATATACTCGGACGTGTCGGTTGTCCAGTGGAATGGCTATTAGGTTGTCCTCTTCGGATACGGAAAACTTGTTTAGCGGTGACTCAACGTATATCGATGTCAACGCTGATCGCATATTTCGCAACTATTAAACAAATAAATAAATTTATAGGTAATGTTAAAATGTATTCAACAACAAAAAACAATTTTGTTAAATAATAACAAAATATTATTATAATCCATTAGTTTTAAAAAATAGTTCAAATATAACATTTATAGGTTAACGGATGTGTTGGTTGTGTAAGTGGGCGCACATATACTGTATATACCCATATAGTCATAGCGCTTACCGTATGAATAAATTTATAATTATGTTATATATTTATATTACGGTAACGAAAAATGTAGTGTTATTTTATAATAATTTTTTTTAAAAAATCATTTCACTTACGTCCCACACTTTTAGTGTCCTATCATCAGAACCAGAGATGACTTTATCGGTACC
This sequence comes from Oppia nitens, assembly GCF_028296485.1. Taxonomy (NCBI): domain Eukaryota; kingdom Metazoa; phylum Arthropoda; class Arachnida; order Sarcoptiformes; family Oppiidae; genus Oppia; species Oppia nitens. The sequence continues at coordinate 7,125,787 of NW_026533210.1, read as the reverse complement.
CAAAAATGAGGCCGACATGACTGACCTTTAATAGAGTGAAGTAACAATAATAATAATAATTACAATTTACATTAACTTTTCATTTGTCAATAAAAAATAAAATTGCAAACAAATTAAAAAATATAGTTTATTGACATCAACAACAATAATAATAAAAAAACAGATTATAATTGACATACTCTGTGTGTCCCTGAAATACGGAGACGGAATGTATGGCATCCCGAAAGTCCCACAAACGGAAAGTAGTGTCGTGCGATGAGGTCACTATTAGTCGGGTCGAGCCGTGAGCGCATACATCAGTCAGCTCTTGATCGTGTCCGGCAAGTTGTACTACTAGTTCACCCGTTTGAATATCATAAATATTGGCCGTACGATCCCATGAGGCGGTAACACACTGGTCAACACCGGATATCCAATCACATGAAATTACAACACTTTGATGGCCAGTCAGTTCACACAGCGGTGTCTTAATTTGTATGGAATCTTCAGATTTTTGATTAACCAATTGGTGATCATTTGTCCCGTCTTGCATGGCTTCGTCGGGCTCTAAATTTCTCTGTAAATGCTGGCCATTCAAATCAAGATCAGAAACAATCGTTAACAACAAAAAAAATCGGCGGTTAGTTAGCACATACCAGTTCTAAGTTGGGTCTCCATATATGTGAAGTACCATCACCGGCGGCAGTCATTATAAGATCATAATTCGGATGAAATTTAACACAATTCACTGAACAACCGGTGTGTCCAACATATGTCAAAAGGGGTGTCAGATTTGCGTCCATTTTGGTAACGTCTGACACGACAGCTGTTCCATCTTTAATAAAATGTACGATTTATTTGAATAATAATTTTTTTTTATAACAATAGATGAGTTGTATAAACCTGCAGAAGCGGTGGCTATAAAATGTTTTTGTTGTTTAACGGCTGACGTGATATACCAAAGTCCATCCTTATGCCACTCATATTTGCCGACCTGATGTGCCGTCACATTCTGACCTTTAAAAAGGTTACGTCCCGTTGCCTTTAATTTATAGGTTGACTTGATTTTTGCCGATAATTGGGAAGCTTTTTGATTGAAATAATTGATTATCGATAAAAAAACTCACATTTGATATTTATAGCCTATATATCAATATATTGAGTGTCAGTCAACACATACCGGTTACCATTGAGTCCCGTTTGACGGAATTTACTGACAATTTCTGTTGTAATGCCCTGTTCTGGACATCAGTTTGTGGTGTTCCTGAAGACAGAATTAGCTCTTCCAATGTCTCGACTCTTTCTTTAACTTTTTTAAAATTTTGTTTATTAATAGTTAATATTTTTTTTTAGTATTTGAAAGATAAAAAATATGATATTATTTATCGTTATATTTTTATATAAAACTAAATCATAGGAAAAATTTCAAACAGAAAAAAATAATTATATAAAGAAAGTCATGAAAAATGTCAAAATCTAAGTGATTAGAGAAAGTGATTATATAAATGAAAATCTAAAATGTTAGTCAATACTACTACTACTATATAATTGTTTTTTACAACTAAATAGTTATCCAAATAAACCGGTTTAAGAGTTAATAAAATACTGGATTTATTATTATTATTAAAAAAAACAACTAAAAAATTTATTTCGTTGAAATCGTCTGATCTCACAAACAAAATATAAAAAAAAAAGATTTACAAACAAAATAATAACGAAAAACAAAAATTATGATAAATTATTTACTGCAATAAAAACTATTCAAAAAAAAAATTTCCTAACTTAGTATAAGATATACAACAACAACAAAAAAATAGCAACAAAAACGAGATTAAAATTATAATAATAAAAACTAAATAAATTAAATCATAAAATCAATGGTCACTTACGGGCAACGTTTTCGGTGATCAATCCGTCAAACTCTTTCTCAATTTGACCGAAAAGATGATGTAATCGATGTCTGCGTTTAGTTAGCGATGGATTAGACATTATTATCGATACATTGCTTAATATTATATCATTGATTGCATTGATAGACATATTTATAAATAATATATATATTTTTATAAAAATAGATACACTGTTTTATATCATTTACAACAAAAAACTAACTGTTTTATTACAATAAAATTTATGGTAAAGTATACTAATTATGTAATTTCTGATAAAAATAAGGCGTTAATAAACGTATAAAAATAATTTTATGAACAGTTTCGGAGACAAATAAAATAATTTTATAATACTATTACTATTTATCTTAAAAAACAAATACACAATTTATATATAAATATTTATTAAAAAAAAATAAGACTAATTGTTTCAAATGGTTTTAGCATTATTATTAATAATAATACTATTATTATTATTGTTTATATCATTATAATATCATATCATATATTTATACAAATTTATTGTATTTACATTTATACAATAATTATAATATAGGAATATATGCACATATGATATAACAGTAAAATTTATATTATTATTAAAATATAAATTATATTTTTATAAAAACAATAATAGATAAATAACTTAATTATTGAATAAATGAAAAACAATTGCAAATATTTAAGATATTATTATTATTATTATTAAAAAACAAATAAAAGTAAAAGTAATGACAAAAAACATATCGTATATTAAATATTTGTCTTTTTTGAAAAATAAAATAAAATCATAAAAAATTAATTAATGTTTAAAACTAAATGCAAATGTTTGCGAAAAAAATATTCATTGATTGATAAGTAAATGCAATGAATAATCAAAAAATATTTTTTATGATATCATATATTAGATTGTAATCAATGGTCACACAAACCTGATGTCTGGATTATCGGTCATCACCTCACCATTGGTCACATATTTGTTACGATGTTTGGTGGCCGACATCGTGTCTATGGGTGTGTGAGTGTGTGTTGTGGACAGTGATGTTAATGAGCACCGGTGGTGGGCTCAGCACTGGGCGCTTGCAATCTGACTGTCTGTGTGTGTGTGTGTTGGGGACTGTCAGGTGTTGTACTGTATACTTATGGTGTGATCATTAGGACGACTAATACTGTACTACTACTACTAAAACACAACTAATTAAAAGCACAGTTAGTTGTTATATGAATGCCTCTATAGTATACACAGTAAACTGCAATATAATTATATAAATGTATTAAATATATATAACTAATAATAATAATAATAATAAACACTTGATTTACTACCACTACTACAGCACAAGCAGTGACTCCAATGCATACATAATAATAACACTAATAATAATAATAATAATAAAACATTGCATTCAATGTTATGTGTTGTGCAATGAGTGATACGTTTTCACTGATTAGCCAATCATTTTTGATGAGCCAGTCATATATATATATACAGACACTGTTTATTAGACTATAGCCTATAGGGGTTGGTATCACTCAGCTATATATTCTGTGTATTGAATAATATAAATATTTTAGAGGTCACACTAAAAGGGGGTCTTGTTTTTTATATATAGTTATACTATATATGAATGATGAGTAGTAGTGGAATCAATCAATAATTGTAATCAATGTTTGTGTTAATAGATGTCTCTGAGAGTGTATTTGTTTACATATTGTATAAGTGTCTCATGTGTTCAATCAAATCAATGCATTGACTATTGATATCATATATTAATAATACATATTATGTGACCAATAGTTTTGGTTATGTTTTTTGTAAGTGTTATGTCTTGAAGAGGTTTGTCACCAAAAAAACAGATGAAATAGTGTTTTTTGTGTCGAAGAAGAAGAATAGAATTCTTAAGAAACAAATGTCTGTACAATTGAGACACTATTTTCGGTTGTTGTCGTCGACAACAATGAAGAGCTGCCGCAGCAATAAGTTATTGGCCAACAATTTTATCATCGATTTCAATGGTTTTTACAGAAGTAAGTGATTTTTGTCGTTGTTGTGGTCAATACCTATCAAACCGATTGTCAAAAAATATGAGAAATTAATTATATTGTAAAATATTTTTCCGATATTTATTTAATATTGATAGACATGTCGACAGTTGCCGAAGTTGTCCGACCAACTGATCCCAATTTACCGGTAGAGATAATGGATGTTGAAGAATACCGAAGAATGAATGGCATCGAGTGTTTCGGTAATTCAGTGGCCGATCCGATCAAGACGTTTGATACCTATCGATGGCATCCGAATTTGTATCGCCGTATCAAAGAAATTGGTTATCAAACAACGACACCCATTCAGGCCCAGTCACTGCCCATTGTGTTTGATAAGAGAGATATAGTCGGTATCGCCAGTTCGGGCTCCGGGAAGACACTGAGCTTTGTATTGCCAGCTCTCGTATGTTTGTCTCTTACATAACTTAAAAAACTATTTATGTCTAGTAATGTTAACGAATTATATGATGTCTACTAAAAAATTCAGATGCGATGTATGACATCGAAACAGGATCTATGGCCGCGTTGTCTAATACTGACGCCGTCGCGAGAGTTGACCCATCAGATCGAAAAAGTGATAAAAAGTTTCCGATTTGTACGATCTATTTGTCTGTACGGTGGCGTCTCATATGAAGTACAGGAGATGCTCTTAAACAAAGCTAATCCTCATATAGTGATCTCTACTCCATCTCGACTCGAAACCATCTTCCAGAAAGGTATTACAAAACTGGATAACGTAGACTACGTTGTGGTCGATGAGGCCGACCTTATGTTGAAGTCAGGCCAACAGTCATCGTTTGCCCACATAATGAATAATTTGCCCAAAAAACGTCAAACGCTAATGTTTTCGGCCACTTGGCCGCCATCAGTCCAAAAGTTAGCCGAACAATATCTGGACAATTATATTCGGGTTAATGTTTCACAAACACAATCACTGTCTTCGTTAACTGTTAACAAAAATATTGAACAAATTGTTAAAGTTGTCAAAGAGAGTGAAAAAGAAGATAAATTGCTAGAAGTGATGAACGAATTGGTGCCATCGGTAACTGGTTTTATAAAGACTATTATATTTGTCAGATCTAAGAGAACAGCCAATCGATTGGTGAAATTTCTAAAGAAAGAGTCATTTCCGGCCCGTGCTTTCCATTCAAGTAAACATCAAGAAGAAAGAGATTATATAATCAGAGGTTTGATTTTTAATAATTTTAATGTTATTTTTTATAATTATTATTATTTGTATAGAGTTTAGAAAGGGAGTCATTCCTATACTAGTAGCCACTGATGTTGCCTCAAGAGGATTGGGTATGTCCTGAAAGCAAATTATGTATTACCGGTAATATTGACATAATATTGAAATTATTTTTTTATATAGATTTTATAAATGTAAAATTTGTTATCAATTATGACTTTCCATCACAAATGGAAGATTATATACATAGAATAGGTAGAACTGGTAGGTATAAAGAAACGGGAAAAGCGCTCACATTTTTTACGGCTAAAAATATTTATCATAAATCAAATCTAATTGAACTCTTAAAAGAGACTAAACAAACAATCGATAAAAATTTAATTGATTTAACTGAAGAATCTGAAGATAATATCATCAAAGATGATAATAATAATAATAATGACAAAGATTCGGGATATGAGAGCTCTGGAGAGGGAAACGATTTAGACAACGATGAAGACGAGTCATCCTCTAGTGAGTGGACATCTGATGATGAATCAACTAATAAAACTAAAAAGTTATAAATTTTTGATTTGTAATTATAATAGAAATATATATATATATCTCTACTCATATAATAAAATAATTTAATTATTTATGTTTTGACAATTAATTATTATTATTTAATAATTAACATTAAAGCATATGTGAGGAAGTTATACAGCATTTTATTCTGCAATTTATGTCAAACATAAACATTTTTTTATTCATAAATATTATTGTGTAATAAATATAATATCACTGGTATTGTTGACAATTATTTGCGAGTTTATAAATTATTATAAATGTTAAATGAGGTTAAATTTAGATAATATATAATTAATGATGTGTACTTAATTATGGTAAATATACTGTAATTTTATGAAATAAGATATTATAATTTTTGATAAATAATATAAATGCATTTACTAAATACTAATGAATCATTTAATAATGAAATATAAGATTATTGTTTTATATAATGTACTAAAATATTCTAAACATTTATATATATATATATAAAATATAACTTATTGTTGTATTGTTATCACACAATAATAGTGTCAATTTGATAAAAAGTTATTTTCACGTCAATGAATACTTTTGTATACCCAAAAATTATTTTAAATAATATTTTTTTTTTGAGAATTGTCTTGCATTTTTAAAATTAATTTGTCTTATTTATATTATTAAAATATTTTTTGTTATAAATTTAATGTTAAATATAATGTCATTGAGTGAAAATTAAAAAAAACTAAAAATTAAAATCACATTATATATGATAAATAACATCATTTTGTTTGTTGTTGTTTTAAATACTTTGCACAGAAAACAATATTTTCTTTTCTCTATTTCTATCGATTCCGTTATTATTTAGATAATAATGATTTGGTTCTTCAGTTATTGAATTGCTTAGTAGTGCCTCCTTTTCCATTGACTCGTCATCCTCTTCCCATTGTGAGGCCCTACGAGAGCTTTTGGCACTTTTATTCGCCAATGATTTCTCATATTCAGTATAACCAGAGGATGATGAAGACGACGAAGAGGACGATGAGTCAGACTCTTCCCAGTTTATGAAGAACGAAGTGATTCCGGCCATCACTGCCTGATAAGGAATATTCTGGTTAATTGGGGTTTTTGTTTTAAATATGTAAATAAAAATTATTAATAATTTACTCCAATCAACATAAATGCGGCCACAATTGTCGAGGCAATTGAAAAGTCAAAATGCTCAGACAGCCAACCGCCCAGTGATGGACCCGTTACCTCACTGTAGTATTTTTTTGTTAAGATTTTTCAGTCAAGTTTTTAAAAATTAATATTTAAAATGTTTTATTTTTGATACCCCAATGAATAGAAAGCACTCCAAAAACCCGATACCAAACTATAGGTTGCAATGTTGTCTGAAAAGCCACGATCTCTATAATATTAATAAAGTTTTTAGTATACAATTTTTTTATAAAAATTATTTGGTTACAGTTTTATCCTTACAGTGCAAGATCTAACAATGATTCAAATGTTGGTATAAATGCCACGGCATAGGCAACTCCTACCAGTCCCATGGATGCCACACTCAATAACAGCGATGGCTGTATTGGTAATAGAAAGGACGGTGCTATAAGTAATAATCCGATACCAGTTACAAGCATTCCCAGTGCCATAATTGGGAATTTGTTGTCAAAATAGCCGGAAAACCAACCGACTAGTGGCGAACACACTGTATATGTTGCCGATAATAACAGGAAAACGATTGAAACATATTCCGGACTAATATTCATTTCACGAAAGTGTGGTTCAATAGTCGGATCCAGAAAACTAATGGTCTGAGACACTAACATCACTATTAGGCCGACGACTAATATTTGTGGTATTGATAATAGCCTTAAATATGTGTCAGATTCTGAATCCTTTTTTATGGGCATTACATCTATATTTGATTACAATAGAAAAAATTATAATTGTTTCGCTTATTGTATTATAAAATTAAGGTTTACAATCAATTGGTTTAATGATGTAGAGACATAACGGTATAGTGACTAACATTAGGCCTCCCAATACAAAAAATGGTAAACTATAACCACCCAAACTGTATAGTCCGCCTCCTATTGCTGGCCCAATAGCCATACCCAAGCCTATGAATGTTTCTATTAATCCCTATTTTAAAAAATATAATATAGTATATTAATATCAACAAAAAAAAATTAAACAGTAAATAAGATACAAAAAATAGGTTAATAACATGTATCTGTATATTAACTAAAAATTTAACTAAAGGGTTAATTGAACAAAAACATTGAAAAAATAATATAAACTACATGTTAGTTAACTAAATGTGTATATGTAATTTATTTAATAAAGCATTAATCTAATTATAAATATTTATAAATATAAAATAGATATAAAAATAAATATTAACTTTTAGTAATTAGAGTACAAAATTAACAAATAAATGTTGATTAATAAAAAAATACTAAATAAATTTATATGATATGTATATGTAGTGTATATTTTATTTTAAAAAAAACAACTTACAAAAGCGGTTCCAATATTATTGGGGAAGACCTGCATAATGATGGTATAGGAAGCCGTCGAAAAAGCTGCGGCACCGATGGCCTCGAAAATACGGACAACAAAACAATAAACCGTAAAAATAGTCAAATCGTTGATTCTGTCCAATACACCAAATAATATGTTGGACGCACCGCATACAAACACACCGGATATAAGCATAAAATTAGGTCCAATTTTGGGTATCAATAGACCACAAATTGGACAAAATATCATATCTACCAATGCATAGACACTGAACACAAATCCATAAGTGGTTTCCCTCATCCCCTTCTTCGAAGCCTCCAATGGAAAGAATGGTGCGATCAGTGACATCGATAGCATGGATGTGAACGATATGATAGACAGACAAATCAGTGTTGACTTTTGGTAACCACTATACTTGGCTTTACCGGTAATACCGCTGAGATCTAATTTAGATACTGATAGTCGCCGTTGCGGTGCCAGCGGTTGCCGTATACTCAACGGGTGTCGACTGCGCGGAGTCGCGCCCTGTGATAGTGACCTTTTCGGATGTACTCTATGGTGATGTGACTTTGGATTTCGATTACGTCCCCGACTTCGGTGATGTCGTTTGACTTCATAGACGGTAATATTTGTGTCATTAAATAGTGTCTGTTTTACAGGTTTAATGGTATCGACACTGCTTTCGGTAATAGTGTCCAAATCCTTTTCTGTATTCTCCATATTTGCCACAAATTTCTTATATTTAATTTAAAACTCATTAATTGATAACAATTTTTTAAAAAATATTCATTAAAAAAAATATTTATCTATTAATATCAAACAAAATTATAATTATTAATTCTAAAATTTCTAATAATTTATTAAACAAAGTTTAACACATTTATTTGACTACTAGTTATAGGCAGTACTTCAAGTGGTTGTTCAATTGATTGGCTACACTATCAGTATTGATAAACTGTCTCTTATTTTTTGCACAATACTATGACAGTGTGTGTGTGCCGTGCGTTTGAATGGTTGGTTTGCAATCACCAGGGTGGTCATATAAATTATATCAATAGTTTACAAACAAATGGACACTTTATTTAATAATCTATTAGTCGTCATATAATAATTTGTCGACAAACTCATTGAACAAGTAATCAATAGCACATTAATAAAAAATATAATCATTATTTATCATTTGAAGATTAAAATTGAGTTGAAAATAAATATACAGATTTTATTGTAAATTATTATTATATAACTATATTATTATTATTGGAAATTTCCCAATTAAAGGAAAACGTTCAAATAATATTGAATTTTATACATTATTTTATTATCTATTTTAAATAAAAAATTAACTATAGATAATTAAATATTTCAATGATATTTGTAATATTTAAAATTAATTAATTATTTATATTATAACTAATAAGTTACGTTATGTTAATTTATTATTATATAATTATTCAAAAGTATCTTATATATCACTATTAAAAAAATATTAATTATAATTGCTGGTATAAATGAGGATATAAAACTTTCAGTTATTTTATATTATAAATAATAATAAATAACAAGATTATTAAAACAATTTAAACTTTATAAAATAATTTGCTTAGGTTAAAAAATTCCATAAATCAAAAACTGTTGATTTTTGAAATAATTTGACACATTTACTAAAATATTTAAAAATTATTAACATATGATATCAACTTTAAAAAATAATATTTTTAAATTATTAAATTTATATCTGGTTTCTAATTTTTTCCAATATATTTGTACTTTAATCTGCAATCGTATGACAAAATATTTATTTAATATTTTGTATAAATCGGTAAACAATATCATATATGACACGATATAAATGTTGTTTTTAAGTAATTCACTTTAATTTTAAAAATCTTATGTCAAAATTACATCAATTTATTAAATCAATTAATATAAAATTTATAAAAATAAATAAATTTTGTTTATATAATAGTTGTAATTAATTTTGTTTAATAAGATTTTTGTTTAATTGGTTAGTTATTTAGTCAATATTTAATTAATTAATTTTGTTTAAAAAATTATATTATAGTGTTTTATTTAAATAACTAATTTAAATACAAAGTATTTTATTAATGATTATTATTAAATATCCATAAATACTATATAATATACTAAATCCTAAAATAAACATTAAAAGTTAATACAGTATATTAGTTGTACATTAATTTAATTAAAAATATTTACAATTTTTAATTGACGTAACAAAAATACTATATATATATATTTATACAATATAATGATTATTTTATAGTACATATCATTTAATTGTATGATAAAAATATTAGATGAATATTAATTTTATTAATTATGTAAAATTAATTAAGTTCGTATCTTTATTATAAATATATGTATATAATGTTAATAACATTATCCACTACTTTCTAATATTATTATATAATTATTTTATATAAAATTAAAATATTCTGTAATAATGTTTACTAATAATTAAATTCTAAGTTATAATTACTGTAATGTTTCATTGTTTTTTAATAATTATTTTTATAAAATGATTTTAATATTATATCGTATTAATTATAAAATTAAATCGTATACAATAAAATAGTTAGTCTATCAGTTTTTAATATAAATTTATTATTAATAGTCCTATAAGTATTGTAATAAAAATAGTTATTTTAAACAATGACTTTATAATATATTATTACTGTATTATAGTATTTAAAATATATATTTGTAAAAAAAATAATGCAATCAAATTGATATCAGCTAACGTTATAATAGACAGTATTTAGTATAGTTTATTGTATATAAAAATTAATAAACATTTTTAAATTTTTTTTACATAATCTCATAAATTTCATAATTGTTTTAAATATCTCTTAAATTTTTCATTATTTGCATTTATAATGTAAATATTTATTTTGCAAAAAAATTTTGCAGAAATCATAAGATACTAAATAAATATAATTACATGAAAAAAGATAATTTATATTATCAATAAAAAAACTAAGTTAAATATTGCACAAAAAAATTATTTAGCAAAATTTATAATAATAATAATACAGTAACTATCTTACACTAGCAATAATATATCACTTTAAATAGTAAATTTCAGTAATGTTTATAACATTTCTAAAGTTAACTTAATACTAATAATTATAAATTATTAAAATCAATTATTTATCTAAATTATTAAATAATTGGTTAAAATTGTACACGATAACATCTATTATAAAAGTAAATAGTTAATCAAGTACAATTTATTGTACATAAATCATACATAATTAATAAGCGACATATGCTATAATTGCTATAACATAAGCATAAGTTATAATTTTAATTTACTTATTTGCTATTAATATATTTATAGTTTATATTTATATAAATAAATAAAGTGTATATTTATATAAAATTATTAATATCAATTTTATTAAACATAAAAAATTATTAACTGACAAATATTATACATTTGTATTTTTGATAAGTAAAACATTTTTAATATTAATAAAAAAAATTATATTCCTGATACTTTAAAAAAATGATAATAGGATCAATGTCATTGCAATGTTATTATCATATAATTTATATACTTAAATATATATATATAATAATTTTTAAAAAAAACTTTTAAAACGTAGATTAAAGATATGATTAAAATTTAATAAATATATTTTTATTTTAAAAAATATATTAAACTCAAAGTTCATATAATATACGGAAAGCAATGGATTTAATTCCTATTGCAATAAAATACTGTACTATTGTTTATAACAGTTAATAATAGAGTACTGTTTAAACAGATATCGAAAAAAAAGTTGTTTCAAATAAACTAAAACTAAAAATCAAAAGTCAAACAATAAAAACAAACAATAATTTTGAAGTCAAACCCAATATTATTATTATTATTATTAATAAACTGATTGTCAGAGCAATGGATTCGACGCACAACTCAAGTCACGCAAGACATGTGTATAGAGTCATACATATAGTCTGTTACACATTAATTCCCCTAACATTTGTTATACCTTTTTGTATTGGTTTTTATAATACAATCGAACCGTCAAATCCATCCATAAAACAATTGAAATGATTTGAATGAATACGTTATATGTGAACAAACATATTGACAAACAACAGACTGATGGCTGACAACAGAAGCGATTCATTTGAATGACTTTTTTTCAAACGACGACAACAACTGCTGCTGTCTTTAAACTATACTTATGTGTCACCGAAACGGTTCCCATTTGTCATTGTCGTCGCTGGACATTACGTGAACAATACAAGACAATTGCCGACAGACACACACAAACAAACCGGTTGTGAATATCTATTGAATTTGATCCGCCATTAGTGTTGTTTGTCGCGACCGCGCGGGAAGTGGTTATCCGCGCCGGAAAACGATCTTCGGTTTGTCGGTCATTGCCGTCGTTGTCATTGACCAACTGATGACTGGTTGGTCTGTTTGATCAAAAATGTTGGACATGTATGAGCACAACAAAAGCGATTGCATCCGATTGTTAAATATGATTATCTGTGAAATACCATTCATTAAATCATTTACCGACGACTGTCTACTCGAACGGCTACTAAATCTGATCTCTATTATTACCAATGCATTCGACACGAGTAGTCTATCGCTTAATTATCGGGAACAGGACAGCGAAAACGATCGGGAACTGGCCATCAGAGAGTGGTTAGTCGGTCACTATAACGCCAAATGTCTTATTGATGATCTCAACTTTTCTGATGCCGAAGACAGAGCCCGAGTGGCTATACTTGTGATCAATATATTGTTTAAGTTAAGGCATTCACTCAAAGACATTGAACAGTATCTCGAAGATTGCGATTCATTTGTTCAGTTTGACCGCCAACTCAATGACTTTACGAGGTTTGTATTGCGGCCAACATTTTTTTTGACTGACATCTGATGCCATAAAAGACTTTTTGATAACCTATTGTTGTTTTATTTATTTTTACAGATACGATAAACTATTAGAATTAGTGGCCAATGACTCGAATCGATGGAAATCTGAGGCCCGATATTATAAAGTAAAGTTAGACGAGTCCAAGAAGTTGATCGACAAATACCAACAAAACGAAATTTTCAATTATAAAATCAATACTCGTAATCAAAATCTATACAAAAGCCGAATATCGTTGTCAAACCCGTTGGATGATAGGCCACAGTCGGCGACAAATGCTACGAATTCCGTGTCAGTCAAGAAGAATATGTGTGACCCGATCTCAACAAATAGTCAGCCAAACGATGTGCTACTCAACGGCAACTATGACGACGAAGACAGTGACACCGACACCAACAGTGTCTGCAATGAAGACGTAAACTATGTTTGTGTCGATTGTGACAAAAGCTATTCGACTAAATTCGAGTTTAACTTACATATGCTTCGCGATCACCGACACGTCGACATATCGGACATCATTCGCAATGCAAACACCAAAATCGATATCGATATGAATGAGAGTACAAAACACATGACAAATACTTGTCTGCAAAAGTGTCACAAAACACAGTCCAAGAGATATTTTAAGTGTTTTTACCGCAAGTGTGGCAAAGCGTTTCATAAAATGCATGAACTGAAGAAACATTTTGCTAGACATCAGCCAAAAGTCGAAAGATATGTCTTTGTGTACAGCAATCAAACCAATGCTTCACTGAACCAAATGAGACCACATGTACTTCCAAAAGCCAATCGACGCCAATCATCTTCAGCCCAGACAAAAGCCAAGACTGTTAAACCATCGACAATGGATACGACGGCAATCATAACGACGACGCCGATCACCAAAGCCAACAATAATCATAAAAAGAAAGTCAACAAAACAAAAGATAAAATTAAGACAAATGTGAATAATCTGAAGATTAGCAACAAAATCAATATTGATTTCGGTGTCACCAATGCTTCCCAAACAACTATTATTGATAACAATATTACTAATAATTTAAGTGATAATTCATGCAGAAATAGTTATGCAACAGTTCCTCAAACTAGCGATAATGAGAACAATGTACAGACACTATCATCAAAGACATCATCAGCGATAGCGATGCAAACGACAACTACCACTTCTTCACATGAGTTTAATGGAGATAATAATAATAATAATAGAGTCGAATCTTTTAATAATCATTACTATAGCGAGCAATCAAATGATGGCCAAAATCTGGATATATGTCCGCAACAACAGGAGTTCTGTTACGGTTTGCAACTGACAAATGCCAAGACTTATCCAATGATCAATGGTTTAGACTCTAAGAGTCAACTCTAAAAAAAGAAAAAGAGGTGGTTATCAACAACACATTGGTTACACTTTTATTTAAAAAATTGCATCAATTAATTGATTTTATATAATTAATTAATTATTTATTTATATAATTATTTTTTAATGATTATTATATTATAACATATAAATTGATTCGAATTTATTACATAACATATTTCATAACACATTTGATTCCTAAAAATTTCATAATTCATTTGTTTTTAATAATAATTTATTTGTTTTTTTATCATAATTTAAGTTTAAAAATATCATATATATATATATATATTTTGTAAATTATTAATAATCATAGAATCAAATGAAAATACTTTTTCTTATAATTAATAAAAAGTTTTGTAAATATGGTTTAAACATACAGTATATGCGTATACCGTATTTATGTCACAGTTTACGCAAGTTTTGTGTGTTTATAATTTATTTAAATCTTTTTTGTAATTTTTTTTTGTATTTTCACTGCATTTTTATTTAATGTTAATTCCAAGTCAACATAATTTATTAAATTTAGTATACGTTTTATAGAATTCTAATTAATATCTTAATAACATTTATAATACAGTAATACTCAATTATGTACAGTATTTTTTGAAAATAGTATCAAAATAGATAAGCCATCGATAGATAAATATTAATGTTAATTATTGTTATATAAAATATATTAATAAATAGATCGATTATTTTTTTAAATTACATTTTCCTAATGTAAACCATATATGCTGTAAATGTGTATGTGTGTTGTGACAGTGTGTCCAATAAATATGCAAAAAAAAATACAATTTTTAAATTTTATATTGAACATAATTTTTTATTATTTAAATTCAATAATAATAATAAATTTAATTTATAATAAGTAATATCACAATTATTTGAAGACAACAATCAAACTGTCCGTTCGTTCATTTTTGTGATCAATTTGTAGATTTAATTAAATATAATAATAATTTATATAATAATAATATAATAATAATTATACAGAATAATCATATGGGAAACAGAAATATTTTAACATAAGGAATGATATAATTATAAAAATTTTCAACTAATATTAATTTCAGTAAAAAAAAATTATGCTTACGTAACATATTGTATTTGAAAAAATTATTTACTAAATTAAAAAAAATATATCATTACACAAATTGAACGCACAATCAATAAGTCAATTAAGTGACAAATATATATATTTAAAAATTTATATGTTTTTTAACACATTTATGTAAAATATTTATAATAAGATCGATAAGAAAGTGAAAACAAGTAGTTTTTTATAAACATTAACTCAACAAACAATAATTATAATAGTAATTATGATAATAATAATAAATTTATAATTAACTGAACAAATTAGCTATTTATAATAATAAAAATAATATATATTTATTTATAATGAAATAATAATAATCAATATTTATATTATAACATTTTCTTAATTAACATATTTTCCCACATTTTTTTAGTTTTTTAACTTATTTGTTATGAGAAAACCATATATAATAATAATTATTATTATAACTATATTTACAATTATATAGAAATTTTTTTCACAAAAAAGTTTTGAATATTTTTCATGTTTTTTGAAAATTCACTGTACAATAGTCTAACAAAAATTCTGTCATTTTTGTTGATAATAATAATAAATGTCTATAATTATTATGTATAATATATATATATATATTTATATATAATTAAACAAATATATAACCAATAATTCCTTTAAAAAATACCGCAAATATATTTTTTGCTTCAAATTATTTTATATTATAGTCAAAATGCAATTATTTTAATTTTAAAATTCAAGCATCTTTTTTGTTTTGAATAGAAATAATATTTTGTCATATTTTTACCGGTATATTAGATATACCATAATTTTTTTGATGATTTTGCTGCTTTATATTAAATAATATATGTTTATGTATGAATGTATATATTAAACATCTTTTTTATATATATGTATGCGTTATCTTGTATTTTCAATATACTAATTGAAAAATACAAATATTAAAAATGTCTTATTATATATATATATATATATATATATATAAAATGATATGTCTAATGAAATAAAAACATTTTGAAATATATATATATTCGATGGGTTTATGAATTATAGCGAAACATTTGTTTTAAAAAACAATGAAATGTCTCTTTAATTAATTAATTAATGTATGTATTATTCTGTTATTTTTTGCGCACAATTTGTATAACATTGTTGCTATTAAATCAAGTTAAACAACATTTATTTGTCGTCTTTGTTTAGACAACAAATTATTTGACTTATTTTCAATGTATATATATATATATATATTTGGGGAAGACTTGTAAATAGCGTTAAAAATAGATGACAAAATAATGTGTGTCATCAATGTTTTCAAATCAAATTTCAATATTTAGTGTAATAAAATTATTTGTTTTTCAAAAATGTAAAATTCATTAGTTATTAGATTATAAAAAAAGATAATTTTGTTTTCAATATGAAAAATGTTTTACAACCATATTTTTTAGTTAGTCATTATTATATATATATATATATATATATACTGTATATATACCGGTATATATAATTTATATAAAATTTAAGTACAAATTAAGTTATTTTATAATATATTTAAGATTTTTAAATAAAAATAATTATTGTAGTACTGTATTGTTATGATTCAAATAAAAAATAAAAAGTTATGTAAAAATATAAAGTTCAAAGTTTATGAACTTTAAAAGTGTGTATTAATCAAAGTCTAGACTTTTATTGCCATTTCTTATAACCAAATAATATAATAGTAATTAAACCAAAAATTTTAGTCAAAATATGTCATTGATTTGAAAACAAGTCGACAATTCATTAATAATAGTATTTTTTCTCTCTTGAAATTTGATTAAATCAAATGATGACAAATGAATAGATAGACAGATAGCGGAACACCAATTCAATTCAATTCATGCAGTTTGTTGTGCTCTGTGATGGTGTGTCTGCATATGCGAGTCCAACAGTAAAGTTGTGGTAAAACCGGCGTCACATAAGTCACATACATGCGGTCGGGCGGCCGTATGACCAAACATATGCTATAATATTATACAACAAAAAAGTCTAATTAGCAATCAGTAAAATAAAGAAATAAATTAAATTATAATTCCATACCTTTTTGAAAGCAGATTCATCGGTAAACCCTTTATGACAAACATCGCACTCGTAGTCGTGTCGATCATCATCGTCGTCGTCTTGAGGCGAAGAGCTGTCGTTTTGATGATCGCAGTATAGATGCACCTGAAGAAACTTTGCGGCTTTGAATGTCTGTCCACAGATATGACATGTGTTGGAACGGGTAGATGTAAAGCCTGTTTGAGACTGTGGTTGTGGTTGACTTTGTGGTGGTGTTGGTGTTGGTGTAGGTGCAGGTGAATGTGATTTTGGCGTTGTTTGAGGCGGTGGAGGTTGTATTGATTGTAAAGGTGATAGTGATGGCGATGGCAATCGTGGAGTTGTTTGATTAGCAAGAGTTGGTGACGTTGACTCAGGTGCTGGTGGTAATGGATGACAGTTTGCGGGTAATAATGATTTTCTTTCGCGATCTAATGCATGATAATAGGCATCATTTGGTTCATCTTTGACTTGAGACCCGTCATCATATGGACCATCGATATTGTTGTTGTTGGCCACAGGTTCCGATGCCCATCGCATTTGTCTCGGATCGTAGAGTCGTTGAGCCAGTGCTTGAAGGCTGAGCAGCGAGTTCTCGCAGTCGGTGGTGTCAATCTCGTTGAGGTTAACGATCGACCGCTCCATTTCGGCGTACATACCGAATGGCAATTTTCCGAGGCATTCCAACTTCATTATATGCATCTTCGACCGCAAATGTTTGGCCAGATGGCCGTGAATACGGAAAGCTATCTTACAGTCATCACATTTAAATGGCCGCGGATTATCAGTGGTCGGCGTACCGAATGTCATATTAATGTTGACTTTGTTGAAGTGAGACACCGATCGTTTGTGTTTCTGGAGATGACCTTTCGTACGGAAACTGACGGCACACGACTCACAACGAAACGGCCGTTCAAAGTAGTGTATGTTCTCATGGAGTCTTAGCTGCGAAGGCTTTGAGAATTGTTTGGAACAAATGGAACAAATGCTTTTGCCGTCCACTGAGTCGACGACAACTCTTTGAGGAGCTTTCGGAATAAACTCTCCCTGTCTGAGTCCAAGAGGTAATCCTGACTGAGGCATACCTGTTGTAACACAATTTGTTTGCGGTATTTGTGGAAAAACAATACCATCCATAGGTTCGTTGGGTTTCGTCGACAAATCCATTGGCTCTTCGCGTTCGGAAATTGCAGACAAATTATTGGTCGGATTATGTGGCGATTGGAAGGATCGATCGCCGAGAACTGAAGTCGAATATCTTCTGGCGGCAAATGAGTCTTCAGAACCATTACTATCTTCTTCACTGATAGCTTCGATTGGTTCAACCGGTACTCGAGTATTGGAGGCAAAAGTATTGTGATTGGATGGCAATCGTGACATGTCGTTGAATGAATAGGAACGGGGTCTCGACATTTGGTCAAAGTTTGGTGTCCAAGTAGTTTGCAACATATGTTGCTGTTGCTGTTGCTGTTGTTGGTGTTGTTGTTGGACCTGTTGCTCCAATTGCTGTATTGGTGACAATTTTCGCGGTGATGTCATCACTTGAGGCGGTGGTGGCAAAGAATCTGAAGGCGGTTTCATTATAGTCGGCACCGAATGATAATCGATGACTTCGTTAGGTTTAAAGGCTGGTATCATATGTTGTGAGATAAGTCTTTGTTGATCCGAATCGAGGATATGCTGAGAAATACGTCTTTGTTTCTCCATTTCAATCATTTGAAGAGAAATTCTTCGTTGTTTTTCTTCCATCATATGCTGTGATATTTTTCGATCAATGACTGAAACTCTTCGTCTGTCGGGTGAATTGGCAATGTCTTCTACAGTCGCAGATATTTTGCGCGTTGTATTTGTCAGATCAGACTCGGATCCAGAACCGGACAGAATCAGTAAACTATGGGCTGCTTCCTGTTCCTCGGCTTCAGTGGCCGCTGATCCCGATTCCGATATTGTATGTGGTCGACAATCAAAATCAGCATCATCAAACTGTCCCGGAACTGCTGGCGCCATCCGTTGCAACTCAATCAATGGTATGGGAACTCCTGTTATTGATAACAAGATAACACATATTAATAGGATATACACTAATAAATAATTTTCAACTTCAAGGACAGTTGGGTAGTACGTCATCAAACACATAGTCAGTCTCGACAACAACAACAACACAAACACAGACACACTAAACACACATACCTTCGTCATCCTCTTCATCGTCGTCCTCATCCCATTCGCCTTCATCTTCGTCTTCGTCCTCATCTTCTGGTAAATTACCGCACGTTATCTCAAGCATCTCTTGTTTGGCCAGCGCTTCCGTATCGATCTGAGAGTCATCGATGGTAATGGGCACCGGTATTATACCTAATTCAACACACTTTTTGTGGTGCGCTTTGGACTTCATATGTTTGGTGAGATTGCCTTTGGTTTTGAAGGCAAAAGCGCAGTGACGACAACTGTATGGTCTGAGATCGGTATGCGTTCGGATGTGTTTCTTCAGCATTGATGGCTTCTTGCATCGGATACCACACTCTTCGCACACATACTTTCCACGTCCTCTTCCTCTAACATATGTATAGTCTTCGTTTGATTTGAAACCGCCTAACAATTAGCAAAAAAAAATTAATTAATTTTTATTATTTATTTTAAACAGTCTTTAAAATAAAACATTAAATATTTTTGTGTTTTGCCAACAATTTATATATAATAAAAAAATATATGCTATATAAATATATCCTAATAAAAAATTATTATTATTATTATCACAACCTTTTTAGATAATATAAAGCACTTCATGAGTGAGTGAGAGAGAGAGAGAGAGAGAGAGAGAGAGAGAGAGTTTGAAATTCAAACAAAAATAATAATATACTTTTTATCAGTTATTTTCACATAAAACAAATGAATCACAAATATATAGGAAATGTCTTATTTTTAAATTGATATTTTAAAAATCACAATATCGTGTGTATTGTACTATATTTTTTGTTGTTGAGAAAAACAAATTATTTATTCAGTCAATGATATAATACTGTGTATATATAAATATATATAAATATATATTAAAATTTATTGTTTATATACAACACACACACAGACTAACAATAATAGTGACATTCATGTGATGTCTGCGATCATCACTTTAGTAGGAAAAACATGAGCAGAGAGTATGTCTTTTCTCTGACGGCACCTAAAGAATAGTGTATATGTAATGTATGTCAAAGAAAATATTATATCAGTCCTATAAATGATAAGTATTTACTCTTATGAATAAATTCTGATGAATCAATATTTTTTGATAATAAACACATACATACTCTACACATACATACATACATACAGTACATACACGTTAAATATATAACAAATACAACTACTGTATATGTAACTGAATAAAGAAATATCAAAATTAATAACCATTGATAATATAGACTGTTGTTAACAAAGTTGTATATTTAATTCATAAATTTCAGTATACTTGTGATAGACGACACCAAATAAAGTATTGAAATACAATACATAAAGAAATATTTTATTTTATAAAGTAGTCTACAATATTAATGAATATAATTATAATAGTCTTTTCATTAGTCACTCGTATAGTACACAATGTACTACACATGTAATGAATGCAAAAATCCAAAGATTGGTTTCGTATTTAGAGAGAGAGAGAGAGAGAGAACATAAAAAATAAGACGATAATACTTTTTTGGAGACTATATGGCTATACAAACAAGTAATAACTAGAAATTACTTCTATAAAAAATCATATATAAAGTTAACAACACATAGTGTTTTATAAATTATAATATTATCAATTCAAAGTGTTTGCCAGTAAAATGTGTGACATTTCACTACATTTGATTTGTGTGTCTATGGCTATATATAATATACATGCAATATAATAAATGTATGTGAGTGAGTGAGTGAGTGAGTAAGAGTGGGTGAGTATTAAAAAAGTAATGCAATATAAATGTCAAACATACACTTATTAATTATAAAGAAAATATACCATTATATTTAACTTATTTGTATTTTAATATTTATATAAATTATATATATATATATATATAAATTATATATATATATATATATAAATTATATGAGACTAAATAATAATAAATATTTATGATATACGAGCAAAAAATTATTACATTAATCATCGATACAGTGTTAAATATATTATTTACCAGTATATTGTAGCTATAATTATTAAAAAAATATTGTATTGAAATACAAGTGAAAGGAAAAATACAAATTAAAATAATATTTTTTTTAAATAATAAATGTGTAACCAATTGGCAGACTAAGTGACTGAATAGAGAGTGTAAATACGATAACAAACATTAATCAATCTTTTGAAAGCAATAGAGTCTGGAAATTGTTGTTGTTTTTTGTGTACAGAATATATACCATTCAATATACAGTATAGTGTATAGTATTACAGGTATATTATTATAAACATATAATAACTGAGACTTAATTGTTCAGACATTAGGGAAATAATTTATTTTTGAAAATATAATAATATAAAGTATTATTATTATTAATATTTAAGTATAATATAAGTATTATATATATATATATACTAAAATATCAGCAAAATATTTGCAAATAAATACTATAAGAAAAATAACAAATATTACCGGAAAAATTTTTAAAATAATATTTTCTCAAAAATAATTACTTAAAGACTAGAAAAAAATGTGCAAATAATAAAAGTCTATTAATTTAACTATTTAGTAAAATAAAATTCAATAATTATAATAATAATGTTAATATGTGCTTATATAAATAAATAGATAAATTATTTAATAAATAAATGTGCTAATAAACGACATGACAAACATTGTTTTATGCGATTACGATGAATGTACACGAATATCAATTTTGTCATAATTTGTCGATATATAAACTGTATATATATATAACAGGTATATAACTTTTAATAAACAAAAAAAACTAATAAATAGCAATATCGATATGTAATCAAACAACGTTTAATCACAGGTTACAACTAAACTATTACATCAAAAAATATTGGCGACAAACTGTTTAATAGCAAAACTAATCGACATATAAAGTGTGGAAACAGAGAAAATATGTGTAAAATTTTTAAAATCACAGTCCAATGTGTTATATAAGGAGTTTACGGAAATTGAGGACAGATTTTTCAATGGTAAGAGAGTGAGAGAAAAAAACTTAAGGAAAATATTTAAAGGATATAATTTGCATAACACACACATTTATATACACATATGTATATAACACGGCTATTATATATTTAAATAGCATTGAGTTATGTCATAACGTTTAATGTTGTTAAGGAGTGCTGGTATTTAACGGGAGAGGACTTTCAGATGAGAGAGTGAGTGAGATAAGAGAGATGAGTGAGTGAATGGAAATGGTGTTTAAATGTGAGAGAGTAATAGATATGACAAACCAAACAAATGGGTGTAATTCACTGCTGGTATATTCAATGTATAATAGGATAGTATGGCTAATATGTTTATAAGGAATTATGAGAGGATAGGGATATTTATAAGTGTCGGATAAAAAATATAAGTTTAAAGAGAGAGGAGAGAGAGAGAAAGATGAAGGGGTCGATAACCCATAGTATAAGATATAGATATAAATATATATATAATAAATGGTTGTGAAGAGTAATATCCCAAATGTCGTGAACCACACAAACCAATTGAGGAGAAAAAGTCATAAAATTCAAACAATACCTTCAAATATGCGAACCCTTTTGGGTGGTGTACCCGCTTCGCCACAGTCTTCATCGGTATCCCCTGAATAGGCCGATGAAGCGCTCACTTCACTGATCTTTCTGAAAACCTGTTGTTCCATATTTTCTCCCAATTCATGCCTCATCTTTGCAATTATTTCTACATTTCTCTTAAGATTTTCCTTTTCCTCATCGGATTTATGATACGTCCAATAACTAGAGTGAGTGATCGTCAGATCACCTTTAATAGCACTCGTTGTTATCGGCGAATGTGACCCTTTCAGGTCGTATAAGCCGAGAATGGTTGATGGAGAAGCCAAGTTCATGACATCGTCGGTAGAAATGGGTCGAGGTATCCAATTTGAGTACATCGATAGGTTTGGATCGTACTCTTGGCGCCCACACATGGGCTGTGCCTGATATACTGTAAGATAGACAGGCCTAGGCTTTGCTTTAAGACCAATGCGACTGTAGGCGTGTCCGTTCATAAATAGTTCCACACAAGACTTGTCCGGTCGGGGAGTGTCGGGCGAGACCAGAGTGGAACTGACCAGATTTGAGCTGTTGTTTGGCCGCAACGACAATGTTGTCGGCCGTACAGCACCGGTAGATTTGCAGCCAATTAGGCCATTGATTGGTAGCGAAGATACTACTGTTGTTAATAATTTATCATTTTCTTTATCTACAAAACTAATTTCGGAATCAGTTTTGTCGGAATCAACTTTGCCGTCGCATTCTTTACTATTCATTTGACATTTGTCATCAACAGTTGTCGGTTCGGGCATTGAGGCCACTTGTTTATAGCCACACATACTTGACTTGCGCTCCGATATATTTGCCGAATAGTTTGCCGAATTGAAGTTAAAGTCAACGGTAAACTCAACGTTCGGATCGTTGGCGAACTGGTTTTTGAGGACTGGAAATACAATCGGCTCTTTGAACGTAATTTTGGTGGTCGGCCGCGACAAGTGTGGCAAATAGGCGGGCAATATCTCGATGGGAATCTTTTTCTTCGATGGATCGCTGACTAGATCTGTGGGCCAATTGTTGAGAACCGATGTGCGACATGTGCTGATAGTATCGAAACCGATTGGATAGGATTTGTTGTTGCATTGAGAGGACAAGTAGTTTTCAATCACTGTTGCGCCTGAATGCAGAACAGGCTGTATGACCGTATGCGACGCTGATATGGATGGCATGCGACCACCACTGGCCGGCTCGAGTGCCGTCAAGTGATTTGACTTAGATGTATAGTTTGGCGACGACTGGCCGGTCACTGGATGTGTTGGCTGTACCACTGATACCCTCCTAACTGAGTGCTCCTCTAATTAAATAAAAATAAAAAGATTAGTTTAAATTAGTTTTAAAAATTGATAATTTATTAAAATAATGCAAATAAATATATATAATAAATACCAAAACTACTACTAATAATAAAATATTATAAACTAATTTAAATAATAATGTATTAAATTATAAAATAAAATATTTTAAAGAATATCAACTTTACAGTTATGTAATATAAAACTTAATTTTTCAGTGCATTTAAGCTTCAGTTACTAAAAGCACTTAAAAACAAAAAATCTTTAATATTCACTAAAATTTTTTACTCCTCTTCGTCTGTATGTCTCTATTATTCATTAATATTAATAATAACTACTAAATAGTTTGTGTGTATGTAATAATAATTTGTTGTCTATATAATTATGTGTCATTTAATAATAGCTACAGTATATATATATACACACACATAACATAGATATATAATCATAACCACACATCCAATAAAACATCAAAATCACTGCCAAAGATAGATAGATATCAATCAGACATTTGGTCAAATCGTGGTTTTCAAGTGCGAGTTATTACTAAATATTTAAAAAATACTAAATAGTTATATAATTTCTGAGATAAAATAACGTCAGTATTATTAAGTCTCTATCTCTCTCTCTCTCTCTCTCTCTCTCTCTCTCTCTCTCTCTCTCTCTCTGTCTCCTCCTTTTTGGTTTGTCTAATACATGTATATGGAGTACATATACCTAATAGTCTTATTATGCCATACAGTCTTTCACCAGAGATATGGAATTTCCCATTTCTAGTCAAACATAATTATTGCTCATTAAGTCAATGAATGTAAATTTATTTATGTGTTTGAGTGAGTGTGTGAGTGAGTGAGAGAGAGAGAGAGAATATACCCTTTCCTGTCAGAAAAAAATATTAAAAAAAATCTAAATGACTAATAAATATATGATTAAATAACAAGTTTTTTTTTTGTAACACAATTGGCAAATAATTATTTTATTGTTCAGCAGATTTTTTTTGAAAATAAATTCAAGTTATTAATATACTTAATATACACAATATGTATAAATATTCTAAAAAAACTAAAAACAATACAGTATTTCTGCAATTTTACTAAAACTGTACGTATAGTTCATTTGGGAAAATTCTCTAATGAGAAATCTTGAATTATCTGGGATTTTATCGACAAATATTATTTTTTCATATTATATTTAGATATTTTTAAAGGGAAAATTCCATATATATATATATAAACTATATGTTCACGAGATAGACATCCCAAATATTATCATATATTTACTTTAAAATAGATTATGAAAAAAAGTTATGACAAAGAGATTCTCTCTCTCTCTCTCTCTCTCTCTCTCTCTTTCTCTCTGTATTTATATGGGATATCCTCCAGAAATATCGTACAGTTATTTTTTGAATTTAATTTTAGTTTAAAGTGAGAAAACCACCACTTGTTATATAATAGTGATTTTTATTATAACAAGAAATGTGTTTTTATATAAATATCTAAATCATAAGTGATTTGGAGGAGGAGGGAGGGAGGAATGGTGTGTGGGATCTTCATGAAAGTCATATAAAATAACCACAAAAAAGAAATTGATTACAAAATTAAGTGTAAGTCCTTCATAGAGTTGGCTGACATTATATTACATTTATATAAACACACAATCAGTCGTTTCTAAAAAAAAATTTCAAACAATTTTGCGTAATATTTATATTAAGGATAGATTTTCTGCTTAAACACATGCATATGGTTTCAATAAATTTATATATCGAGAGTTATAACTTATGTTATTTTTAACGCAAAAAAAGTTGAGGAAAAGCAGTTTTCATATGAAATGTTGTGTTTTTTTCGGGAAAACACTTGCATTTAACTGTCGGAGATTTGGGGGGTCGACAGTACTTTTGAGGAAATGCCTGAATCTACACAACCATATAGTTTTGTATAGACACCACTTGAAATAGAAATAATAAAATAAATATATATATGTATTATAAATAAAATTATTTTATTGTTAAAAATGTTTTTTAAAAATAAAAAACCGGAATATAAATCGAGAAATTTGCAGACATTTGTATACAAAACAGCGTATCAGACAAAAAAAAGTGTATTCACATTACAGACACAATTAATTTTATTTTATCTAAAAATACTCGGAAAACCTATTAAAAAAGTTTTTGAAAATATAAAGAAAAACAAAATCAAAGAAAAATATTTATAGAAAATTCAAATTATAATGAAAAAGCATTTTAAATTAGTAAAAGTATAGATATTTAATAATTTAATTGCATATTGAGGTCTAATTCACAATAATAATAATAATAAAATTTAACGCTAAATATACGTTTAAAATATTATATAAATGATTCAATAGTGCAGTATATATGGCTTTAATCTATTTTTTTAATTTAGCTTAAATTTAAGCATTATTTTTATTGCTATTCAAAAGTAAATATTATGAATATATTTTAATAGTTCAATTTTTTTGAAATAGCTATTCCCCACAAATTGTTTCAATAAAATTTTATATTCATTAGTTTGTATATATTTTATATACACTAAATAAATATAATGATAATAATAATTAAATAATAATTTTTAACATGTATAACCTAAGTGAGAATTTTAATTAAAAATTGTGGCAAAATATAATGCATTAATATAACATTTAACATTAAAATTTTTGTGTACAAAATCTTTTTAAAAAATACTTTTATATTAATTAATACACATTTTATGCAATTTTCGTTTACACGCCTTAAGGCTTTTTAAGGTTCAGTCAAAATATGGATATTTTATGACCAAAATAGTTGCCCTCACTATTTAATATATGTATAATTAATCTTGATAAACTAATCTTAAAACTTATAACATTGTATGTAATTGTGCGGATAGTTTTAATACACAACAATAATAAGCAAAAAATAAAATCATACGATAATCATAATAATTTTATTTTATCAATCTTTTCAAATACTATACATCCGTTATGTTATTTTTAAAAATCATAAAGTATTAGCTTTCATATGCCTGTATAGCACTGGGGGTATTGCCTAAAAAATATAGCTGTAAAACAACTAAACTTTTACTGAACTGTAAGTGTTTCCCAACATTTAATGATACAATATTTTATATGAAATATCAAGAAATATTTTTGTATAAATTGAAGAAATGATACAAAAACCAAGAAAGTCATCCAAATTTGAATATAAATAATATTTTTAAAAAATTTAAATTCAACAATTTCAAGACATTTAATTTCAATAGTGATCTCTACCTAAATTAAACAATTCAAATAAAATGATTTAAACTATATTGTGTTTATTCAAACACATTAATTATATTTAATCTCAGTTTTAAATAAAAAATAAATTGTCACAAACAAAAAACAAGTACTGTATTTGCTATTAAAATTGATAATTTCAAATTATACTAACATTAAATAATTTTTGTTTTGTTTTTTGCGGTTATGTATATATACAGTTAGAATACATGTATAACTTAATAAAAAAATAGTTTTTACATTAGTATAAAATGCATAAAAATAATTACAAATAAAAAAATATGTTAATAACTAAAAAACAGTAATAACTATAAAACTATAACACACGTTTTCACACCATTTAGCAAAACTAAGTTTATATTTAATGAGATCCTAAGGGGTACTCAAATACTGTCTAATCTATTAAAAACAAATTTAATAATAAATCAATTACTCCCATAATAAGTTTTCCTAAATTTATTTATATTTAATAAAATATTTTTTTTAAACGAGTGAATAAACTTATCTCATTTGCTACTAAAATATTTATTGAAAAAAACTAACAAAAAAACATAATACAAATAATCCTAAAAATATAAGAATATTATTATTATTGCTAAATAAAATCAAATAAACAACAAAACAAACTAAAAATAATGACTTTTATATTGAGTGCCAATATTACCATAAATCAGTTTCACAGAAATGAATTAATGGTGTCTACAGAAAAATACTCGTAAAGTTTCATTGAATAAAAAAAATAAATTGAATAAATTTTTGGCGAAACAACAAACATATAAATAAATAAAAACCTAATGTGTAAACAGTATCAGTATTTTTTTAAGCTATGCTATAATTATATTACAGTATTAGAGTTCAACGTTTAAATATATATATAAATATATAAATGTGTGACAAAATAATTTGTTTGGTAAACTTGCACTCAGTTTCTCCTCTAAATTGACGACAAACAACAACAACAAAACTCTTGGAAATTACTCATAAAAATATAATATATATATTTGTTTTTATTTTATATTATGTTATTATTTCTATTTGAACTCAATTCAAAATCTAACATTTAAATGACTCATATTTACTGCATATATATATATATACAGTATATATCATACAAACACATAATATCATTACAACATATATCATATATATGAGTAAATAGACATTTATTTTTGAAAACTCTCTCTCAATGACAAAATGTTTACAATATTTTTCTGTTTACAACAATTACTGTATTTGTATGTAATGTAAATCCTATTGTTTATAAACTTGAAGACAATTTGGAGCACTAAAAGTACGTACAAATATAAATAATATTTATAACTATTTATAACATCATTTTTAATATTAAATATATATATATTATTCATTCAAAGAGAAAATTAGATTCAATTTAATTGATCAAAAAAAAAATCAGGTGTTATAGAGTATAGCATTTGAATTTTTAAAATTTAAATTCAAAAATCCATTAAACCATTTTTGGAGTTTAAAAAACAGGAGAAACTGAAATAAAAACTGCGTTTAAAGTGTTTAAAAGTGAAAAAAGGGTTTCAATAGGCCAGTAGACAACACCTGTTCAAAAACCCTTTAATTATTACATAAATATTTTACTAATTAATCAGTATATTTGAGAAATAAAGCTTCATATGTGGCACCACAACAACAATTAAAAAAAGTCACATAAAATGGTTATATAATGATAACATGTTATTTGAGAGGGTTATGGGTTAAAGTACAAAGATTCAGAGATGATTGTTATGAAAATATTTTATTTTAAAAAATGATACGATTATCAAACAATAACTTATAGTAAATTATTATTATTAATAATAATTTTTTGGTTACATTTTCAACATTATATTTGCGTACTGAAAATTTCTGTGTCAATTAATTTCTAATAAATCCTAATTAAAACTTTTTTAAAAAATTCTTAGTCATCATTCAAACTACATCTACAATTAATTCAATGTATGTGTGTATGTGTTACTATATTTCAAAAATAATTTTTCTCATATCATTGTCATTACACAATTTAGCCAAACTATAGGCAAACACACATATATATATATATATATATATATATATATATATATATATATATATATATATATATATATATATATATATATATTATATACAGTACATATATCTCAATTGCCTGTTAATTGAGGTACTTTTATGTTATAGTTGTAACAACCAATGTACGATAAATTATTATATCATTAATACAATAAATAATAATAATATAATAAATGAGTTACATTAAATTTTATTAAAATTATTGCCAGTTTTAATACTATATACAACTATATACTCTCCTCTCTCTCTCGATAATTGTTTGCTATAATATTAAGATATTGATGCAATATTGTGTGATTACGAGGAAAGTCACTTCAATAATAAAAAATAATAAAAACTATGGTTTCAGGGGTTTCTCAACACAAAACACATGACACAAAAAATTTTTAGGCTCTTTAAATTTTGTATAGTAAAATAATTCAATAAAATAAAATAATAAAACAATATTTTCAAAAATTAAAATTTTTTAAAAATAGTGCATTAAATAAAGTGAAGGTCTTATTTATAAAAAAAAACATTAGATATTACTATTAGAAAATTTATTATTTCACATAAGACTATTGGAAATATCATGTGCTGACGTATTGTATAAAAAACTACCTCAACATTAGATATACAGTATTTGCTTTTTTTGAAATTATGCCATTTATGTGGTATTTTTCAAAAGTAGAAACCCTGGTTGTAATCATACACACACACACATAAAATACAATAAATTACCATGCTAAAATATAATAAACACGCATAAATTATAGTTTTAAGAAATTGATATATACTGTATATATAATCAAATTTAAATTATCAAAATTATTAAAACGTATAAATTTTTTTTGCTAAAAAAATAAAGAGTTGTTTACTGACCAATAATCTGGATGTCAGGCAATAAGTGATTATTATTACTACTTCTGAATACAGGTTCCGATATTTTGCGTTTCTTGAGTGGCGGTCCCTGATTAGGGGCTAACAGTTGTTGTTTAAGTATATTACCGATGGGAGGCATCGGCCCTCCAGTGGTTGAGTGCCTCTGTTGTGGCGATGATTGCTGCGAATGAAGTACTGACTGTCTGTTTTGGTGTGTATAGTGTTTGACGGGCGACATACCGAACCCGGGTCTGGCCATTACCGATACCTTTCGTTGAACTAAATTGTCGAGCTTTTGCTTCGTCGGACGGGTTATGGACATATCATCATTGCCTTTACAGTAGTGATACTGATGTACCTCCAGGTTCTCTTTGTTGCGAAAAGCAATATTACAAACAGTGCACACGTAGACCAACATTGTAGACTCGTGTTCGGTGGTCACCTGCGGTTGCGGTGCTGATGTAGTTGTTGTTGTTATTGTCTGCATTTCCGATTGCACCGGCTGTTGGTGTTGGCGACTCTTTTTCGCCTCGTCTCGACTCTTGAGCAATAAGTCTTTAATGATAGATCCTTCGGGATTCTGCGGATGTCCACCGCTGTTGGCTGGCGGCGACACTTTGCCCGGCGGTGACAGTTGTATTGGTGTTTTAGTGGTCAATAAGTTGCGTACAATTGATTCACTCGTAAAGTTGTGTTCACTATCATTACTATTTGTATTATTAATATTAATATTATTATTACAATTATTGTTTGTTTTTATTATATTATTATTTAAATTGAAATTATTTATATTATTATTATTTAAAACATTATTATTATTATTAGTGTCTTTTGCATTGATAATCACAGACTGTTGAGAGTGGTTCTCATGAGAGCTAAATTCTGAATATTTCCGCGTCGGCAACAAATTATTGGTCACTCCCGGTGTCGGCGCCTTTCCCAGTAGTGCCGACTGTAACTTAGATAGCGGTTGATTGCTATGCACTTCAGAGTAACGGCGATTATTGGCCGAACCGTTGGTTGTTATACAACTCAGTACCGATGATGTAGTGGTGATCGCTGTCGTCGGTAAACCATTTACCATACGACTGGTCAATGAGGACGTCGAGTTGCGTGCCGGCCATCGCTTGTGCCACAATGGATCCAGTGTCTCGACAATGGCCTCGTTTTCAGAGATTATTTTATTTATACGACTGATATGCTCTAAATTTTGGGCATTTGGCCGCAATAGGTTTGGATTCAAGTTTGCCAATCCTGAAGACGACAGCCCTGGCGGCGAAAATGTCAATATTTTTGGTGACACTATTGGTGCCAATGATGGCACCGTTGTCGTCGATATCTGCTGCTGATGATGATGTTGTGGCAACGGTGGCGATAAATGCGATAGCGATGTATTAATAGATAGCGGCCGTGATAGAGGAACTGGTGGTGGTGGCAGCGGCGGCGGCGGAAATGGCGACCTTAGTATGGAGTTTATACCGGAAGGCGCGACAAATACTGATTGCTTTCGCTGTGGAATAACAGCGGCAGTCTGTGGCACGTATTTAGATGGAACCGCCAGATGGTGGTCAGCCATCACTCTATTGCACGGTATGTTGTCTATGGTTAGCGGCGTTACGGGCATTGTATAGTAATAGTAGTGACTAACCGTTGCACTAACCGACGGTTTGGTGACGACACTAATAATAATAATAATATACACACCAATTGGCACATAACACCCCCACCACAATCAAACAATCAAATTGGCAAATAATAATGGATTAGCCAAACATTATTATATTGTGTCCACAATTATATATATATATATATATATTATTAATAGTCATCACTGGTTAGACATTTCTCTTCAATTGCACTCTTCTTGCATTTTAATGGCTCCTAATTTAAGACACTTCTTCTTCATCATCACTCTTGCAGTGTATGTGTGTGTATGTACTGACCATTCAATGATCAGATAATCCGGTGGTTAATACAGATGATGTCTAAATCAAATAAAAAAAACAAATAACTGTTAATAAGTTTTGATAATATATTATTATATGACTAATAAATATATTTCTATGATATATATATATATATATATATATATATATATACAGGCAGTCAAACATGTGATGTGACTCTCATTATAAAAGCCAATCAATTAATTCATTTATACAATCAATACGTGTAATGAAACAAACAAAACAAAAAAAAATTAAAAAACAAGTGTTTGTTTGTGTGGTGTCTCTATGCTATTGCTATTATCAATGAACTAATTTTCAAAAGTATATTATAATATGGATATTATAAATGCTATAATAATTGTAATAATGTTTTTTTCAACTAAAATCATACTAAATAAACAAAAATAAGAGATACATTTTTCGGGCACAAAATTATAATAATAAAAAAATAAATAAAATAATAACAGCAATCAAATAGAGTTAGTAAAGTAAATGTAAAAACAGTAATAATATGTACTGTAATAACAATAATACTATTAGTGTTTGTGGTTCATAACAATTATTATTATTATTATAAATAATTATTAATTTATATATGATATATGAGAGACACCAACCAAAAAAAACCACTACAACTATACAAACAAATAAATAATAAAAAAAAACATTGATTTGATTTGTCATATCATAAACTGTAGAAAATGCTTAATAATAATTTTTTTTCTTTACAATGATATATCATAGACTATTAAAATTATATTTATATAAACCAATAATTTTATAAGTTATATTTAGCATTTTTCAATAATAATAATAATTTAGCATTGATAATTTTTGTTTGTTTTGTTTCATATATGTAAAACATAATCATATAAAAATGTTAACTGAAAAAAAATATTTACCAAATTTTTTTATGAAACAAAAATTAATTAGTATAACCAACACTACAGTTTATTTACTATATTACTAAAAAAATGATATTATATATATACACTTGTTTATAATACCAACAATTATTTAATATTTTATTTATTATAATTATTATTATTATTGCAAACTGTACATGTAAACAAACAGCACATAAAAAGTGGACATGGTCATTTAATAATACACAGTAGTAGTTATAGTATAATAATAATGATTATTATTATTAATAAATAAAATTGTGTTGGCCCATTAATTGGTTATTATTATTATTATTATTACTGTATTATTATTTATTAAAATAATATATTGCAAACTATATCATAAATGAGAGCCCAGTTATATGTATGTATTTTTTTTAAGGGAAAACACTTGAATAGACAGACACACACACCAACTAAATTGAAACCATTGAATGCTGTTTGAAGACTGTGTGTATGTATATATGTGTGCACTACTGTATGCTTGTATTACTACTACTACAGTGTATTTAGATTTTGCAGCCAAATATGTTTTTCATATATAATAAAAAAAAACTTATTATTATTATTATTATTATAAAACAGTCACTATATTGAAAAAAAACTATATGAAAATGCAATGTATTTAGTGATTAACGTAAATGGGGTTAACTAATAGTAATCATTGCAATGCAATATACATGTATGTTATATTAGAGAGAGAGAGAGAGAGGGGGGAGAGAGAGCCTGTTTGTGAGCCATTTTGTGTTGACATACAACACACACACACACACACATACCAGACAACTATGACGTGTGTGGCGCCCATACCTACCAAAAACGCCATCTATTTTATATGTCTTACGTCTAACAGTGTCTGTCATTAAAATATTATTACTGTATTAAATGTATTACATGTGTGCTATGTTTTGGATGGTATAGCCTTGCCGTGTGGTGTGTGTGTTATGTACAGGTATTTCCAATGAAAAACACTTGCTGTCTCATACTTGCATACAGTTGAACACCAAGTATAGTGTACGCAACATTCAAATGTATATATTAATAATATTCACATGATTTAATAAGATTTAATAACTACAGTATATTATATATGCAATTAAATTATACTTTGTTTTGTTTTTGTTGAAAATATTTTATTTATACACTATTTAAATATAAATAATATTAAATTATCATTTAATTATGTGCCCAATATATTTATTTATACTAGATTATAATTTATAATAATTATGTTAGCTATGTAGTAATATTTTTAATTATTAATTTTTCTATGTATAATATGTAATACTATGCATACATACATGTGTCATGATTGTGCACAATACTAACCAGGCTACAATTGTACCAATTTTTTATGCTAGTTCAATAAAACTTTTAATATTAAATTTATAGTAAAAGAGAGAGAGAGAGAGAGAGAGAGAGAGAGAGAGAGAGAGAGAGAGAGAGAGAGAGAGAGAGCATGAGATCGCTTCAAGATTTTTTTAGGGAAATCATAGGGAAATCGTAATAACCTCTAGTTTTTTGGCGTATAATACCGTTCTCAGCGATTGCTTATCACACACACACACGACATGCATTGAGCACATGATTTGATTGTCGCATATATATTGTGCTAAAAAGATTTAATACAGAAAAGAGAGAAAAAAACGCGTTTAATATATGAATTATATTTATATTATAATAAATAATTGAGTTTTTCATCAAAAAATGCCAAATGACTTCTTAACCCACATTAAGTACAAATCGTATGAATATATAATATTATATAAATACAGTTCATATATTAGGTATACAGTATGTAATACTTGTATATATCATATATAATTTTTATACTGTATATAAAATATTTAAATGTTAATTATTAACAATATTTATGTATACAGTCAGCTCTCTATGAATAAGTATTAAACTATTATAATTGTATAAATTTTTATGATTATTTTTAATGTACTGATGTAAGTACTGTATGCATACACACAGACACAGACACACACACACACACACACACAATATTATGTAATAATTTTTTAAATAAAAAAGTTTACTATATGTAAGTGATTTAAAGCATTAATATATATGTGATATGAAAGTGTGTTGAGATGTCAATTCAATGTCAAATTTATTTATAAAAAGGCCAACCGTTTTGTTTCTGACAAATATATAAAAAACTTATTATACAATACTGTATAATATTTATATATATATAAAAAGTTGCTTAAAATAATTAGTTGAACTATTTATTTATTTCTTATTTATTTTTATACTGAATATTTTTAAATTAATTTGAAATTTTAGGGAATGAATTAGTCAAAAAAGTTTTGACTATTTTTTTTATATAAGGATATAATGAAAATACACTGCATATTATAACTGTGTAAAAATTATATATTAATTTGAAATTTTTATTTAATTTTTGATACTATCAAAATAATTGATGAACTATCAATAATTTCTAATCAAATCTATGTTTAATAGTCAATAAATAATATTTTTTGACTTATGATAATTTAGTTGTTGTTGTTGGTTAGTTATCAGATTTATTTATGTATTATCGACAAAAATTGATTAAAAAATAGTTAAGTAAAGATAAAATTTAATCGTTATAAACAAACCAAATTCAATATTTAAATTATGGACAACAATTTATATACTATATATATATATATATATATATATATATATAAAGTATTGATAATTAGCGTCAATATCTATTGATATATAATAATAACTAATTGAATGGTAAATTGGGTCCAAAGTGTACGTAAGTTTGATGCCTAAAGTAATGATCAAATATTAGCTCAAAGTCCAAGTCGTGACACATCTCGTGCTTTTCACGTACTGACTGTACGCGACGTTTTCATTGATTAGATAAACACTTAATATCATTAATTTATTGCTTATATACTATATTATAATTTACTGTATTTGATACTACAATATATTCTATATTATATATTTCAGTATTCAATATATCTATTTACTGATAATCATATCCGTCTAATATTATATTGTATTATATTGTATGAAATGTAGTATTAGATACAATATAAATATATTAAGTTATAAAAATTAATATGAATTTATATATAAATATAATATTGACGTTTCGGTTCAAAAGTTAATTTCAGTCCAAACTAACAGTTCAAAAGCACAATATAATATACTTTAATGCAGTTTATAAAAGTGTTGATAATTTGCTCTCTCTCTCTCTCTCTCTCTCTTAAATCAATGTAGTATTTATTTAGTGATACATACAATATAAATTTATACTGTATAATATTAACTTGTATACTAAATATTAAAAACACTGAATAATTATCTAAAACATATTTATTAATTTTCCCTATGAATAATTGTTTAATAATTTTAATGATAGTGATAAATACAGTACTAAAAAGTAGTAGTTTGGGTGCTAACTGTTGGTTAGTGGTTAGGGTAAATTATAGCCTATTGGTATAACCTTCTATCATATGATCTTTAAAATGACAGATCATTTGGATAAATCAATGAAATCATTTATAATTGAAATATTTTGCAATAATTAGCCAATAAAATAGTATAATTTATAAAAAACTAATCAAAATTATAATTGATTTAACTAACAAATTATTAGTGACACTTTGAGGATTTCCCCTATAATTATTATAGTTAAAGAATGTAGAACCCCCTCCCCTTCCATTAAATACCGAGGGTTAATATCAATATAGATACTATATATATATAAACTGTACTATAGATAAACATATAAATAAATATACTGTACATTGTATATGTATAAAAAATTGTTATATCTATTTCAATGATAACATTTTTACTTTATAAAAGTTATTTACTGTATTAATATACTGTTTATAGTAAATATGATTGATATCCAGTAATTAAAGCAATTTAAAACTGTTTTCATTGTCATTACATACAGGAAATTGACATTTTTTTTGAAACAGATTTTATTTACTGATAATTTAATTTTAGCAATCGATTAATAGCAATTTTTTCATTTTTTTAAAATCTGAAATCTGACATTAGAAATATTAGAGTATAATTGTATACAAATAAAATTGCCATTTTTGTCAAAAATTTGTCATATTTGTTGAATTTGAAATTTAGTATTTTTTGTCAAAATAATAAATTAGAATTTTAACATAAAAAAGTATTATGCAATTAATAGAAAATAATAATAATAATAAAGATAAAATACTGTAGATAATAATATAACCTTTAATTTTATATGTTTTATTTCAATTGTCTTATATCTATATTTTGATTAAAATAAAAATATACGTATATTTGTTTTCTTGTGAAAAAAACTTGCATAAAATCATTAGATAAAGTTAGCAAAAAAAATAAATATACTGTATTTAAATACTAATGGTATTAATATAATGTTGAAACAAATTGATTGAAAAAAATAAAATCTTTTCCGCTTCAATACAATAATATCAATTGTATTGATTACTTTCAAATTGCAATCTGCAAATATCACTCAACTTTTTTACATTTAATCTCATATCGATTGAGTGTTTATTATATTTATTTGGTTTAAAACTGTTTAACAATACACATAATTCTTTTTTTTTAATTTAGTCCACAAAAAATATATACATTTATTATACTTAATCTAAAGATTATTAGTATAAAAGTCTCTATTAAAGTCTAATTGAATTGTATTAATATTAGATTTATGAGAGAAAATGAAAGAAAAATAAAAGTTATTTTTGTTTAGATTACTAAACATTGATAAATTAGATTTTATATTTGAATAAATATACAAATAATTTCAAACCTCATTGCATTAGACAACACTAAGTTTCAAGGATTTAAAATTTTGTTGATTGATTTCGTAATCAAAAATAAACAAAAATAAATATTAAACAAAAATAAATGATTAAATATTATTAGTTTCTTTTTAACAAAAAAAAAGTATTTAAAAGTTTCTAATTATATTATTTTTTTAGTATCTTAAAATAAATTACATGAACTAAAATTAATTTAAACAAATAATCAAAACATTAATACTGTATTTATGTGCTATTTAATTTATGTATTGTCTTAATACTGTTTACTATTGGGAAATCAATTGGAAAAAACAACAACTAATTAATCTGCTATTTATTTCAATTATAGATACAGTAATATATAATACATATATGTATGTACTGTATATAATATATGTATACAGTACATTAGGAATTATATATAAATTTTATATATATTATTTGTATTTTATTAAATAGTATTATCTAAAAAATAAAGGTTTAATCATTTTTTTATCGGTAATGTTGTTTAGTAAAAGTGAAATTATGGTCTGAGTAAGTGAAAAATCATGTAATGATTTCAATTTATATAAAAAATAAATAATAAAATCTTTGAAATATTATACTATTAATATTTTAATATTTATTATTATTGTTATTAATATAGTATATTATATATTATTTTGTGTGTAGCACTCTAGGGAAGGACATTGAAATTTTTTACAACCAAAAACTAATACAATATATACCGGTATATATATTATATGTGATATTACACAACATATATAGTATTATTAAATATATACAGTATAAATATATATATATATTTATTATAAGGAACTCAATTGCTTTTCATTGAATAAAATTGAAATTATGAAACAATTATTGCAAAAATTCTTTGCCCTTAAAGAAGTGTTTCATTTGGGGATAAAGAGAGAGAAAAAAAACATTATTTTTGTTGCTTATGTATTATTAGTGTACTCTCTCTCTCTCTCTCTCTCTCTCTCTCTCTCTCTCTCTCTCTCTCTCTCTCTCTTTAGAGTTATCAAACATATACAACAAATAGGACAGTTAGCTATATGTGTGAGTGTGTGAGGTGTGCGCTCAAGGACTTCCACTAAATATTGTATTAATATATGTATTTATGTATTAGGATTGCATAACATATACACAAACTAAATACATGTTGTGTATGTGTGTGTGTGTGCTTAGAGTGAGAGCACCGTTACCTTGAGTTAAGAATAAACTCCCACCACATTTTTGGGAACATATATCTACTGAGACTACTAGAGCTGTATTATAGAGTAAAGCTGTTTACACTGTATTCAAAATACCAGTAGTTATCCTTCACTTCATTATTAATACACCATTTATGAGGACACCGAAGCATTGAACGTCTAATCGATGGAAAGCACAGATACCTATGCTTTCAGTTAGTAATACACAATGTTCTGGCGTTTCGACACATCCCTAGAGAAGCCCGTCCTTAACGGCAATCGACGATAAAATAAAAGTTTTTATGTATTTAATATTAACACAAAAATTGCATAAAAGTTTTCTCATTTTTTAAATATATTATAATAAAATAAATATTATCTAATAAAACATTAAAACAATATTTTTATAATCATAATATTAATTGCAATTTATCGATAAAATTAGTAGTATTTGCAAAAAAAAACAATTTAATATTGTATCGTTATTTTTTGTAATATATAGTAAATGATATAATAATTTTATTAATTTCAAATTTATTAATATTATTATTATTATTAACTGTTGGCGTAAACTTTTCAATGATAAATACAGTAAATAAAAGAAAAATATTACAATAGTTATGCAATACTAATGTTATTAACACCGGGTCCTTGTCTCCAATTTTCTCAGTATTTAGACATTGAATTTTCAATAGTTTTTTCATCACTTTCATGAAATCGAGTAAATCATTAATCATTATATAAATATCATATATATATATAAAAGTCAAATATTAAATCTCAGTTTTTTATATCAATAATAATAATAATTTATTGAAATATTATATGTCTTAAATCGTGATTTTAATATTTAAAAAAAATAATTTATACAGTTTTATAATTGAATAAAATACAATATTTAAAGTTAACACCTATTTTAACACATATTTCACTAAATGATTGATAATAACATGAATTATGTTCAATTAACACTTAAAATAATACAAAATTTATTATAATTAATAACTACTATGATTTATAACTAAACAATTTTCAAATTTTTGTTAATAGATAAATGTTACTCTATTTTATAATTTGCAAATTATTATAAAAGTTTTTTTACAGTATTACATTATACATAAGTTATGTGAGATTATTTATAAAATATGATCTATTATAATTTTATTTATGTATATAAAATTAAGTTTACATTATTAACATAAATTTAAATATAATTAAATTTAAAATAATATAATTATACAATGTTAATAATTAATAAACTTATTTATTTGATGTAATTTAATAAAGATTTTAACTTTAAACTAATAGTATTATTAAACAATTCTGAAGTGGAAATATTTTATATAATATAATAAATTGCAAATTAAATTCAAGAATATTCTATATATATATATATATATATATAATATTTATCATTCATTTTATTGAATTTATGCTCCGATAGGTCGCATAACTTATTTCACTATTGTGTTGTCCTTTACATTGATGTTCACAACAATACAATATTGTAATATAACTCCTCTATTGATAAGGTATATACATATTGTAAGTGCTCTTTCATGTAATGAATCAAATGAGCCATTAGTTAATGGGATGAGTTGACCATTGGTGTCAATATGTTATTGATTGTGATACACCTAATTTATCACCCGTATTTTTTTAATCAACATAACCTATTGATATAATATATAATATAACTTATTTATAACACATATACAGTATATACAGCATATTTACTGTAAATATGGATAATGATAAATTAGATTTATACAATACACAAAATATGATATACAATATGATATATATATATATTATTAATGCTTCAAGATTATAAACACATACATTTTTTTGATAAAAATAAATTATATAATTTGATATAATATTTTTTATTATATAAAAAACTTGTACTTTATTTACACTTAATATTTTTCCCAATGAGTCAATTTTTCAAAATAAATTGAAAATTTTTTAAATTGCAGTAAAATATATAAAATAAAAAATTACTATAGTTTTGTATTTAATAATTTTTCAATTACATAAAACAAGATTAAAATATTATTAAATTTATTATTATATACTATTATAAAAACTCTATTGATTTTATAGTATATAAACTGTTGAAATTGATTTCAATATAAAAAAATTACATAAAAACTATTAATCAATTGTAGAAAAAATTTATCAAAATTGTTTTTTTGAAATATTTATATTTTAAATTATCTTGATAATTTATATTTTTGTCATTAAACATAATATAAAGTATATCAACATATATACTATAGTTAATATAAAACACAGTTTTTTACAATAAATTCACATTAGATTTACTTATTTAGTTTACACGCAAGTAATACACATAATTTTAACTATTAAAACAAGTGTTAAGCAAATATATTTTATTTTCTTTGAGTAATTTTCATGAAATATTTACAATAATAATTTTGTAAATATTTAGTTTAAGAAAAACTTCAATACTTATGGATATTATTTTATATAAACGAATATTATTAAACTAATTTATAAAATAAATATTACATATTAATAATTACAACAAAATCTAAAAGTTTAAATCAAATTATATAAAATAAATAAACTATAATTTGCATTGATTAAAAAATTACTTATTTTTTATAGTTTACTCGGAATTTTTTAACTTAAAAAATTATTCATAAAATACTAATTGTTATTATTAATTAATTTTGTCAAACATAACCTGAGGACAGTTAAGTCTTTTTTGTAGAATAAAATGCTACCGTAAATGTCAAAATCAATAGGAAAATTGCAAATATTTTAACTTTGATGCCTATAATCTGTAAAAACATTAAATGTTTGTTTGAAACTATTTTTAGTAGTGTTTTATAGTAAACAAAAATTTTATAGGATTTTGTATTTAGATAACTTTTTAGAATTTTTATGATAAAATTATTTAAAAAAATATACAATTATTTAATTACAATTTAGTATGATAAATAATACTTTATTTGTATAATTATATCTGCTATTAAACAAAAAATATATATCTATTTATTTTAATAATTTTTTATTTTCAATCTTATATTTAAAGTAATTATATATAAAAATGATTTTTTATAAACAATAAAAATGTTGCATAAAAATCTATATAAGAAATTATACAAAAAAAGAAATTATATAATAAAATTTTTACTATATATAGAAATGTCATATTTTAATATCATTAAAATAAAAGCCATATCATTTAATAAATTAAAATAGTTTTTTTTGTTAAATAAAAATAATTAAAATAGTTTTTTTTTTGTTAAATAAAAAATAAAATTCTTACATTAGAGTAACAATTGCATAATTTATATGATGAAAAAACAATTTGTAATTTAGTAATTACTATATTAAATTTATAATTATTAGTAAGTTATTAATAAATCATTCAAAATAAAAATTATTATTACAAAATGATTAGATTAAAAAAAAGATAAGATTTAATTATTTAATTTAATAGTATTAAATATTATGTTTTCTAATTAAATACCTATACAGCATAATAGATATCATAATAATTTTAATTTATTAACTTTTTA
Organism: Oppia nitens; assembly: GCF_028296485.1. Lineage (NCBI taxonomy): Eukaryota > Metazoa > Arthropoda > Arachnida > Sarcoptiformes > Oppiidae > Oppia > Oppia nitens. The sequence goes on along the minus strand of NW_026533210.1, from coordinate 7,082,576 downwards.
AAATATTAAATTTATTTATTTATAATTAGCATTAATTGATATATACATTTCATATATAATATAAAACCATAATTATAAAAATTATATAAAAATTACAAGATTATTATAAAATCGTTATTTATTTATACTGTCTAAATAATATTAAAGCAATTTATTATTTATTTTATGATGAAAGAGATTTAGATTTTCAATGGCAAAATTTTTTACATAAAATTACATTTTTTATGAAAGACTATAACATTTGATATATATATATATATATATTATATTATATAATACTGTATGAAATTTTAATTTATTAATCTAATAAATATAAAGTTACTTACTTTTATTATAATTAATTATATAAATATCTAATTAGTTATTAAATATATTTATAAAATATCATCAATTATACTTAAGTATTGTCAGCAATCTCATTATAACTATATTAAAATTAAACCTAAGTCTATAAATTATTATATAATTTATTAAAATTATATAATAATTAATTTAAATTGTGTAATATTGTAATATTAATTGTGTGATTTATTCATAAATTATTTTTATATGCAATTTTGTTTGATTCAATAATACTTTATTTGATTATATTGACAAATATATTTAAAAAATAAAAACTTTTTACTAAATATGTAATGATAAAAATTAATTTTATTTGAGTAAGGCGTTGTTCACATATTACGTTCGCAGTTTTTAAAAAATCTAGACCCCCTCCCCCCTATGTTCGCAATTGTTCGCATGTAATGATATTTAAAAATTACGTTCGCATGTCCTTAACCCCCCCCCCACCATTTAAATAAATATTTTATAAAATTATTTTCACTTTTAAAATAATCAAATAATCAAATAAATTAATATTATTCAAAAGTCATATATTTATTCAAAATTAGTTATTAAACCGTTTATCAAAGGATTAAGTTTACTCAAAATTAATCCCTTAAATTCATTCATTATTTAAATGCCAATTAAATTCAAGAATATTCTATATATATATATATATATATATAATATTTATCATTCATTTTATTGAATTTATGCTCCGATAGGTCGCATAACTTATTTCACTATTGTGTTGTCCTTTACATTGATGTTCACAACAATACAATATTGTAATATAACTCCTCTATTGATAAGGTATATACATATTGTAAGTGCTCTTTCATGTAATGAATCAAATGAGCCATTAGTTAATGGGATGAGTTGACCATTGGTGTCAATATGTTATTGATTGTGATACACCTAATTTATCACCCGTATTTTTTTAATCAACATAACCTATTGATATAATATATAATATAACTTATTTATAACACATATACAGTATATACAGCATATTTACTGTAAATATGGATAATGATAAATTAGATTTATACAATACACAAAATATGATATACAATATGATATATATATATATTATTAATGCTTCAAGATTATAAACACATACATTTTTTTGATAAAAATAAATTATATAATTTGATATAATATTTTTTATTATATAAAAAACTTGTACTTTATTTACACTTAATATTTTTCCCAATGAGTCAATTTTTCAAAATAAATTGAAAATTTTTTAAATTGCAGTAAAATATATAAAATAAAAAATTACTATAGTTTTGTATTTAATAATTTTTCAATTACATAAAACAAGATTAAAATATTATTAAATTTATTATTATATACTATTATAAAAACTCTATTGATTTTATAGTATATAAACTGTTGAAATTGATTTCAATATAAAAAAATTACATAAAAACTATTAATCAATTGTAGAAAAAATTTATCAAAATTGTTTTTTTGAAATATTTATATTTTAAATTATCTTGATAATTTATATTTTTGTCATTAAACATAATATAAAGTATATCAACATATATACTATAGTTAATATAAAACACAGTTTTTTACAATAAATTCACATTAGATTTACTTATTTAGTTTACACGCAAGTAATACACATAATTTTAACTATTAAAACAAGTGTTAAGCAAATATATTTTATTTTCTTTGAGTAATTTTCATGAAATATTTACAATAATAATTTTGTAAATATTTAGTTTAAGAAAAACTTCAATACTTATGGATATTATTTTATATAAACGAATATTATTAAACTAATTTATAAAATAAATATTACATATTAATAATTACAACAAAATCTAAAAGTTTAAATCAAATTATATAAAATAAATAAACTATAATTTGCATTGATTAAAAAATTACTTATTTTTTATAGTTTACTCGGAATTTTTTAACTTAAAAAATTATTCATAAAATACTAATTGTTATTATTAATTAATTTTGTCAAACATAACCTGAGGACAGTTAAGTCTTTTTTGTAGAATAAAATGCTACCGTAAATGTCAAAATCAATAGGAAAATTGCAAATATTTTAACTTTGATGCCTATAATCTGTAAAAACATTAAATGTTTGTTTGAAACTATTTTTAGTAGTGTTTTATAGTAAACAAAAATTTTATAGGATTTTGTATTTAGATAACTTTTTAGAATTTTTATGATAAAATTATTTAAAAAAATATACAATTATTTAATTACAATTTAGTATGATAAATAATACTTTATTTGTATAATTATATCTGCTATTAAACAAAAAATATATATCTATTTATTTTAATAATTTTTTATTTTCAATCTTATATTTAAAGTAATTATATATAAAAATGATTTTTTATAAACAATAAAAATGTTGCATAAAAATCTATATAAGAAATTATACAAAAAAAGAAATTATATAATAAAATTTTTACTATATATAGAAATGTCATATTTTAATATCATTAAAATAAAAGCCATATCATTTAATAAATTAAAATAGTTTTTTTTGTTAAATAAAAATAATTAAAATAGTTTTTTTTTTGTTAAATAAAAAATAAAATTCTTACATTAGAGTAACAATTGCATAATTTATATGATGAAAAAACAATTTGTAATTTAGTAATTACTATATTAAATTTATAATTATTAGTAAGTTATTAATAAATCATTCAAAATAAAAATTATTATTACAAAATGATTAGATTAAAAAAAAGATAAGATTTAATTATTTAATTTAATAGTATTAAATATTATGTTTTCTAATTAAATACCTATACAGCATAATAGATATCATAATAATTTTAATTTATTAACTTTTTAAAATATTAAATTTATTTATTTATAATTAGCATTAATTGATATATACATTTCATATATAATATAAAACCATAATTATAAAAATTATATAAAAATTACAAGATTATTATAAAATCGTTATTTATTTATACTGTCTAAATAATATTAAAGCAATTTATTATTTATTTTATGATGAAAGAGATTTAGATTTTCAATGGCAAAATTTTTTACATAAAATTACATTTTTTATGAAAGACTATAACATTTGATATATATATATATATATATTATATTATATAATACTGTATGAAATTTTAATTTATTAATCTAATAAATATAAAGTTACTTACTTTTATTATAATTAATTATATAAATATCTAATTAGTTATTAAATATATTTATAAAATATCATCAATTATACTTAAGTATTGTCAGCAATCTCATTATAACTATATTAAAATTAAACCTAAGTCTATAAATTATTATATAATTTATTAAAATTATATAATAATTAATTTAAATTGTGTAATATTGTAATATTAATTGTGTGATTTATTCATAAATTATTTTTATATGCAATTTTGTTTGATTCAATAATACTTTATTTGATTATATTGACAAATATATTTAAAAAATAAAAACTTTTTACTAAATATGTAATGATAAAAATTAATTTTATTTGAGTAAGGCGTTGTTCACATATTACGTTCGCAGTTTTTAAAAAATCTAGACCCCCTCCCCCTATGTTCGCAATTGTTCGCATGTAATGATATTTAAAAATTACGTTCGCATGTCCTTAACCCCCCCCCCCACCATTTAAATAAATATTTTATAAAATTATTTTCACTTTTAAAATAATCAAATAATCAAATAAATTAATATTATTCAAAAGTCATATATTTATTCAAAATTAGTTATTAAACCGTTTATCAAAGGATTAAGTTTACTCAAAATTAATCCCTTAAATTCATTCATTATTTAAATGCCAACGTTCTTATAGACTTTACCCCCCCCCCCCTCGTTCGCAAAAGTTCGCTTTGGCCGACCCCCCTCCCCTCAAATGCGAACGTAATATGTGAACAACGCCTAATTAGGTTAATCTACAAATATAAGTGCAAATACAAATAGGCTTTAGATATTTGAATGTTTTGTGTATTTAATGATATATATAGATATTATAGAATTACTTATAATATATAGTTTATATTTGTTAAAATATATACATATATATCAATTTATATACAGTAAACATATTATGTTTAGTTAAATTATGTAAATATATACTTTCAATAAATATAAAAATCCCTAAAAATAAAATTTTTGTAAATACCTTATATATCTAAATAATAAATTAAACAAACAAATCAATAAAATTATAATATAATGTAATTGTAATTCATAAAATATATAAAATGTTGTACTTTAAAAACTAAATATTAAACATAATTTTTATAATATTTTTAGCCACTCTTAATATAATTATGATAATAATATTACTAATAATAATATAAACAAAATTTAGTTTTTAAATTAACAGTAATTTTATTTTCCTTTTAAATAAATTAATTTTACAGAATATTTTTGTCTTATGATATGTTAGTTTAAATCGTAAGAATCGTATAAATTAAATACAGAAGTATTTATATAATTTAGTTAAGGTCTTAGATAAATGTTTGCGTAAATTATTTATGTTTTGTTGTTTCAGATATTTATCAGTTATATTATAAAGCAACATTATTTGATTAACATCAATATATAAGTAGATAACAGTATAAGTGTTTTTTGTTGAAAAAAGTTTCTTATTATATAATTTTTTATAGTCACAAATAATAAGGTATGATATGATATTAGATAAAATACTGTATATTTTGATATTAGTCATTTTTTCAAAATAAATTGTTATATAATTATACAATATTATTATTTGTTATTTGATATTAATTTATATGAGAAATGGCTAACAATTAAATATTAAAAAACATTTTGTTTATAAAAACAACTATATTAAATATACAGTATGTAAAATAATAACAACAAAATATACTTTTCAAAAATAATAAACCAATTATTTTAAATAATTAAATATTTTTATTTGTAATCATCTATTTACATTGTTCAGTTCCCAATTACCAACTTGTTTTTCACATATATTGTTTGTCAATATATGTAAATGCTATATATAATAATATAATAAATTTTTGACAATTAACAGATTAAAAATATTTTTAAACAAACAATTATATTATAGATAATTATAATAATAATATTTTCCTATAAACTATGTTTTATAATATTTTATATTATATATTACAACTGATAATATCAAAGCTTTTTCTATTTAATAATAATAATATTAAATTAATAATACATATGTTTCTAGTGCTCTAAACAAATAGATTATTTTTTAATATATATATATATATATATATAAATATTATTTCCGTTTAAATCCACTCCACATACATAAAGGATATCAAATATTAATTCAAATTTAAGTTTCTATTTATAGAATTGTTGAGTGTTTTCATATAATAATAATAATAACTAAAAAATATATATATAAAGATGAATGTTTTTGTTTAACTGAATTTTTTTTAAAGATTTAATCTAAAAAACAACTATAATATCTAACATAAGATTTTAGTGACAATCATAAGTTTATCATATAATCAAACAAAAAAATCAAATCTTTTTTCCAATTACTGTATTTGTCATTATTATTTTGAAGTACACTCTATATGTTTATAGGGTATAATAGGATTAGTTTACTAATACATTAAATCCAAATACAGTTTTTTTGTGTAAGTGTTTTGTTGTATTAAATGTTTGCGAATATTTTTTTCATTTCAAAAGAATATTCTTTACAAATTCCATGGCATTAGAGAAATACTTATTGAAAAATGTGTAAAAATTTATTTTTATTTTTTAGGTGATATCCTAAACATACAGTACAGTACTACCGGTACGACTACCTGTGCAAAGTTGAGATCAACATGAAAAATGAGTTTCCCAAATGTCTTCAATGACTATATAAACTTCACAACCGATTCATTTCCTATAGTTTTATATATATTTGTTTTTGTTTAAAAAAATATTATTTTTACTCAACAACAAAAAATATGTGACAACTGTTCAAAGAGTTTACATCTAATATAAGATAACTTTTATTTTTTATTTCCTGTTAATAAAACCACAATAAATATATATATATATATATATTATATATTTTATAGATCTATTTCGTACAGTATGTCTGTCTGTCTGTCTGTATGTGGAGTATATTGTAAATAGATTTTCTAATAAACTCAATCAATACAAATGCATTCCTATAAATCTTTATTGTTGTGATCCAACTGCTACTACTACTACTAGTGCTGCAAACTAACTGATCAGTTTAAGAATATGGCTTACAGTAGATAAAGTTGAAACGTGTATAAGTGTATGTATGTATGTATGTATGTATATATGTATGTATGTATGTATGTATGTATGTATGTATGTATGTATGTGTGTGTGTGTGTGTGTGTGTGTGTGTGTGTTGTGTGTGTGTGTGTGTCTGAGTGTATGTTTGGAGTACACATACTTAGTCTTTCAGAGCACTCTTGAATTGCTATTTATCTTTCTGTCTGTCAGATCCTATCCATACGTTTCGTCGATAAATTTTTTTTGTCAAAAGAAACGAGACTTGAAAGACACAAATAAAATGTAAATGACATATAGTGTGTGGCATATAATAAAAAATACAGTATAAGTGACCAAAACTATAATTTATATAACAATATACTATATATCATATCATTTATATATATCCATAGTTGCATTGAACAGTATATATCTGGCAATTTATGTCCAGATTATGACTAAATATTTTCTATTTTAAATATATATATATATATAATATCTTGTGATTCAAAATAACTTGAGTCTAGACAATAGATTGTACTAATAATAGTTGATTAGATTTTTTTCAATAAAATATTTTTTTCAAAGATTACAACATAGCTATAATATTTTGGGCAAATAATAAATAATGATGGTATTATTATTACAAATATATATATAGATAAACTCCCAACTATAAATATACACTTCTAGAAATATAGACTCTTATGTTATGATATTTATTATATAAGTTATATATTTTTTTTGTAAAATAAAAATATTATTACAATAAGCATACCTTTAAAGTATTTATACAATAGTTTGAGTTTATGTGTATTTGTATATAGTTTGAAGTGTTTTTTTTGTTTGATATTTTTGTGAAATAAATATTTTATATACAGTACACAAATATAATAACACTAGGATTATATATATAAAAAACAAAAAATTCTTTCAATTGGAGATTATTCTCATTAAAAATATATTATTTTTCAATTTATATTTTAAAAAACACTTAATAATTCTGTTTGAAGCTATTGTATAAACAAAACAATTAGTGATAATTTTTTTGTCTTCAAACCAAATAAAATGATTGATATGAAGTGTTTTTCATAGTTGTGTTGCCTCTTGTATGTTGTCCTCTATGGTATCGGTCCGGACCCGACCCTTACTATCGCAGTCCACGATAAGTGTTGCCCCATAAGTGTTGGCCGACTGGAGTCGTAAATGTCGGTTAAGACTGTTTCGTAGGGCAGCGCTCTTGCGATAGCTTGTGATAACCAAAATCAAAAATATGACGATATAGACGATCAAAACTACCTATAATTGTATAACACATGTTAGCACTAATGTTAATCAAATTATTATACAGTATTTTGATTTAAACAAATCGATAAAACCAATGGATAATAATATAGATAACACAAACATATATTGAATATTATATTTCTAAAGGCATTAGAGATAACCACAAAAATTACTAAGAATTATATACAATATATATATATACAGTTTATATACTATATGTTTGTTCACTAATTTACTCATTTCTTTCTATCTATTTTTTCGTTGTTATTCACTCACTCACTCACTCACTCACTCACTCACTCACTCACTCACTCACTCACTCACTAACTCATATATTTCTATTATTTCATTACTACAGTACAGTATATTATGATATTATTATTCTTTGGGCAAATCAATAGATTTTTTTTATTCAATTCAATTCATAGCCATTCCAGCCATTCCTTAGCGCTCACAAAATCTCTGCTTTTTATTTTTGTGTGTATTTTTGATTATGTGTTTGCAAACAAAGTAATGTTTGGAATAGAAGAGAGAGAGAGAGAGAGAGAGAGAGAGAATAAAAAATAAAAAAGTGGCCAAAATTGACTCAAACTCATTGCTATGTCCACTAAATTCATTAATTGTGTGCTTTCATGCAAACTGTCGCAAACATATATAATTTATATAACATTTTCAACCCATTGATTACGAGAGAACAGTTTGCCAATAATGGTGTTGTGATTCAAATCAATAACATATTATAAATAATTGCCATAAAATTTTAAAATGATGTAAACTTTATAATAATAATAATAATAAAAACTGATTTAATTTTTTCCATTTCTTTAGTATAACTAAATTATATTATAGAAAGTATAAAAGTAGTATTAAAAACTTTTTTGCACTATATTATACTATATTATTGATTTTCAAATTAAAATAAATTTTATTTTGGAGCTATTTAAACCTAACAAAAATAAGTTCAAATAAAAAATGTTAACAAAATATATATATATATATATAGATTTTCTTCATATTATTTTACATTTATATTACACTTCAATAGTCAATACTAAACTGACAATTCATTTTTGTTGTTGCTTTTTATGTTTGAGACACACAATCAGTGATTGAATTTTGACTTTTTTTTATAAAGTTATACTGTACTGGATATAGATTTATATAAAATATAGTATATATTATATACATATACTGTATATGTATATAATATATTTTATATAAATCTATATTAATATATATATATATATATATATATATATATATATATATATATAATATATTTGATTGGATGACAAAGAGAATATTAAACAGATCATTGGCATCAATATACGGATATATCCATATATTTATTATTTTTAGTGCCACATAAACATTAGGTTTGTCTAACTTTTTTTTGTTGTTGATAAAAAGCAAATGTCTTTCCTTTAGTCTACATAAATATATATATATAAAACTTTATATATAATATATAAAAATGGTATTTCATATTATTATGACTTTTTTTTGCTTTTTCTATATACAGTATATACGAGAAAAACGCTTAAAGGAATTGTATGGCAATCGTGAGGTATAGCTTTACGACAGTCCATAGTTTAAGAAATAGGTATATACTGTATATATATATATATTAATACAATAGTTTTAAAAGTAATATCCCTGAGCTATATATATATATATATATATATATAAGAAACCGTGATTGTTGAATATAAAATAGTCAATAATAATGTTGGTTCATATTATTCTACCTGATCGATCAAAATTAATACACTTATAGTATTTTATTATTAATATATTATATTTATTTAGTATATACATAAAAAATATTAAATGCTAAATATAGATATAATTTTATTTGATTAGATTTTGGTTATTTTTTTACTAAATTTGCTTTTTATATATGATATATAATAAATGTCAAATTAAAATAGTTTTTCATTCCTAAATAAATACGTTTCAATAGAATCAAACTTTAATATCTATTTATTTATTTTTTAAATTAAACTTTATTATACATACGGTCACATAGACTATAGCATCGGTAGATTGTGATGAAAATACCACTTCAACTGTTTTGCCATCATTTTTATCCACTGGCGATACGTCATACCTGAGTCCCATCGGTAGGATTCGGCATAAGATTGATGAGGCCCTGAGTGATGACAACAATAGGTAAGTCAAACATTAATACAACCGCATTGTATAACACACACACAAAAATAGTTTGTTTCATCTATGATTAGATAATCTAATTTGATTTAAATGTAAATAAAATTGATTATTATTGTAATGTGTGTGCATATGTGACCATAAAATTAAAATATTTAATATACTGTATATATATAAAACAAAACAAAAACTAATGATACCTATAATGATTTACTCAGTGCTACGGAAATGAATAATAAGTATGCGTTGACTACATATCTATTTTTATCTTCAAAAAAAATCCCGTTAACTATATACTGGTATATAATATATAAAAATCTCTAACTTTTTGATTGCGTGACAAATAGCCATAAAAAGGTCAGCTCTCTCTCTCTCTCTCTCTCTCTCTTTCTGTCGTTTGCAATAATGCACAGTTAGCTTAACTGTATAGTATGGGTAAGCCCATTAAACATCTATATATATATAAATTATATTTGGTATATAACTTATATAATATAAGTATATTAGATTGATATGAATCCGATAATAATACTAAAACCTTATCCACAAAAAAATTCAGAAAAACGGAAAAATTTCTGACTATAACATAAATAACTGAAAACCCTATGAAAAGAAATGACTAATTTTTATTTAGTTTATTATGTTATATAGATTTTAATTATATATTAATATATTTAACAATATTATTGATATCAGTTTTAGATATGACATTTCTATTTCCTATTTTATATTATATATATATATAATATAAAATATATATATATATATATATACAGTACGTGGGTTGTTAATACTGATATTATCTCTAACTATATTTTTAAATACATAATAGACTAACAAATATGATATAATAATCAATTACACAAATATTGAGTGTTGTCTCCCATGCTATTGACTTAATATTATTAATAATAGATATTACATACAATAATATACTGTATACTACAGTGTATTTTGTATTGTATATTATATACTATACAATGATAAATAGTGATTGAGTAATACAGAAAAAATTAGTTTCTTATGGCATATAATTGTATAGTTTATATATAACTATATATATATATATATATATATTATTTGCGGTACTAAATTATATACAGTACCAGTATTATAATAGCTCAATAAAAATAAAAACTAATAGCTCAATAAGTTACTGTTACACTAATTGATTTCCCCACTATTTTTATTATTTGTTTTATATTTCGTTCAAACAACACATTGTGTGTATGTGTGTGCCATAAACTACTGGTGCTATTGTTATAATACAGTGGTGTGTGTGTGACATAAGTCTTATGACAACAACAAAAGTATTACTGTATAAACACACAGCCAAACACACACACAGAATATTCTGTGTACTTATATATAAATTTTTATGGTATTTGTTAATAATTGCACACATAATGTTATAATATAAAACTTATATATAGTTTATATATTTTGTATATGTTTTGCGCAATAAATAGAAATATATATAAATATAATTAATTGCAAAAACTGTTAACAACAACAATAACAACATTGTACTGTTATTTAGTATTTAGTATTCATGTAAAATATTACTTTAACAATGTACAGCATAATTATTATGTGTGATATTTTTTATTTTTGTTGTTTAAATACATAATTATAACTTACTTTTCATACAAACATAAATATTTATATGGATTTAAAATTATAACATATTTGTTGACAGATATTTATTGTTGAAACATTTGTGATAATATGACAAATATGCACTACTATTATAATAGTATTTAATATATAATACATTTAAGTAGTTTTTGTTGTTGTTATTACTATTTTGATTCAGAAGTCAACAAATGCTTGGATTACATGGAATTTATCGGTCGATACGCGAAAGAGAGAGAGAGAGAGAGAGAGAGAGAGAGAGAGAGAGATTTATCATATGATAGAGTTTATGGGCATATAATAGGCATATTGTATATACAGTACAGTTAACGGACAATCATATGTGTATTTATTTATATTGTATTATATTATTTTGATGACATGTTAATGTCATGGGAACAGTCAGTTTTAGCTCTTACTCCTAAATTTTCGGTCGGATAACTAAACTGATTAACATTTTAACACTTCTGATACTAGTTGTCTATTCTCTCTCTCTCTCTCTCTCTCTCTCTCTCTCTCTCTGTCTGTCTCACTACTCACTCACTCACTCACTCACTCATACATTGATTGAAAGTACTATTGGAGAGAATTTTATATATTATAAAAATGCTGTTATGGCAACACCTGAATCTTTTATATATATAATTATTATAATATAAATATATATTAAAGTATATCTGATTTCCATATTTAGATTCATTAATGTTCAATATTATAATTATTATATACTTTATATCTATATAAAAAAATTATGAATTGTTAAAACAGAATAATTTATAACTATTATATAATAAAATAATTGTGTTATCATTGAATTAAAAATTGTGTATAACATGTATAATAATCAGTATATATAAGTAATCAGTATACAGTATAAATATCAGTACAATATATACTGTTAAAAATATTATCTCTGATTTATCAATTTTTCAATCAAAATTTGTTATATAGAATATTCTACAATAAAGTATGATAAATATATTTTTGTAACAAAAATTGCGTAAATCATTAAATTTATAGAAATAAAAAATGTAAAAAAATAATAAATCTAATAATAATAATTATATTTTAGTTCAAAACTAAATAATAGATAATATTGATTTGTATTCTGTTTATGCTATAATCTTATAATTAAAAATCTAAATATTTAGTTTCATAAATACTATAACATAATTATAGGTAAAAATTGTATATCGATTTTTATGACTGTATTTTATTTTCAATTACTCGTTAATTGGCTATAAATACTGGAATAAACTATTATTATTATTATTAAATGCTACTTGAATTAATTTTTTGGTTATAATACAACATAATTATACATTTGTCTACAATAATTATAATATTATAATTTTAAATATTTTATCATTAAACAACTAAACAAATTAATTAATCTTATATTATTTATTTATGCATAAAGTATTTAATTTAATGTAAAAATTGAGTATTACTCTGCTATCGAAAATAATTTATTATAAAAACATGAATATCAAATAAAAATAAAATTTTTATAATTTAAAAAATATTTAATATTAGCATATATTATTTATCAATAAATATGCTGATATTTAAAGGAAAATAATCTTAACATTAAATATGTAAACATAATAATCAATATATTATATAAAATATTTGACACTATTTAAAACATTTATATTCAAAATGTTATCTGTTTTAAACAGTTATGATTTGTTTCCATAATTGTTGTCTTTAATTAACAATTACTGTATAATCAATAATATATTTTTACTGCACATCATTGTCTAAAATTTAATTACTGTTAGAAAACAATTAAAATTTAACTAAATTTTCTTATTTAAATATTGTGTGTTAATTATAAAGCAATTATTAACAATAACTAATACTACAGTAAAATAATATACTATATATAAAACATTATTAAAATTTAAATATAATCGTTACAGTATTATTAATACTGTACAATAAATTAAACAATTTTTAAAAAATACATTAAATTGAATGTAAAAACATGTTTAAAAAACTTAGGATTTGATAGGATTATGAATAATGTTTTTTTTAATTTTGTTAAATGTACTAAATTATTGAGTCAACTGTTTTAGACAATTTTTAAAATTGAAAATAATAAAAATCAGTTGAGAATACTAGAAAGCATTACCAGAAACAAACTTTAATGTCATGAATTAGTCCGTATGACTAATAGAGTACACCTGTAATGAATATTATGATTCAAAATAATTCATTAATACTAATGACTAATTTTAATAAAATTTTAATATATTTTATAATATATTGATGATAACTATTAGTTATTATGCATCATATTATACCAAAAATATTCATTTCTAAAATTTGTCGGTTCATGATTTAATTTTATATTCTAATTCCGTTTATTTTCTATATATTATTAGTAATTTTCTATCCGAATCTTAGTTAGAATTTTAAAATTTGCAAAATGAAATGACAGACAGACAGACACAGACATGCATTTCAGAAAACAAAAGTTTGTTTGAAAATTCATATAATATAAAACTTTATACAGTTTATTGTGTTGATTATGTGTCATATACTAGAATAACATAAATAATACAAAAACAAAACGTATGCAAACATTTAGCATATTTTATAAATTTAATTATTTTTTTTAAACATCACTCACAAGATTATAGAAATACAAAAAGCGTAAAAAGTTTAATATTTAATATTATATTTTGATGTCGAAAATTAGGTGCACATAAAATTTGAATATAAATATATATTTTTAAATCTATTATTACTGAATTTTAAAAATATTTAAATATACATCAAAAAAGTATAATCATAGAAAATATTCTTTATAATATTAAAGCAAATTTTAATATGTTTAGAGCTTAAAAACTTTACATCACAAAATATAACAATTTATTTGCAAATTTTTTTTATTGAAATACGACCATGGTATTTATTAGTGAATATTGAATTATGAGTTTTTAAAAATATATATAACTATTTATATATTAATAGATTACAATTTAAATTAAAAAATAATTTAATAACCGACATTTAAATTTTAGTTTATATATACAAATCTTTAATAATAGTATTTTAAAGTTATAGTTTAAATGCAAATAAAAACATTCATTTAGATGACCCGTTGGTCATCACTTAACTATATATATATTGTTTGTGATATGTTTTGAAAATAAATGAAAGCTTTATTATTCATTGCTTTACAATCCATGAAAATAATAAGTTGTCATTTTTATTATTATAAAAACATATTTATAATAAAGTTTTGAATTGTTATTTTTAAGAAAAATAAGAATATTATGTGTTTTTACAATATAATACCTTTTAACACTAAAGTAAAAAAATATAATTTTTCATTATAATATTTTTTTACTTGAAATAGCAATATGGCATTAATATTAATGGATTACACTGTTAGTTATTAACATTTAATAATTATGTTAACAATGGCTTAATAATAAAAGTATATTATAGATGAAAAACAGATTATTTATAATTAAGAGATTATTTTCAAGTTAACTAAATAAATAAACAAAATAATTTATATTTTTATACAATTTACAATGTAACATAATTTATATTTTATTTATATAAACGATGTTGTTTATTTTAGATATATCTAAACATATTGTAATATATACTGTATATATAATAAATTTTAATTTTATCGACTACTCTTTTATAGTATTAATTTGTGTAAATAAATATATATTCAATAGTAATCTATTTAAATATTTATTTTAAGAATATATTAAAGTTAATATATGTCAAAATTTACATTTAAATTTACTTAATAGATATAAAGTAATTATTGATTTAAAAAATATTTTTCTAGAGATTATATGTAAACGTAAACTAATGATGATGTGGATAATTATTAATATATATATAACTTATTTATTAGATATTTTCATATCTAATAATTTTATTATATAAGCAGTTAAAAAATAATTTATACAATATTATTGAACACTATATAATATAGTTTTAATTTTAATATAGTGTTTATATTTAAAAATATTATAAATTTAATTTTTCAAAACTCAAATCGCTTTCTACTCTAAATCTTTCTTTTGTTGACACAAAATGAAAACAATTGTTTTGACTTTTATTTCATGTTTCAATGGATTACAATGTAATAAATTTTATTTTTATTTTTTATAAAGTTTATACATTAATACTTATAATCTATGTTTGTTTAAAAAAATATTATATTATTTATATTTAATAAAATAATTTGACAATTATAAGTTGTGCTAGGTAATACTTTTTAATGTATACATTTTTAATCATAAATAATATATATAATAGATAGATAATGTACATACTATAATGTACAGTATAATTATAATTAAATAATACAATAATAAAATAATATAAAAAAGTTATTATCAAAATGTATATAAATATCATTTATAAAATATTACTGACAATTATTATATCATTTACTTAATGTCTCGAATAATAAATTTTTTCCTTTTATTTCAATTATTTTAATTACGATATAATTATTAGCACTACCCAAAATTTAATTAATATAAATGTAAAAAATAAAATAAATTGAAAATATACATTTATTTGGAAAATATTATATATTATACCTATATTATACTATAAATTTGAATTTAATTAAAGTAGATTTTAATTGAAAAATATCAAATTTATCCACAACAACAACAACATCAACAATAAACGATATGATAAAAAAAAATATAATATCAAATGCAAGTGTTTAATAATAAAATATACCCAACATAAAATATAAATTAGACAAATATAAATTTATATATTAATATATAATATATAATAATAAATTATATATTTTCTTATTACAGTTTTTTTTGTTAATATTAATATTGAAAGTAATATAATACTAGAAAAAAGGTTTTTTATAGCTTTACATGTTTATTAAATATTAATATATAATAATAATAGTATATTTCGTAGCACACAAAAAATATTCATCAAATAATTTTATTTTATATATAATAATAATAATATAGTTTTATGTGTTTATACAAAACTAGCGATAAATTACCTAATAATATAGGGCTTAATAATATAATACAAAACATTAATGATAATATAAAATAAAGTATTTTGAAATTATCAATATCAATAAAAATATAAATTAAAGCATATATTAATAATAATAGATATAAATGTAATATTCTTTATAGATTTACAGTATATTAAAAATTTATTAGAAGTAAATATCATAAATATTTTTAATTTAATTGTATATTTCTTATTATGTTATAATAAAAATTAAACCTTTTTGAATAAATTAAGTTAAATATAAAGTAAATTTATAGTTAGTTTGTATTTAGGCTAATAAAATCACTAAACATTTATTTGTGATTTAAAATACTGGTCATTAACACCTAAACAAAATTTAATTAATATTTAATTAATATATAATAAAATTAATTAAATAGTGATTTTATGAACTCATCGCTTAGACACTTACAATCCTATTTTATATATACTTGTCTTAATAATAAACAATTAATTGTCATATCTATTACAGATTAAATAGACATTTACAATAAATAAATGGGTTTACTATCAAACAAAATAATTATCCAATACTATAGTAATCCAAAAGTTATTATTGTATGAAATAATACTGTATACTTTATATAATAGTATAAATATATATATATAACTAAGACACTAATTATTTGTCTATTTTTATCGACAAATTGCCACTAAAATTATAAGAAAATTAATAGTAGCTAATAGCAAAATTAATATACTATAAATAAATTAATATAATTAATTTTAATAAACTGTATTCATATTTACTTTACATGTATATGTTATATGATGTGCTATATATACAATAGATTTACTGTACAACTTATTTATATATAACGTTAATAAAATATTAATAAACATTAAAAAAATAATAATATACTGTTATTTAGATACTATTTTATATTATTTATATCCAATAAATATTTATTAATTTTATTTATTATTAATTATGACCAACTTAAATTTTTTATTATAATAAAATATGAAAACAAGCATTTATGTAACCCACAATAAATTTATTATTATTGACTATAACACAAAAAAATATAATAATATATTTTAATGTATAAAGATTATACTGTATATTTATTACAACAAACATGTGATGAAATAGAAAAAATATAATAACAATTATCTTTAAAATATCCAATAAAATAATAGTAAACAATAAATGATGAATAAAATATGTAATATTTATTTGTAATAAATATATTATATAAACGTGAATTACAAAGATAAGTGACTTATTGTGTGTACAAAAAAATATAAATAATAAAATAAAAGATATATATATTTCTCTCTAGAAATAAAATTCTGTTATAAAACTAATCATAATTTTCTCAATTGCCTCAAAAAACACTATAAAAACATTTGTATTATTCAGACCATTAAATTTGTATTACAATATATATATGGTATATACCTTGTATTTGTATACCTATCAAATTTATAAATATATATTTGGGATCTATTATTTTCAATTCACAAATAATTATTTTATAGTTTAAAGCATTTTTTATGATTTTATTTTAAAGTTTAATATAAAATTTACATTTTTATTAAATCATAAAACTTTATTTGACAACATAATAAATTTTACTATGTTTTGCGATAGTTTTAATTTATTAGTTTAATACATGGAGCATAACATACAGTAATTTTTTTAATATATATATATATATATATAAAATAATCATTATTAAAAATACATTTATGTAAGTTATATGTTTGTTTTACTATGGAAAATGTTGTATGTTAATTAACATGTCAAAAAATTTAATAAATCTAAAAAAATGCTAGCATGCAAATTTGAAATAATAACTAAATACTATATAATATTAAACTAGAAAATATATAAAAAAAACCATTGGATTATTTAATTCATTAGGAATTTAATAAATGAGTTTTTAATATAAATATATTTGATATTAAAATACAAAAAAAAATAATTTTAGCAGAAAATTATATATTTATATATAAATGTTTTTCTTAAGAAAATATTTTCCGTAAAAACTATGCGAAAAAAATGCGCAATTATTTATTAAAAAGATTTATAGCTATTTCATGTTTGGCTGATTTTACTCCATATAATCCATATATATATATATATATATATATATATATATATCTGATATTTGAAAGCAAATTATAAGTTTTAGCTGGACTACACATTTGTTAGAAACCAATTAGTTGTTATCAATATAAAAATGATCCTAGTTAATCTATGTTTTTTATATTGATTCAAACATTATAGATAAATAGAGGAATATTATTTATCAGATTTATAAAAAAATATGATATAAAGTTATACTATATATAAATATATCATTTCATTATATATGTACTTAATATCAATTACTAATATATTGAAACATCATTTCAAATATTAAAATTATTTTATTTATTTATTTTTTTAAAAGTTATTAACTGTTTTACCATTTATTTATGACTATGTCGTAAATAATCAAATAAATGGTAGGCCTAGAATTGATATAACTATTTTTTATATTAATTGTTTTGTATGAGACTTATAATCATTTGTAATAAATAACAATTTATATAACAAAAAAGTCTCAAAAATATTATTTGTCTAATAGCTGTAATAAATATGATTAAATAATTAATATTTTAATATTAAAAACTTTACTTTATATTTAACAAACCAAAACGTTTTAATTTATTTAATCAAATGCATTAAAATAAATAATATAAATAAATTGCTAAATTATAAATGAATAAAATTCAAATATACAAATTTTTGATTAATATATTATAAAAAAATAATTGATGCTTAAACATAATAAATAATTTTTGTGACCTTTATTTTAATTTAATTTTGATATAAATAGAAAAAATGTTTAACAATAAAAATATTAATGTGTATAACTATAATTATACCTATGTCTTAAAAATAATATAATGTAGTTTATAAAGACAAATAATAAAGTAGTATAAGAATAAATAGTTTATAATAAAGTTGTAAAACTATTTATATTAATAATAAAATAAATTAAAACCAGATAAACTAATTTAATATCCCATATAATATATAAAAATTTAGTTTTATTATATTACTAAACAATTCCTTATTATTTACTCTTATTAAACAACAATAATAATACAATACACATATCGTGTCTATTTAAGATAACAATTGCTTTAAATCTAGAGATCTATAAACAAAAAAAAACTAAATAAAATTACTGTAAATAACAATGTATTTTATTGTATCATACGGTAGATGTATTATATTACAATAAATTGTTTTAATAATAAAAATATAAAAAAAATAAAATTTAGTTACAAATGTTTTTACTAATACTGTACTTTAAATCTAAATATCAAAGTTCTCTCTCATTGTTTTTTTTGCAATCAATTTATTGTTTTAGTAGTTATTTTTTTGTAATATTTGAAGAATTTTTATGTATAGGTATTTTCAACAACAAAAAAATATTCAAAAGTATTTGAATTACAAATAACAAGATTATTAATATAAGTAAAATAACAAGATTTATAAAAAATATATATAAAATAAAATGGTTTTACAATAAAAAAAATTCTTAGAAAATATTTTTATTGATAAATAGTTATTGAGTTATAAAATAGCTTATAAAAAACTATATATAGTTTATAAAATATAAATAAATATGTACAATATTTTATCGGAAATATACTAATATTTTAAAAGCAAAAACAACATAAAAAATTTTCGTGTAAATGTCATATTGATAATCTATAAATATTTTATATAAATCTTATTTTTTTATATTATTATTTTTAGCGACTATTGTAAAATTTATTTCTAATTATTCTTAGAATTTATATCTTATTAAAAAAAACTAAAATTTTACAAAATATAGTAAGAGTTGATCCAAAAAAATTATAATCTCTAAAATATTTAAAAAGTTTTTTAAAGAAATTTTCATCTTAATTAATTTTTATGTAAAATCTCTATTTCCTTATAATACAGTATAATACGGTACAGTATAATATAGTATATAATACAGTATAATACACTATCATATATTATGATGTTTTAGGATTTAATTAAAATCAACTTTTCATCCGACAAGTACACCACTTAAGCATCTAATTTGAAAAACAATTTGTGTGTTTGGTTTTAATTTGCATGTAAAGTAAAATATTTTTTTTATACACAGATTATTATTTTGATTAGTCTCTCTCTCTCTCTCTCTCTCTCTCTCTCTCTCTCTCTCTTACCTAATAATCAACTTACTCATTTTATTTACTGCTAATTATAATTTATAATTATGTATTAAATATATATTATAATTTATGATAAATATGTCTTTATTGTAAACTTAAATTTTGTTAAACTAAATATAGAAATTTGTATTTTATATTATAGATGTGCACTAACTATAGCATACATTCGTGCAAATCGACTATTTTCTACATTATTTATTTTTGTCGATTAAATTCACTATTATAAGCGTTATTATTATTATTATTACTGTTTAAAATATATTTTAGATTAAAATAATAAAATATATTTTTCTCGTGTCTTATATTATCAAAAAAAATATTGATATAAAATAAGAATTTTTAACATTTATTCAAATTATGATATTTAAATTTTATTTTTATACATTTTAATATAAAATTTTGTAAAAAAAATTATATATAAGATATAAATTTGTTATATATATGTGTGTAATGTA
Source organism: Oppia nitens (assembly GCF_028296485.1). Taxonomy (NCBI): domain Eukaryota; kingdom Metazoa; phylum Arthropoda; class Arachnida; order Sarcoptiformes; family Oppiidae; genus Oppia; species Oppia nitens. Next base: position 7,061,241 of record NW_026533210.1, on the reverse strand, counting down.
TATACAAAGATTTATATTCAATTATGAAAAAGAGATGAAAAACAAATACACAAAAAATAGTAAAAACTATTTTGTAAAATAAAAACACAATATAAATGATAAACATTTTTGCATTGAGAATAGACATCATTTGCAAAAATAAAGTATCAAATATAGTGTCGAAATAATGATAAAGAAAATACATATATAAAAGATTATATGTATTTTATCAAATCTCATATGTGATCAACAAATGTATCGTATATTTTGTGTGATGTTTGTTATGTTAAAAGCGTTGTAAGGAATAAATTGAGAGATAAAAAAAATTGTAACAATCATTCAAAATAAAATAAAAAACAAAACAAAAATAATAATAAAACAATTTCATTGTTTAAAACAAATGTATAGATTTGTAGACTTGTTTTATTTATTTATTTTCTATGATATATCATGTTGTTGTTTGATTTGAAATATTTACTTAAAGTATAGGTAAAAGGTTTCAATCAATATTGAAAAATTTATTTTAAATCAAACTTTTTAGCTAACTATTTTTTATGAATTACATAAATTACAAATTTCAAAACAATCTGAATCTAAAAAATTAAATACAAACAAAATAAATAAATTTAACTAAATATATTTACTATATATATAAATTTTATATAAAAAATTTATAATAACATACCTGGCCACACTTGTACTACAGTCTCTCGCAATGTTGTCACTGTATTTCATTATTATTTATTTATTTAATTATTAAAAATGTATTAATTACATTTAAATAACAATTGTACAAAAGTCCAGTAAATATATAATAATATAAAATAAGTTTTATTTTTATTTTTACGAAAGATGTATTTGATTTATTATAATTTATAAGTATTGTTATTATTATTATATTAATATACACACAAAAAAAGTTAGAAAGATATTTATGACTTTCGGATACAAAATAGTATAATAATAATGAAAGTAAAGCTATTCTGTATATATATATATATATATTTATTTATATAATATATTTTTTTGTCGATATGTGATTGGATTTACTTATTTTTTTTTTTTGATAACTTTTATGTTTTCAACTCTCAATTGAATTCAAATATCAACAGTATATATATATAATATACAATATATTTCTTTTATAAATTAGTTTCACACTTAGCTTTCAATAGTATACCTGTAAAGCCATAGATAAATGTGAGCACAGTTTGTCTACACACACACACAGACACACACAACGTAATCAACTTTAACTAACTTTTCTCTCACTTTCTATCAAATGCTGATATGTTTGAGAGCACGTTATGGTCGGGTAAGAGATGCCTGTTTTGAGAGTATGTATGTATGTGTTGAGCAAATACCGTACCTTCCAATCGCGTTACCAAACGCAGGCGTATTCAGTAAAAATAATTTAATGTACAATTGTTTTTCAAATACAATACACCTGTACTCTCTCTCTCTCTCTCTCTTTCTTTCTTTCTTTCTTTCTTTCTCTCTCTCTTTCTCTCTCTCTCTCTCTCTCTCTCTCTCTCTCTCACTCACTCACTATTTATCTATATCTATATATCTTTTCTCTTTAATATCATTAGAGAGTTTAATTTTGACAATAGATAGACATTATTAAATACTCATAATTAATTATATATAAATTTATATATAATATTTTTAGACAAAGCAAAAATAATTTTAATTAGTTTAATGAGAAATTTAATTTATACTTCAATATATAAACTTATATATAAATTATCAAAAAACACTTAAACTAATTGTTGCTTATAATTCTAATAGGTTTAGTAAATCACTTAATTTATTTGTTATATGTTTTATACAGAATTTCGTGTAAATATTTAAGATTAAATGGTATACTCTTTTGTTTTATAAAAATTATTAATTATAATATTAATAACAATTACCAAAAATAGTATAATTAAGAAAAATATTCTTAGCTATTCATATTTTATTGTTATAGTTTATATATACAATAAATAGGAAATATAGTATACTATTTATAAATTATTATTATTAATAATAATACAAAAAGATAATTAATTAATTTTTAAATAGTATATGACATTAGACAAAAAATAATAATTATCTAATGTTTGACGCTATAGTAGACTATCGATAGTTTTAGGATTTAATTAATTTGCATGTGTTTTATGTTTAGTATATTTTATATACGCGCAAACAATTTTCAAATGTCACACTCAATATTTCATATATACTGTATATAAAATACCGGTATATACTGTATATAATATATATATATAATAAATGCAATTTTTATGCTATATTTAGACTGACCAATAGCAATGAAATTTTACAACAACTATGAAATAAATTTATGTTTTTAATAAAAAAAAATAATTATATATTTTTATATAGAGTTTAATAATTATATAAATTTATGTGTTTACTGTTTTAATATAACAATCCTTTTAACAAATATATATAAATAATGAACACAAAAAATATTAAATAAAAAATATGGCATCTTTCAAAATAACAAAAATTATATATATATATATAAATGACAGCTAAAAAACATTATTTGTCTAACAAATATGTCTACACAAAATGTTGGTCTAAAATATTTTCAAAACTGTCATAATATAAGACATGCAAATATAAAATAAAATTTTTGCGAAAATTTTGATTCAATGCTATAAAATACTAGAATTCAAGCATCCGTTGGGAAATAATTAAAATGACAGACAAGTGTTTTGTTGTATATATTAATATATTTATATATATAAAAGCATTTTGTGTAATCATATACTCAATATGTCAAAAGTTTATCAAAAATATTATAAAAGTAGTTATTTTTAAAAGCATATCATAGAGAAAGAGAGAGAGAGAGAGAGAGAATGAAAGTGTAATATACTATAATATACTTTATTAGTATTTAAATATTTGCTATTTTTATTTTTAATAATTTTTGACAGATTGTTTGTATGTAACCTTTATCTAAATACAGTATATAGTATATATAAGCAGTCAATCATATTTTTACAGTAAAATAATTTATTACTCAAATATGATATACCCGTATACAGTATATTGTAAATTTGAAAAATTATTATATATTAATTGAATTATAAAATTCCTAATAATTTTCTAACATAATACTATATTTAAATCACTATTGTGTCAGTTTAGTTTCATAGATAATTAGAAAAATATATTTTATGACAGTATTTAATAAAAAGATTTAATTAACACATAGTATTAATTAAATGCTATATTAAATTAAATTAATTTAGTCAACTTATTTATGAAAAAAACCTACTAATATTTACCAAAAATATTTTATCTGTCAAAAATAATATTTTTGATAAACTTATTTTAAAATAATTATTTAATTTAACTTGTAACAATAGCTTAAATTTGTTATTTTTTAAATATAATATTTTCAAATAAGTTAATTTAATTTTGATTAAAATTTATGAATTGAATAAACATAGTTTTATAAGTATAATATTTTAATAATGTAATAATTTTAATACGTATATAATTATATATAATGTATAATATATACAGGTATATAAATAAAAAAAATTTAAGTTATAAATATAGTTTTGTTATATTTTGTTATATTATATTATTTTATGGTCTATCAATTTTGAATAATATTTAAAATAAAATTTTGATTTTATGAAAAATGTTATTTAAAAATAAATAAATGAAGTTTATATAACAAAATATTTTATATAAAATAAAATATTTATGTATATCTTGTGACTAACATATTTCTATATATTTTAAATTTAGCTAAATATTATTTTATTCAAGTATTATTATTATTATTATTATTATTACATATATTGAAAGATTGCTTTTTCTCTACAATCAAATAAAACTCTAACGTTATGTAAATATTATGAAAGATTTTATTTGTCATATAATATACAGAATATTCTGTTTTTATATAAACTTCATTGGTTTTATGAAAACATTTTCTAATATTTACATTAAAACAGATATCAAAATGTATTTTGCACTACAATTTATAGTTGCTTTTATTATATATATACACAGTATATATTCAACATTGAAATTTTATAGTTATTATCAATAATATTTTGTTACGAAACTCACATTTTAAAATAACATTTTTAAAAAATAATATTTAATTATTAAAATGCTATTTTTTCTAGAAAAATAAATATTTTTCTATTGTTATTACAGAATTTATCTTAAAAAATAATTAAAATAATCATTTGCTTTACTTGTACGATAATTTTGTTATTTTTATAGATTTAATATTTAAAGGTTATTAAATATGTTTTGGTCAATTAAATACTGAATATTTATGGACTTAAATAAACATTATTTTTTTTAAATACAGTATGTTATCCAGTGATAAAATAAATGTTTATACTATATATCACATGTATGTTATAATTAAGTAATATTTTTAACGGCATCTTATTTTCATTTAAAAAGTAAATATTAATAACATTTAATAATAAAATTATAATATAAATAATTTCATTAATTGTCATTTATGTTAAGCTAAAAAAATATATATATATTTAATTGATAATCTTCTAATATTCATGAATATTAATTTAATTTATTATTGATATCTATATTTTTAAATATCTATATAAACAATATAATACAAATTTAAAGTTTAATTATAACAGTAAAAAATGTGAATAATACATTTTATAAATATATTACAAAATTGTGTTTTTTAGTCAATAGGTTTGAATAGGTTTTATCTACAAAAATAATATTAAGAATTACATATATTATGTCATAAATAGAATTTTTGATGAGATTATTATTATGTCATTTATATTTATATATATATATTCCCATATCATTCAACATAAATATCTTATGTGATATAAACTTAATATTTGTATTTCAAATTAAACTCTTTTCATTAATTTCTATCACTTTTATAGTAAATATTAATGAAATATTTATCAACATTTTCAGTAAATGCGTGAAAATAATCATTTATTAATTAAATAATAATAATAAATTAATTCAACTGTATTATTAAATTTTTTAAAACTTAGATAAATATATTATAGTTTTTTTTTCTTTATCAGAAATGTAAAATATTTACACTATTTAAAAAAATAATATGTACTGTATATATGTACTAAACAGTACTTTGCATAAATACAAACACAAATTTATCTTATTATTTAATAAAGTTTAAGGAATTTTTTGTTATCTAACTTACAGAGAAAGAGAGAGAGAGAGAGAGAGAGAGAGAGAGAGAGAAAATAAAAAACTAAAATAAATTTTAAAAATGTATAGAATTTATATACAAGAATACTTGTGTTGATTTTTCTAATTAAATTTTTGCCTTAAAGTAAATGTCAAAAAATCTATATTTAAATAATAAAATAAAAATTTTTATTCAGTAATGATTTTGTAATATTATAATAAAGTCGACTAAAATTTTTATTACGGTTCAAAAATTAGACGTTTTCTTAAAGTAATCCAATTCACAGAGGATTTTTTTGGCTTACAATTGAAAGATTGCTAAACTTATTAAAGACAATAGAGTTTTAGTATTTTAATATAAATTATTTAATTAAGAAATTAAGAGTTTTAGTCTTTATTCAAAAAATACAATAATTTTTAGTATATTGATTTAAATCATTGTAGTTTTATAATTAAATTTTTATATAAATTGTAAATTTTATTGTCACTGTGTGTGTGTATGTTAGTTAGTTGTGTTTATTATAATTTATGTTAATAGATTATCTAATGTATTATTTATTATTTTAGTCTAATAAAATTTTCAGTAATACATAAACAATTTGTCTAAATATATATATATATATACAAATTAATGATTAAATTAATTTATGATAATTATACTGTTTAACTTCATAATTATTTTGTTAAAATTTATAACTGAAAATTTAAAAAAAAAATTATATATATGTATATATATATATATTTTATATAATAGTAATTATTTTATTAGTGCATAAAATTATTAATATGTATCAATAATGTTATTTACAATATTATTTATTTAATTAAGAAATAATAAATAATTGATAGTTTATTTTAATTTGTAATATTTATAATTAATAATATTGTGCATAATAACAATTTACTAAAAACTATATTCTATACAAAATTTTATATTTATATTTATATCTAAATTTTAAATGATATCACTTTAGATTATACGATATATAATATTATATATTAGATAAAATAACTGGCATTTTCAACAATATTCAACATAGTATAGATAAAATCATTTATCTCTACTTAAAAAACAAAAACTATATTATTTATTTATATAAAAATTTTCACTTTAAATCTACAGTTAATTTGAATTCCCAGTTTAGCTAAAGTTATATTAGAAAAACAACAAAAAATATAACTAATTTTTATATGGATTAAATCCCCGGGAATTTATCAAACTATTGAAAACAATTATAAATTGAGTCGATTGCTATGGTTATCATTATTTTTCTAAAAAATGTGTTTATTATTATTATTATTATCATTATTATTGTATAATCATAGTCTTAATTATTATAATTTCCTTTATTTAACATTTCAGGAAAATTTAATATACAGTTAAATATTTTTCATAATATTCATAATAATAATAAAAATAATAATTCCTTACATATAAGCTTATATTTAATAAATAACAAAAAAGTAGCAGGGGCGGTTAAGAAAATTTTGGAAATTGATATTTTAATTGATATAATTTAATATATATTATAATTTTACACATATATATTAAATTTTAGATCAATCGGATCAATAATATTATAGTTATTAAATAAAATAAAAATTTTTGTAATTATTATCGATAGAGTACAGTTAAGTCACATAATGTAAACTAATTTTTGTGTCAATTAATTTGTCACGTGATGTTACATAATTTTTATAAATTCTAAGCTCCCCGACCGTCACAATATATATAATTTAATTATTGATAATTTTTAGATTATGTTTGAGGAGCAGATCCACACTTTCCTAAAAACATCTATTGATAATTATAATATTACCAAAAAAATTTCATGTAAATCGATCCCAGGGACGGGTGTTTTTTGGGGGGTCAAAGTTTGATTTTTTTTTTGTATACTTCCCATTATAATGAATTTTTATTTTATTTAATAACTATAATATTATTGATCCGATTGATCTAAAATTTAATATATATGTGTAAAATTATAATATATATTAAATTATATCAATTAAAATATCAATTTCCAAAATTTTCTTAACCGCCCCTGCTACTTTACTCTTAATCATACTTTACAAGTAATGATAAATTTATAATTTATTTAAAAAAATATTAAATGAAAATAATTTATTTTAAAACAATAAAATTTTACACAAAAAATAATATACAAATCAATAGCGCCATCTATTTGTTTGTATTATGATTTGTATAAAAAATTATTTTTTTTATCATTTTATTTAAACTTTATAAAGTCTATATCAGAGCAGATAATTATAAAAATATTTTAAATACACTTAAAACTCATATTAATTGTTATATTAAACTACAGTATTATCTATTAACTTAAATAGAGAAATAAAAATATTAAAATAAATATTAAAACTAAGTATTTGGGGTAAGTATTAGAGTAAACAATATATTTAATTAGGAATTTATGTTAATTTATTGACAATATAATGATTGATTGTACTGTACTTTACTGTATATGAATGAAATAATATATTGTTAACATTACTAACTTAATATATACAGTATATATATGTATAACTTTTATTGTTATTATATTATTAAATTTAATTAGATTTATTAAAAACTATTTTTAATATATAAATAATTAGATAAAAATTTTAATAATAAATGAATATATTTTTTTTGAAGACTATGAACTTGTGCTTAATAATGATTGTTGAATGTCAATGATAATAATAATAACAATTTTTGTGTATTAAATATTAATTAATTTTAATAATAAATAATTAATAATAAATCTTTACTAATACATTGACAATTAATATACAGTACTATTTGTCAAAAACATGTTAAATAATATTTATATAAACTATTTCATAATTTAATTATAATATATTGTATACTTGAATGAACAGCTAATTAGATGAGATAATTACTAAATAAAAATTATTTATAATTCAATTGTACAAAAACGCATTCAAGTAAATCATTTTTGATATATACTGTATTTTTAGGACACAAAACAAATATTAAAACACGTTTTTGACTACTCTATCGATGTGTGTGTTTGTGTATATGTTTTTAAAAGATATACTGATTTAATGACCTAATTATGAAAAATTTTGTTCACAAATAAATTTATGTCTTTTAGTTATTTACATTTCATGTCCGCATAGTTTTGTGATTCAAATGTAATTTTTAAAAAAATATTAATTCCCTTTTTATAAATATATTTAATACTTTTTTTTAATTTATTAATAATAAAATATAAGAAAGTTGTTATTAATGCTTTTACAAATGTTTTAATAAATCAATATATTTAAATATTAAGTTAGATTTTTATTACCAATTTATAATTTTTTTATTGAAAAGATATTTATATACAAATATTAATTTAAATGAGTATATGTACTAAAACAACAATGACTTAATATTAAATACATTTTGGTAATTAAAAACTTTTTTGGCAATAAAATAAAATTAATTAAATTTAATAAAAACAGTGTATAAAGAAAATTAAATAGAATTTATGGAAAAAAAGTGATAATTAATAATAATTAACTTTTTATGAAAAAAATATAATATTTTTCTTTCAAAAAATACTAATAAATACATTACTTAATTAATTTGTATGACTTTTTGAATGTTGTTTTTTCTCAATAATAATTTGTCGCTTCTTTTGACGATATGTTTGGCGATAGAAGTCATAGAATAGGAAAAAGAAGAGCGGATTCTGGCCGACGGCGACCACAAACCAACTCATCGGATAACCCGTTTGCATGAAGTATAGTACGACACCATATGTACCACAAATGGCAAACTGGATGATCTGTGCGACGGTTATGTACTTTTTCCACCACAAGTACCGCTGAATAGCCGGTCCAAAGCTGGCCAATCCGTAGTAAGTGTACATAATTACGTGGATCAGTGTATTGCAAATACCGAACAACAGTACAATCGGTGCCTTCGGGTTGACTTTGAGGCACAGCCAGCACAGTATGGGTACAACAGTGTGATGATAGAGATGTAGAAATGTTATCTGACTGTCCTTTTTGCGCAATACAAAGAATACGGTATCCAATAGATCGAGAAAACGGGTCATCCAGAAGAGCCATTCAATGCTCAAGAATCGCATCGTACCAACCGATCGGTCCGTTTGGTCCGGATATTTGAAATTCAAAAATACCCGTCCGAGCTCACAAGCGCCCACTGCTTCAACAAACAGGTAGGCATTGGCCGCAACCATCACTATGTTGTAGATAAACATCGGTCGTCTCATGTCATACGCCGACCGATTGGCCATAAAGACGGGCAACAGTTTGCGTGTTACCAATAGATAGCCAGTCATTACGGTTAATATCTGCCAAATGCCGCCCGAAACAAATGGCAGATCATGTGTACGCGGATCACCCATTTGGTCCCAATAGTCGTCGGTTAAGTAGTATACCAATCGGGAGGTCATGTCTGATATGGATATTAGTGCCATTAGTATCGGTGACTGAGGTAAACAAAAAAAACACACACTTTTAGCACAGTTTTTTCAATTAAAAAAAACTATTACAGGAACTGTTTATTAAATGAGATCACTTATACTATAAGACAAATATTTGGTGTGGAAGAGACCCCACCAGCAAAATCGTACTGTGCTTTAAGCACTGACACAAACTTTTTATTTTACTTTACTTTTTCGTGTATATAATAAGTGTATCCAAAAGTTAGTAACTGTTTCTCTCTCGTCGTTACTCTCATTCAATAACTCGTTGATCTCACGATTCAAATATGAAAACTACTAAATAGTTTGCTATTGAGTCGCGCTCTCAATAAATTCAATAATGTTTTTATAATAATATTAGTGTTATATTAGTTATAATAGGCTTTGGATTTGCTTTTTGATAATACTTTAGATCCGTATTAATATAGATAATAAAAACAGAAAACATTAGTAAATGTTTTAATCAATTAATAATATATATCAATATATATATATATTTACTGTATATATAAATATACACTAAACTAGAATCTAATTTATGAATTTAATCTATTTTCTAATAATATACTAATATTTTTCAAAATTGTTATTAAATATGTCATATATAACTTATAATATAAGTATATAAAAATGAAATATATTTCTATTTATTAATTAATTAAATAATTAATTAATTAAACTATAATATGATAATTTGCAATAAAGTTTTTTTTATAAATATAGAAATAAATAGTATCATAAAATTTATTAAACTATAAAATGGCATTTTTAATCAACAAATTAATAATTAGATATAAAATTTATATTTTCATTATTACTATTTTCTTATTATTATAAATATTTAGTGTATAATTCTGTATACTTATACTTATATTAACAATCATTAACATTCAGTAATAGTTATTACTTTTAATATTGACTAATTAAAATTATTTTTTGAAACTTTTAACACATAATTAACAAAAATATCAATTTATTTATTGTATGATTCATTGTGCAAATTGGAAAATATATTTGATTTTCATTAGTGTTTTGATAACTAAACTACAAAAAACTGGTTTTGAAAGCAACTCTCAATTATTTTAAAATTCATTATCAATTTTTGTTGTTGAAAAATTCAATCTTATATTTTATTTACAATTGAAATGTCACTTTAAATAATAATAATAATAATAGACATAATCAGTAATTATAGTCGTTGGACATAATTTAATTAAAAAATATATTTATTTAAAAAATTAATTTTGTCTGAATTGTAAAATTGAATACTTTATATATCAATAATAATAATAAAAGTTGACCTCAGATATCATAAATTAAAAGTAAATCATAATTAATTAAATAATAATAATTAATTATTAGATGGGGTGTTATTAAATTAATTCAAGATTTTTAGGATACATTTTTTTCAATAAGATTATTATTAAATTTATTTTTTATTTGTTTTTACCTCCAAATTGACATCAATTTACAACACTAGGTCTTAAGCGGACAGTTATCTGTTTTGGACACTTTCACACCAATGTCTTTATTGAGAGCTTTATATATATATTGGATATATTATAATACAGTATTATTGTCTACTATTTGTTAATAGTTTTGTAGTTTTGAAAGATTCACACGATATGTCATTTCAATATTATTAAACTAAACATATTGTGTGTATTATTATTATTATAAAAAATTAGAGGAAAAAAATTAATAATAATTATATCCTCTGATATCATCTGTCAAAACATTAAGTTCAATAACATTACGGTATAAATCATATACCGGTATATTATGGGCCATAATTTATAGCTATTTAACGACCACTTAATAAAGTTAATATTTTTTTTTGTTTCAAAACAATTATTTAGAAAAATTTTAGTAATATTTTTTAGTAATAAATTTATATTGATTTTTAAAACAAAAATAAATTGTTGTACGGAAAAGGCACCGTTATATCAACAACAACAACAAAAAATCAATGGTACAGTTACTATGATATAATAGTATTTAATATATTTGGGTTAGTTTGGGGTGGGTGTGTGTGTGTGCGGGTGAGGTTAGAAAGTGGTTGGGTGGGTGTGTGTGTGTGTGTGTGATAGTCAATATCATAGTTTTTTTTTACAATTTCAACTTGTTTTATGTGGTTATATTAGTATTATTTTTTTAAAAAAATCATTGTTAACAAAATAATAGTATAGTAATATTATAATCTTTATCTTCTAATAAATTCATATTTATTGAATTTTATCACAAATAATATGTATTACATTTTAATAACATTTAATTAGCAAAACATGTGTTTATATATACAGTATATATTATGCACTAATATTTTGTAAATAAGTGCTGCATTGAAATAATTACGTTCAATAAACTTTAGAAAAATAAAAATACGTTTACTATTAATATTAGAAATACATATTTATTGTACTTATTTATAGATAATATATTGAAAACTAATAAAAGTTTTGTTATATGAGATTAGATTTGATTTTTTTGTTAGGTTTTTAAGATGTTTTCGTCATAATTTTTATCAATAAATTATTTATATGTTTATTAAGTTGAAAAATAAGTAACATTTTATAGAGGTTATGAAAACTCATTATTTTAAATATTTATTATTAGGTCTATTTGATAAATTACATATTTGATATAATTAAATTTAAAAAAAAAATAATATCTAAATTAATTGTATTAATTTATATATAACTTATATATAATTTATATAAACAGTAGGACATTGAAAAAATATATGATATACAGTATATAAATTTATATATATATATATAAATAGTATAATAACTAATGGATTGTTTGTTTGATTTCAGTCGATATCAAATTTTTGAGGTCTGCTTGCAATCCACTCTTCAATCTCTAGTCTCAGATTTGTTGGCATAGATTTGGCACTCAATGGCAGTTCCTGAGCACTGGTATTAATCCTTGTATCCATACCTTTGACAGTGCTTTGTGTTGGACTTATATTATCATAATAGGTATTAGCAGTTGTATGTCCGGTTGTGACACCTTTGCCTTTGTATAGTGTGTCTGTCAAGTGTTCATAAGCTAAAGGATTGACTGTAGGTGTGGCCAATGAACCCCTTTTTGCAATATTGGCCACATCTTTGGTCTCATTTGGACTAATGGTGGTCTGCTTTGGACTATTGGTCTGTTTTGGACTATTGGTCTGTTTTTGACTATTGGTTTGCTTTGGACTGTTAGTATGTTTTGGACTGTTTTTTGCATAGATATGCTTAAAATCTGACGGTGCTATCAGAGCTGTCGGTGCATCCGATGGCACCCTTTTGGCACTTTGTTTGCCTTTTTTAAAACTCTTGTTATATTTTGGCATAATTTCTATACACACAACTATTTGTCAAATATATATCAATTATTTGTATGATATTTGATAGCAATATTATAAATAATTTGAGTTTTATATTATTTATACAATAATTAAATTTTTTGAAAAACAATTGCGCGCGATATACATATAAAACTTAATAGTATATAAAATTAGTTAACTATAGTTATAATTGATAAAAATATTTAGATATTTTGTGTTATAATTTTTATTTTACAAATCAGTTTTGAAGTTTAAAGTATACATAATTTGTAAACTATAATTAACATAAAACATTGTACTGTATATTTTATTATATACTATTATGAATTGCATTAAAAAAATATTAATTAAATCAATAACATAAATATAATTAAAATTCAAAAAACAATTTAAAATATTACAATTATTACTTGATTTAAACATATTGCTTAATAAAATAATTTTATATTAATAGTGTAATTGCTTATTTATCTATTATGTATAATAAAATAAAAATAATTGTTTATTATTTAACAAAATAAAATAATAATTATTATACTGTATTATCGATAACAAAATATAATTATATATTTATTGTGAAAATTTATGAAAACAGTATATACAGTAGTTTAATGTTATATATTTATGGGAATTAATATAATTTATAATAAATAAAACATAATGAAAACTACATTCATTTATTATATTACAATTTAATTAGCAATAATAAATAAATGTCAGAAAATCAAACAAATGATAACTATATGATAATAAGCTTTATTTAAAATATTAATTATTGTATATTAAAGATTTCAGACTAAACAATAATGTTTACTGTGTCTTAATATATAAAAATTATGATATGATAATAATTGAATATTTTATTTTTTTTTATTCAACTAAAGTATTTGATTATTCATCACTGCCAATACAAGCATATGATAAATAGAAAATAATAAAAACTCATATTATATTAACAATATTATTCAAAAATACTATTAAGTAATATATTATAATTATTTTAATAACAATTCTTTAAAATTAATAAATAGTTTTTTTGTAACAATTTATAATTAACTGTGCATTTATTATAATTGCTAATATTGTACAATATTTTATCTGTTTATAATTAAAAAAAACTGTTTTAAACAAAAGTTTAAATGTTGGGTTGATTTGAATGGGTTATTATTGACTGATATTTGTTATATAAAAAATGCCATTGATTTCACACATGTGTTGCCGCACATAGCGATTGATTGGCCAAACACTTGACGGCACCCGAATTGACGTCACATTCGACCACTGAATTGGCCGGTCGTTTGTGTCGATTTCGACGGCGCCGACGGTTATTGACTCGGTTGACATTATTTCGATAGCTTGTTATAACCAAAGCCACAAACAATACGATATACACCAATACGACAATCTATAGCAAAAATAATGATTATATTATATAAAAGCATCATAAGATTTATTATTTAATTACATATTTATATTATGTGATAAATTAGCTTAATTTACAGTAAATATATGATATATATAAAATTATATAGAAATAGTAAAATAAATAACAAAAATAAAACTGATCATTATTAAAATTGAGTACCAAGCTTATTGTCATCGCATAAATCAATGATGATGACATGTCAATAACATTACATTATTATTATCAGTGTACTATATTATATCAATATATTATTGATATAAATATATATAAATATTATAATGACATGCTTGAACAAATACAATATTGGAATAGAAATGATAATAACAATAATAGTGTATTTTAAGATATGTTATTTTATACAAAAAAATATATTGTTAAAAAATATTACTGTATTTCAATACAATAACAACACAACAAATACAAAATTGAGAAAATATTTTCTTTGACAACCAAACAATTTCTGAATATTAAAGAATATTCTTATATATGATTTACTTGAAAGAGAGAGACTATTATGTATTGTTATTGAAATTTTAGACTTAATATTTTATTTTCTTCACATATTATTATTATACAGTATATTAGTGTGTATTCAGAGGTTTACTAACAGAGATTTTTCATTGTTTGAGTGTAAACTCAAAATTTTTATTTTCTCAAATGAATTCATTATATATATATATATTTTGTGGAAAAATTATATAAGATCTATAAGTTTAAGACTCAAGTTATATATATATATATACACCGTATATAATATGCATATATTTAATACAGTGAAGTATACTTGTAATATGAGTAAACAAATGCTATTTATATGCATAGACCTGTTAATACTGTATAATAAAATGTGTAAATTAATTTTGTAATCAATAAAAACAAGGCAATCTTATTACACATGAAAAAGTTATTTTTCAAAATAATAAATTTACTGTAAATGTTATTAATTTAAATTGCTACTCTAGTAGTTTGAAAATTTACATTATGACTATGTAATACAGTTAGTGTTGGGAATTTTTTGCAATTCAGTTTTCGAGTGCCGCAATTGCTGAAAATTGCTTGAAATTGCGCGCATGAGGGATTGTATAAAAATTAACTATGATAACGTTAAAAATTAGTTGATTATAAATTTAGATTCTTTACTCATTTTTTAAAATGTTTAACACGGTTTTCAGATGATAACATTTATTGCTCAAATAATTAAATTTTTAAAATTAATTAATATTTTTATACATATTGTTTTACCATTTAAACCTTGTTAATTTTAAAAAAAATATAGATAGAGTTATGTTACAATCGAGTTTTTTTTGCTATAGCGGTAATTTCACGCAATTGCCGAGCAATGCAATTGCGCATTTTGCAATCGATACATCACTAAATACAGTAGTAGTTTTATATGTAAATTTTTTAAAATACACTAAATTTTTAAATTTTCTGATTTATTCATTTGTTTTGTAAATTTATCCAATTATGTATAACTTAATTAAACAAAAGTTTAATCAAATTAAAAACAAATTGTTTGGTATAATTTGTTTGCTAACATGTTTGTATCAAATAATACAAATATGTTATTTGTATTTTACATTTCAAAACATAACTTCGGTTACATTTGAAAAAGTTAACAAACTATCACTTCCGGGCATTACTATATGTATGGATAAAAATTTAGCCGTAAATCGTGAAATTATTAACACATTTATTAATGGATCAGTAATGGCCAACAATATAACCAATGAGGATCTGATACAAGTAATTAACAAACATATGACTATTGGACAGCAGCTCAATGGTCTGTACCCATCGACACAACTGTTCAACTGTAAACTCAAAAAACCATTGGTGGCTATCGATGATAATAGTAATGATTGTGATGGTATTGCACCGGTACTTAAAACAGTTGATTATTTTCAAGCATGTTATAAACTGTTTGGTCAAAACTACAGTGAAAGTGATAATAAATTTTTAGTCGATCTAAACAAATTATACGGTGTCTATGATAATAGTATACCTAAAATTAAATTTAATAAAACTATCTCTAAAATACAGCTATTGATTCATCCGAGAAAACAAGTCATACATAACTTTTTCAAAAGCTATAACATTGAAATTGACTGCAAAGACAACTGGATATCTGTTGTCTACTATAGAAAGATAAGTGTCTCGTCAATGACCAGTCCCTATGAAACCAATTGTCTAGATTATACAAAGTACGGTACCTATCCTAGTATATCCCGGAGCGATTGCATTGATAAATGTCGACTAAATAATTTAGATAATAAGACAAACAAATATACTTTAGTATTATTAACTTATGATTTAATTGATAAGAAATTTGCTAATAATTACAACGAAACGTTTAATGATAAAATAATTGGCCAAAAATGTGGACAATTATGTCAACATCTAATCCCCTGTTATGATGAGTATTATTTGTTTGATGTAAAATATTCACAATTACCCCTGGACAATTTTAGGATGTTTTTTAAATTACCGGTAATACCTGATCTACAAATAAAACATTTAAAGAAACTGTCGTTTGAAGAGTTTGTCTCATATATTGGTAGTCTCATAGGCCTATGGTTTGGTTTTTCGATAATCATGTTATCAAATGTTATTACAAATGGTATTAATTTTATTTGTAATAAATTTTCGCTATATTTTGTCAAACATTTGTTAGTAAAACAAAATAATAAAATTAATATAATTAATGTCTCAACTTATGTTAATAAATGGTCAGTTAATAAATAAATTAAAAATATTGATGAAATTGATATATCTATTATTAATTATGAATGTAATTGTAAATTTGAAAAATATAATTTATTGAAAGTTTTAGTAGATATTTCTTACTATTTATTGTTTTAATTAATTAATTATTATATTTAAATTATTTAAAATTTATATATTAAAAAATAAATAATTATTTATATTATAAAGTCATTATAAATCATTTAAAAATCATATAAAAAGTTTATTATAACTTTACTCAAAATAGATAATGAATTTATCAATAAAGTAGAAATTTAATTAATAAAAAAAATATAATACTTCAATAATTATATTAGATTAATAGCCTACACATATTAATAAAAAACATCTTATATTTACAATAAATTTATGTAATTAATAAATTTATTATTGAAATTAAATATCAACAATTTATTATCTAAACTATTGTGCTAAATGTACATATTATGTAAATAATGAATTGCAAATAAACTATTTTCAAAATTAATTTTATATATTGTACAGTAGATATTGTACAATAGAGTACAGTATATTTAATAAATTGAATATCAATAAAGTTGATTAATACAGTATATTAATAAATATTGTATACTGTATTTGTCAAAATACAGTATTATTAGTAGTATAATATCATAAAAAATGTTCAATTTTAAATTAGATAAATGTATAAAAATTTTATTTATTACATTATGTTGTTTAACATTTTTATATCAAATTTATGAGTTAAGTAGTATTTATTTTTCTTATACCACAATAACTTCAGTAACTTATTTGAATCAATCAATAGTATCGTTGCCGGCAATCACTATATGTTTGCTTAAATATGATGTTTTGAAACCTGATTTCAAACAACAGTTCAAAGCTGTCAATAATATAACTAATAATTTGGAATTATCTGAATTGATCCAAAATATGACATTAAAAGATCAGTTCAATATAATCAACAAAAGCGCTGATATTTTAAGTCATGGCTGTCAAGTCATGAGAACCCGATATTTTGCAACCAATACTAGCAAAGCGTACATCGGTTGTGATCTCATAGCACCTGTACGTCAATCACAGAGCGATTATCAGACATGTCTGACACTGTTCTCCCAAATCGATGGCGAACCGGACGATAAATATTTAATAGACTTGACATCAATATATGGTGTACTGGACTGGACTATTGTTAGTCTTAAACTGGATAACAGTATAGCAAGAGTTAATCTATTGGTTCATCCGAGAAATCTAATGCCTCTAAACCATTACAAGTCAAACGATATCGAAGTTAATAACATTAGAAGAAAGTTATCATTTATAAACTATCAGAAGATAACTGTTTATCAATTGCCGGCACCTTATCAAACAAATTGCTGGGATTATGCACACTATGGTTATGTGTCGCGAAACGATTGTTTTGAAATATGTAGACTAAGGAAAATGCGAGAAAAATTTAAATTATGGCCATCAAGTCATTTGGCATACGTGGCCACCGATGAACTTATACTTGATGTCCAAAAATCTATAGACAACGAAACTTTTAGGAAAGGCGATCGACTAATTGGACAATTGTGTGACAAAACGTGTCGGTCTAACAATCCATGTGCTGAACAATACTTTGATTTAATCGACTTTCACTACGAGTTTTCCGATGTAACCAACTTTTGGATTGGTGTCGAAAAACCTATATTTCCCGAACTAGAAGTCAGACATTCACCGAAACTATCATTTGTTGAATTTGTTTCATTCATCGGTAGTCTAATTAGTCTATGGTTTGGCTTTTCAGTAGTCATGCTATCAAATGTTGTCTCAGTAGTCGTAAAATTTGTATCAAACAAGTATTCAATGTATTTCATGTCAAATCAAATTAAAATTCATAATTCAATTGATAAAAATAATAATATCTATTTTGTAAGAGTCAACAAGCAAACAAAAACAATGAAACATATTAATAACTTATATAAATAATCTATAATATAACAGTACAGATATGTCATTTTAATTAAAAGGTAAAGTCTAAGGTATAAAAATAGTAGTCAAATAGCAACAGTTACTAATATGATATGTTTTATTATAAATATTATGATTAGATAATTACTGTATAGTAAATAATTACATGTAATATTTATATTAATTATATATATTGTAATATTAACACAAAAATATAAGTTATTAAAATAATTAAAATACTATTATAAATATTGATATAACTAATATTGTTTAGATAGCTATTACTAATCTAATGCTTCTACAATATTATAGTATAAAGTAAATCTAATAATCGATATTTAATTATAATATATTTGTTTATTAAAAAATAATAATATAAATATCTAGAATATTCTAGTTAGTAAACTAAAAATATAAAAATATAAAAATTATTTTATAATATTCTATAAAATGCAAACTAATATTAATAAATTATATTATTTTTCATTTTATTTATTATGTTTGATAGCCTGTCTATATCAAGTATGGCAAATATGCATCAGATACTTGTCCTACGAAACGGTAACATCAGTCAGATATGTCAACGCATCGACCATTTCATTGCCGGCGCTAACCATTTGTATGAATAAACTTTGGTTTATTAAACCAGAGTTCAAGTATTTGCTGAATCAAAGTGATGGTCAAATCGGTGAATATTTGAGACAAATCAACATAAATTTGACGATTGAAAAACAATTTCAAACATTTCTAAACTTTACTGAAATATTCAATCAAACATGTAGTATATTAAGACCATTACATTTTGATGATAATTATCAATCGACACCACTTATCAATTGTAATAAAGTGACACCAATTAGACAGTCAATAGACTCACTAAATCTTTGTTTTACATTATTTTCACAATTGGACAACAAATCTGATGACCACTACATTATCAGCAAAGATATTCTGTTAAATGAAAATAACTTTTATCTGTTAATCATGAAACCTATTGCGGGTAACTTTAACTTTTATATGACACTACATGATAGACACGAAATACTACACAATCAATATAAAAATAATAAAATTCAAATTCATTCTGAAATAAATCAAATGGCTATTATCTCATTTAGTAAAATAGTTGTCCATTCAATAGCTAAACCATATGAAACCAATTGTTTTGACTACAAGAGTGTCGGATCAAACTCGCGAAATGAGTGTTTAGCAAAATGTAAAATAAAACAATTTTACAGATATTTACATCAATGGCCGGGCAGTTATCTGGTATATGACCCACACATTCAAAACTATTTCTATAATATCTTTGATGCAATCAATGGTAAAACTGTAAATATAACTTTAATGTCATTAGACAGTCAATTGGTTAGACAATGTCTCAATGAATGTCATTATAATAGCGAATGTTATATTGAATATTATAGATATGATAGGAATTACTATTACCATAAAAATATAGGTAGCTATTTGATGGTTGACATACCCCGTATACCTGATCTAACAATTAGGCACACACCTAAAATAGATCCGATTGAATTAGTTTTATATGTGGCCAGTTTGATAAGTCTATGGTTTGGCTTTTCTATTATTAATTCATCAAAATTAGTTAAAATTTTTATGAGTTGCATGAAAAAAGTCTTCAATTATTATATTGATAATAGATTAACATTGAAATTTAATAATTCAAATTATACTAATCAATCAGTAAGAATATATGTGTTAAATAATAAATGATACAAAAATTTATTTGTTTATTTTATTTTTGAATTAAATTTATAAAATTTTTTGTGACTGCAATTTATGTATTTGAAAAATACTTAATATATATTTTTTTATAAATTATAATATTTTGTTTATAAATTATAATATTTTGTTTTCATTTTTTCCATATAATATAAAATGTAAATTATATATATATATTTTATGTATAAGTTTATTTTCTGTTAAAATTTTTCAATTAATAAATTAAATTTTTGTATGTTTTTGTGTTTGTGTCAGAGGAGACATGTATATCAAGTATTGCTTAAAAAATAAATACAATTAAAATAATTGATATAATAATATCAATATTGATAAAATTAATATAATTATGTTATTGCATTTTAAATACAGAGAACTTTTCGATTTATGCAGTATAGGAATGAGTACAATAAAACCTAACTACTAATACAATAATATATAAATTAATTAATTAACTTAATTCTTTTAAAAATTTAAGTTATTATTATACCATATAATAATTAAGTATTAATGTATCTTTAAAATATAATTTTCTAATAATTTTATATTAAAATTTAACAAAAAATTTACGGTTGGTGTAACGTTATCAGGAAATTTAAAGTAGCTTTATTATTGATAATTTATAATAATTCTGCCATATTATTAATACTTAATACATTCACAATTTAAATATTTAAAAAATAAAATATAGGAAATATTAATTTTATGTTATTTGTTTAGAAATCAAATTTCTGAATGTTATTTTTTAATTCTAACAAATATTAAATTTAAATTTGACTGAAAAATGTGATCTAATTATTTAAAACATTTTAATTTTTATTTATAACGTAATGTATAAAGGCTTTAGTTAATAAATTCAATTTTATTGTAATTAATTTAAATGTTTTGATTAGTATAGTTTAAACTTATTTTTAATTAGTTTTAGTTCAATTTTGTTAATAAATTATTTATGAGTAGTTTTAAATAACAGTATTTTTTAATTTTTAAAGTTTAACTAAACTATTAATATTAATAAACTATAAAATTATTACTTTATATATTAATAACAAATAATATTAAACTATAATTTATCTAATTATTTTTTATTTTTTAATTTTAATTTTAATAAAGGGGCGGTTAAAAAATTGAGTTGATAGAATTCAAGCAATTTGGTAATTATTTATATTTAGTTATTTATATATAGTTGTTTTTATTTCCTGATAACGATACACTAACCTTATAAATTAATTATTAATTATATTTAGTTAGTTATATTTAGTTGGGTTTTTATTTCCTGATAACCATACACAGCCTTATGAATTAATTAGTAATTATATTTATTATTATTTTTAAAGTTTGTGTTATTTCAGTAAGTAATCTTTTTAATTAATATTATTATAGCTTCAGTTTATTATAATTTTAGATTTAATTTGAAAATAATATTTTATTTAATACTTGATTATTTGTTTATTTTAATTAACTTTTAGTGGATATCATGTAAGCATAGTATAAACAGTGCTTTCCTATACTGCACAAATCGAAATGTTCTCTGTATATTTTTGCTACAAATTTTATTAAGTAAATACAATAATCGATATTTAATTAGAATAGGAATAAATAAATAAAATAAATATTATTTAAAATTTTTTAGTTAATAAATAATAATAAAATATATTTGTTAGTTATTACTAAGATATTAAAATTGAAATCTACTGATAAATATTTTGTTAAATTTAGATTAATTTTTTTTTTAAAAAAAAGATAATAATGGCTAAAATTAATAAATTATATTATTTTTCATTTTATTTATTATGTTTGATAGCCTGTCTATATCAAGTATGGCAAATATGCATCAGATACTTGTCCTACGAAACGGTAACATCAGTCAGATATGTCAACGCATCGACTATTTCATTGCCGGCGCTAACCATTTGTACGAATAAATTGTTTTTCATTAAACCAGAGTTTAACTATTTGTTGAACAAAAGTTTTGATAATGTAATTAATAAAATAAAACCAATTAACGCTAACTTAACAATTGAAAAACAATTTCAAACATTTCAAAATTTTACTGAAATATTCAATCAAACATGTGAAATATTAAGACCATTACATTTTGATGATAATTATCAATCGACATCACTTATCAATTGTAATAAAGTGACACCAATTAGACAGTCATTAGACAATTCAAATCTTTGTTTTACATTATTTTCACAATTGGACAACAAATCCGATGACCACTATATTGTCAGTAAAGATAGTCTGATAAATGAAGGACAAGATTTTATGTTAGCAGTAAAACCTATTACTGGAAACTATAACATATATGTTATACTACACGATAGACACGAAATGGTTAGAAATCGTTACAAAACTAATAAAATACAATTTCAACCTATAATGGATCAGATGACAGTTATATCATATAATAAGATAACTGTCCATTCAATACGTACGCCCTATGAAACCGATTGTTTTGATTACAAGAGTGTCGGATCAAACTCGCGATACGAATGCTTAGAAAAATGTAAAATCAATGAATTTCGTGGATATTTTGGTCAATGGCCGAGTAGTTATCTGGTATATGATCCACACATTGACAACTATTTCAATGATATCTATGATGATGTTAATGATAATAAAACTTTAATGACATTTGAGAGACAAATGGTTAAAAATTGTCTCAATAAATGTCGTTATAATAGCGAATGCTATATTGAATATTACAGATATGATAGAAATTATTATCGTCACATGAATATTGAAAGCTATTTAATGGTTGACATACCCCGCATACCTGATCTAACAATTAGGCACACACCTAAAATAAATCCCATAGAGTTTGTATCATATGTGGCCAGTTTGGTCAGTCTATGGTTTGGCTTCTCTATTATCAAGTCATCAAAATTGATGACATTCTTAACGAGTTGTATGAAAAAAGTTTATAATTACTATATTGACAGTAGTTTATCACTAAAATTAAGTAATATTAAATATAAAAAATCAATAAAAGTATATGTATTAAATAAATAATACTTTATATTCAAATTAATTACACTAATGTTGTTTATTTTAAAATTAAATTAGTTAAATATTTTTTGATAATTAGTTTCTAAATAAATATTTTATTGCACTATTCAACCATATATTATTGATAATATTTTGATTAGTATCATATTTATTTTTAAAACAAATGTTTAATTTAATTATTATACTATATTTACAATTCCTTATGTCATTTGTATTAATTTTAAATATTATCATTTTTAAAAAATAATTCTCAATTTAAAATGTTTTCAAAATTTTTTATTTAATTAATAAACTATTATTGTCTATTATACTCGTTGTTTAATTTTGTGTTTGTATCAATCAGTTAACTATATAATAAATATTTATCTAATAAAACAGTAGTAACACTGGTCAGGTATGTCAATGCCATTTCATTACCAACAGTAAACATTTGTATTAATTTTAACACATGTTTGACAATTAAATCAGATACAAATATTATACATGATATTTACTTGTATAGACATTGATTTCTTACATAACAGAGCTTAAGTAAATTACAGTATCAATTAAGCTCACACCTAAAATCAATCATTTACTATAGTTTCTCAAATAGCATGTAATATAAAATTGTTGAAATTGTTTCATTATTTATACTGTATATACAGTTACTATATTACACATTATATATCGACAAATATTTAAAAATTATATTCATTCTATAAATAATATGTAAAATATTATACATTTTTACGATATATAAATATAAATAATGAAACAATTTCAATAATATTATATATGTTTATAAAACTAAGTTAAAAATAGTAAATATAACCACAAAAAAATCAATAAATTTTTATGTGATTAATGCAAAATTATGATGAAAATAAGTTTAATGTATTCATGTATGAGTTTGGAAAAAGTTATGATTCAATAATTGAATTTATATTTAAACTAAAATTGAGAAATATTGAATTACTATTATTATAAAAACTACCATTAATTTGGATATTTATAATATTTAATTTAATTCATCATCGATTAAATTGTTAGGTAACTATAATTATTTTATTATTCAAATTAGATCGAAATAAATCTATAAGTATATAATGTTAACAATATCTTATAGTCTTTATTTAGTTTGAAAAGTTATTTTTCAATAGTAAAAACATATAATATTATGTTAGCAAACAATAATAGCAAAAAATTAGGACAAAAATGTTAATAAAACTAAATTCAATTTATAATTTGTTAATAAATTATTTAGTACATAATATGACCAAGATTGTTTTCTACTTAATATGTTTTGTAATGTTTTTCTATCACATGTCAGAGATTTGTCAAAATTATTTTTCATACAAAACTGTAACTTCTGTACGCTTTATAAATAAGACTAAAATATCGGTTCCGGCGATCACTATATGTGTGGCCAAAGAGTTTCTGATTACTGGCGAGTATTTGAATAAATATTATGGAAATATCAACTATAATATGATAGATGAAGACTATTATCAGTTTTCGACAAACTTGACAATTGGTCAACAAATGCAGTATATGTTGAAAGCTGATGATATATTCAACAATAGTTGTCATCTATTGAGACCAATTGATTTCAATACATTATCATCGTATGTCTTATGCAATAGTATAGCACCGGTAAAGACCACACTAGACCTGAGTCAGGTATGCTTTACCTTCTTTGCCAATTCGGCTAACGATTCATCCAAATTGATTGTCGACAGCGACCTATTGCTTGAAGACTCGATTCCAGCGTTGTTTACAATTCAGATTTCACAACAAATACCACGTATTTATCTGACTATTCACTCCAGAGATGATATAATCAAAAATCTTGTCAAACGAGATATCGTTCAACTCTGGCCCAGACATAACCTAACAAATTATGTTGAATATACCGAAACTAGAGTCAAACTATTACCCAAACCGTACGAAACTGGATGTAATAACAGTCCGCAAACAGTGTCTCGAGCCTTCTGTATTGAAAATTGTCGGATCCGTGAATTTCGTGATTCATTTCAACGATGGCCCGGAAATTATCTCATATCACCCGATGATAATCCCGACGAATATTTAGTTGATTTGTTTGCTGAGATCAAAGCTAATCCAAGATTGGAAACATTTGTCGGTTTAGTTTGTCGACACCAGTGTAGTAATGATGTCAAATGTCGTCAAGTGTTTTACACACTGTCCTATCAGAAATATTATCAGCCCGGAGCCCATTTTATTATCAATATTGTGCCGCCAATGTTACCGCCAATCTATATGCGACACTCGCCTAATATGAGTTCCGGAGAATTCATATCGTTTTTGGGAAGTCTAGTCGGCATATGGTTTGGCTTTTCAATGGTTATGCTATCAAATGTGACATCAGTTTGTATAAAATATGTATTTAATAGATCGTATCAATTGGTAATACAAAATAATCGCATTAATTATGTTAAAAATAAATCATTAAATGATAAACAAAAATATAAAATATCACAAAACAAATCAAGAAATATTAAATCATTACCGATTTGTATTGAAGACCTTTAAACTTATTAAATACTTTAATTGTTATCATTTATTATTTCTCAATATGTTTATTAGTTTCTTATTAGTCATATATTGTTAATTTTATGAGATTTATACTAATTTTTTTTATAATCTAACAAATCAATAGCTCATAATTGATATCAAATTAATAATATTCTCTATTTTATTATAATTTTTTAGATTAAAACTCGTATATAATCTCTCATTAGTTTAATTTGTTAACCGTAAGGTAGCACTGAGATGCCAGTGCTCAATGAGATGACAGTGCAATGCACTTATATTAATAGCTCTCCCAGTGATTGAATTTGTAAAGCAAATAATGATATTTAAGTTAAAATTTATTTAGCATATTATAATTAGTGTATTGTAATTTATATATGCTGTTAGATAAATATTTTAAGTTTAATTTAGTAAACATAATAAAATGTTATTAAACAATAACATCGTGTAAAATGTGTTTTGTGTATAAATTGATAAAAAAACTATTACTATTATATATTGTTTAAAAAACTAATTTCTAAATATAAAGAAAATTTTCCACAAAAAATAAAATTATAAGCAGTGAATTCTGGGAAAACTAAAATAAAAAAATATTTGTTTTTAAAAAAATGTCAAAAATAATAATAATATACTTAAGTAGGAGTTAATAATTTTTATGTCAAGTATCTAATGTTAGGTAGATAAAAATATATTTCAATATTGATAAATTTATACCTTATTTACTCACTTTACTTTTATTTATAATATTAAATACTTTATGTTATACACAGTACTAAAAACATTATAATATTAATCATAATTTTGATAGTTTCAAATATTAATGAAATACATCTATTAATAAATATAAATTATTAAAGATTATTAAATATATTTTTTTAAATTTTAATAATTCATATATTATTTAAATTTAATATATATATATATATATATAATATAATATAATTTACATATATAAAACTTATATAAAAAATGAATTTAATAATAAAATAGTTTTTAAATTTAGTAAATATAAAACCTTTAAAATTATTTTATTTTTTGTTTGTTTGAATGCTTTTATAAAATTATAAAGTAAATCAAATTATTTTCTTATAAAGTAAATCATTTAAAAAAAAAAAATCAATTTAATTTTGATTTGCAATTGTATGAAATTGCAATTGAAATCTTAAATTTATTTTATCTAAATTATAATATAATTTATTTATATGCAAATAAAGTAAAACTGTGATTTCATATATATATATATATATTATAAATATTTGTTGTCAAATGATAATATGAAATCTTTTGTATCAAATTTAAAGAGTAAAATCAAAAATTCAATTCACGAATAATTTCTTATATATATTACTATAGCATTGTATTGAATTTCAAATTCACTATTTATCTGACATTTTTATTGCGATAATTATAAAAAAATATAAAATATAAGTTTATTTTATCTAAAAAAACCAAAATTCATATTAGATTCAAAAACGTGAATAAGTAAAAATAAAATCTTAATAACCATTTTTCAGTAACAAATAAATGTGTTTCAAATTTTAAATTAGATATTTCAACCATAAAAAAATTACTGAACTTATATTATAGTATAAATATGAAAACTGTTTACTTATTATTTATGGATATAATCAGTTGCACTGTATATACAGTATAATGAAGTATTTTGTTGATATACTTATACAGTATATGTAATATTGATTGTTGAGATTGAACTAAGAGTTTTAAAAGTATTAGATAGAAATTTCCTAACACACACACACATACTCATATACACACATACACACACATACACATACACATACACATACACATACACATACACATACACATACACATACACATACACATACACATACACATACACATACACATACACATACACATACACATACACATACACATACACATACACATACACATACACATACACATACACATACACATACACATACACATACACATACACATACACATACACATACACATACACATACACATACACATACACATACACATACACATACACATACACATACATACATATACACACACACACTCACTCACTCACATACATACACACACACACACACATTCACTAATTCATACACTTTATATGCCAATTGAAATGTATTGTTACCCCAAATAAGTAATATATAAAAGTTCTTTTCATACACTGATTATGTAATATATATTCCGATGACTTAATCAGATTCCGATTGTCCGTCTATTAGCAAATCATTACCACTGAATACTACAGACATTTCTATACATATATATAATGTATTAAAAAGAGTATAACCACTGAAAATATTTTTGCTGTTGTTGTTGTTTTTGTTGTATTTTTTATATGTCTAACTTTTTTTATTATATATATTATATATCATTACTTAAGCTATAACTAGGTTTTTATCCACAAAATAAAGTAAAAGTAACGCAAAAAATGCAAATCAATATAATTCATTTGTTTTGTCCCAAAATATAAGAGTTTGAATGCAATTATAACTGAGTCTATAAATTCAGTAAATACTATATACAGTACTGTATTATTATATTTGCTTTATATTATACTGTACTGTATATAAAGCATATACAACTCATTGCTGTTTTTGAGCTAATAAAATAAAACTCAATTTTTCTAATGAAATGTGATTTTGGCTCTAATTTTATTAAAACATAAAATCAATACATCGACTAAAAGTTAGTGAATAATAAAATAATAAAGATTTATATTTAGTATAAATTTATTGAATTTCTTGTAAATTAAGTCAGACTCTAAAATAAAATAAAATAAAAAATAATTTAGTTTTATAAAAACCTCTTTTGTGTTTTTCAAATTGAATTTTATCATCTATTTATAGATATTGTGATTATTATTTTAATTATTTTTGTGAATATAATTACTTCATTTTTTATAAGACAAGTTTATTTTGTTGATAAATTAAATTAAATTATAATATATCTTTAATATAAAGTATAATAACAATAGTAATAATTATATATTTTTCTAATTGTAGAAAAATCAATAAAATAGTAATTTGTAAATTATTTTATTTATTCATTTATTTATAAGTATACTCTGATAAAAAAAATATTAATAATTTACACAATAATACATTAAGTTTATAAAACTATCCCTTAGATAGTAATTTATTTAATTGCAGGTAATTCACATAATATTATGTAATATTGTTTTCACTATAATAAATAATAAGTACTACTATTACATTATACTAACATTGATATAGTAAAATACTGTATCTTATTTGTAAAAAATATGTTGCAATTTATAAATATTAAAACATAATCTTTTATTGTTACAGTAAGCAGTAATACCAGTTGCATAATAAAACATAATATAAACATAAAAGTTAATGTCATACACTATATCGTTAAAAATATAAAGTTATATAATATATATTCAAATTAAAATTTTATGTATATCATATATTTTCTTATTATAATGATACATACAAAAAAAATTATAATATAAATATCTATATCATAATGAAAATATATTGATATCTATCATAAATATATAAAACAAAAGTCTAAAACGTGTTCAAACAAAAAAAAAATTGAAAATGACAAATAAAGTGTTATAAATGTCTATTTATGTGAAACATTATGCCTCTGAAAATGTAAAATAAAAATTATTTCTTAAAAAATTATTTTTATTTAAATATACTGTATTTAGTAAAGTATATGTTATATATACTGGTAAAAAAACTTTTATCATTATTGTAGCGTAAAATTATTGTATATAATAGACAAATGTAAAACAGATTTATGCATAAAATACAAAATAAATGTCATATAATATCATATCATATCTCTCTTTCTTTCTTACTCTTTGTTTCAAAATTGTGTGTTTGTATTTCATTGTATATGATTATTATTATTAATAATATTATTATATGAGATGACATTTATAAATAATAATACACATTGCAACAACTAAAAACAATTTCTTGTTTTTTATTAATATTAAATTTCTTATATATATGAAATAAATATGTATAATATTTGTGTATCTTATGAATTTATATATCATTTTATTGTTTTACTTACTCACATATATATATATATACATTCAGTCACTGTAATATGATTGAGATAAAATAATAATAATACGAGATATAATATATTGTCATAATATATTTATACATTTGCGATATATTTGATAAAATTTTTATGCATTTTATTTCCTAAGATATATTTAAATGCCATTGATTTACATCAAAATTTATATATAAAATATACTATAGTCTATAGTATAGTACTATTAATATATTCAGTTAGTCTACCGGTGCTAATGTTAAATAATATTTTATATATTGCATTATACATGTATATTATATTTACAGTATTATATTATAAGCTGTTATGTCATGATATATGTATTAAATTATTTAAATGTCAATCATTTCTTAAACACCATATGTCATCATTAATTCAATATTTCGTAAATAATATATAATACATATAAACCAAATAAAACATTTCCAAATAAAAATATTAATTTAGAAAAAATTTAATAATGTACTTGTATTTCAAATAAAATTTACGATAAACTTTATAGTTAAAAAAATATTAACCTATAAGTTTTCATAAAATTATTATAATATAAATACTATAAACCATAAAAAAATCAAATAGAAATAATCTAAATATTGTCGAAATAATCAAAATATTGTCGAAAAAATAAAAATAAAAATCATAGATATTTTTTTGAAATAAAATTATTGTGTATATCGTAAAATTATACTCTCACATTTAAAATTATAGTATTATTATTATTATTTAGATAATACTTTATATATAAAAACAACTAAAATGAATGAATTTCAATGCTTAACATTTTTGAAGGAAAAATTTTAAAAATTCAATAAAATTTTTTGAATCCACTTTTATATAATTTTCAATTGATGTCCAGTAAATACTATACGGATATGTGGGCAGTAGTAGTAGTCATTGACTTTCCTATATGTCTAGACAAATATACGACTATTTTACTGTAGTTTTATCTTGGGTATAATGTTTCAAAAAATGTTTAGTGATGTATAAAAATTAATTGACATAAATTTATATAAATACTGTATATCTATCTATATATATACAGAATAGTAAAAGTTAGGAATTTTTATGAATAAATGTTTTTAAATTATACGTATATTTAAAATACAGTATTTATTACATTATTCAATACTATTGTATATTAAATTATATTGCATTTTGTCGTTTGATATAAAAATAAATAAATAAATAACTGTTTGATAAATAAACATTGAACTGACCGTTACATAGACGATGGCGTCCGAAGATTGCGCCGAAAATAAGACTTTAACGGTGTGTCCATCTTTGGTGTCCACCTGTGATATGTCATACTTGAGTCCCAACGGCAATAGTCGGCATAATAGCTGTGACGCCCTAAACAATCATTAGATATAATAAACCAAACAATGAAAACATCCATTAAATAAATAGGATTTTTGACATTTGCATAATGTTTTTGTTTTTATCAAAAGATTAAATTGAGTACAAATTTTTTAAGTGGCGGTAACTTTTGTGTCATATTATTTGATGAAAATTTACTAAACAAAAAAACGCGTTTTAATAAATTCCTGTTTTAATGAGTGTGAGTGCTATACTTTATATAAACATAGGGTTATACTGTACTTTTAAATTTATTTAATTTAAATTTTGTTTTTTTAATAAATATTTTATGTTAAATATTTTCTACTATAATTTATAATATAAATTTTGTATACAGTATATATTATTAATAGTTAAGTCATAATATGATAAGTTAAGTTCAGTTCAAACACAAAATTATTTTTTTTAAGTATATACCTAACTGTTATTAGATTGGATAACAATTTTCATGCAAATTTTGTAAACTTAAGAATTATTGATTAGTTTTTTTTAAATAAATTTTATATATAAATTAATATTTTAAAAAATAATTATCCAATTTAAAAAAAATCTTATTTAGTAACATTTAAAATGTATAAAGATAAATATCAATTATGGCATAAATAATATTTTTATTCAATATATTTATAAAAATAAATAAATACAATAATCTTATTAGAATATTTTTACTGCAATAATATTAAAAATATTAAATTTCAAAATAATATTTGAATTTTGCATCAATGATTTAAAGCAAACGTAAAATTGTATACAAAAAAAATAAAGTATATCAAAATAACTATTAATATAAATAAATAAATTTTATTCTGTATAATAAAATATAATATAAATTTTTTAATCATAATTGTTTTTTTTATTAAAAATGCTTATGATATAACAAAATATAATACTATAAAAGTACTGTACTGTATATATAAAAAAATATTTTATAATATTGATTTCGAACAAACATTTTGAGAATAAATATAATTTTATTGACTTTAATCTATTTATACATTTTTAGTTTATTTTTTAAAAATTTATATCTGTTTAATCTTAGTAATGATAGTACAATTAGAAATAGTAATAAAATTTTAAACCTATTTTTTATTTACTGTTTTAATTAAATTTTTATATAGATAACAATAATTAAGAATATTTCATAAAAATAGTTAGTCTATAAAACTATTTAGTTTTTATTTTATTTACAAATAACTTTAAAAACATTTTCAAATAGATAGAATTTATGACTTTATTATCAATATTTATTTTTAATTAATTATAAAAATATAATTAAATTTTATAAATGTTTTTAGTAATATTGTATATTTATAGTATAATGCTTAAAGCAATATTTTTAGTAAATATAAATATTATATATACAAAAATATACAGTATAATCATATATAGATTAATACAATAAATAAATGTTTATTAATTTAAATATTATAACTAAAACATGTTAAATAAACAGAAAACTAATGAGTTTTCTCATAATTTAAATATAGTATTGTAAAAATGTAAAACTATAAAAAAAATAATCTAGATTGTTTTTGAAACAAATAAAATTAATTAATTTGTAACATAAATTTCTATGAAAACAATTTATTATACTTGAAAGTCTTAATATTAATAATATATAATTATTTTTTACTGGCTATAATATTTATGAATAATAATAATAAAATTTTTATTATGTGTAAAAATAAATTTACTAATTTTTCTGGTAAATTTATTATTAAAGTTATTATTCTCAAACATATTTTTAGCAACTTTTAGAATTTTTTTTTTGGTTTAACACTACCTGTATGTTTGTGATAATAAGTAAATATCACAATAAAGTAAATTAATTGACTCATGAATTATCGATTAGATGAACACACATTTATAAAGGTATTGTATATTACTATAACTTGATAGACTATAACTTATATTTTATATAAATATTATACGGTCTATAGATATACAATATATGATTAATATACTGTATGTTATAACTTATAAGTTATATGTATGCTATAAGTTAATCTTAATAATAAATGTGTTGTCAAAATAAATTATAATCGGTGTTATTTAATATAGTATAAGTGGCAAAAATAAATATTATATTTACCAATTTCTATACAGTATTATACCATAAATTTGTCAATATATAATATTAATTAAATTAAAATGTAAACAGAAAGTAAATTAAACTATTATTCATAAACTAATAATATTTTATATAATTTTATAATATATTTTGCATATTTATTTTAATTTAATTATTTATGTCATTAGAATATTTTAAGTTATTGATTACAAATAATTACAAAAATAAATATTAATTTTAACTCATATCGTTAATAATTAGATATTCATGTTTTTTATTTTAGTTTTAATTCTATACAAAATAAATAAAAATATTATTATCAGTTTAATTTAAATAATTTTGATTTATTTGCTATCGAAAATTATATAAATTTTTTTAATTTTAAAACTCAATATATTTTGTCAGTAATCTAATTTATAATAATGTCTATAAAATATACAGTATTTGGTATACAATGTAATACAGTATTTATTAGAAGAGTTAAATAAATACTAATTCATGATATGAAATGCTTTAATATACTGTTAAATTATATAACAATATATTGTATATAAAAATATTTATCTATATATTTTTAAAATTTTATCATTTTATATATAATTTTTATCAGTGATAATTGTATTGATAGTGAATAAAGCTCTATATTTATAACAAACATAAAGATATATTTAACAGATTTTTTTTTTGTATAAATTATTAATTAGTAAAAATAATAAAATAATATCATATTTATTTAAGTTACTTATTTAAATAAAAAATGGTACTTTAAACAATAATTATATAATGTTTTGTTGTTATTATTAAATAACAAAATTATTTTCTACTAAAATCTTAAAGCATCTATTTTAATTAAAATTTAATTTTTATTTACTCAAAATATACTAAAATGTTATACCATTTTATATAAATAGTTATAATAAATATAGTCTTTTATTAATGTGACAAACTTTATAGCAATTTATTATAAGACATATGCAAATGCAATGACACTCAAAAAATATTAAACACAAATTTTGACACAAAATATTAAACTTCAATACAAAATACATTAATTATTCAGAAAAACTCTTTTTGTTTAGTATTAACAATAAAGTAATGATTTATATTTACATATTATTTTTCTATATAAAAGATTGTTTAATATATCATATTTATTTTAAATAATACCCAGTATATTGTATATATAGTTATAATAATTTCTATAATAGTTTAGTTATTATGCAATTTATAAATTAATTCATTATATAAAGTAATTTTTAATGCTTTATATAATATGATTGTTAACTTTTTAAAACCAATTTATATTATTATTATTATTTTATGACAAACAATTAATTGAGTACATACTATAAAATATAAATATATAAATTTATATATATAAAGTTAATTTTCATAATATTTCATAATGTTATATTGTATTAAAATATAACTTTATTTAAAAATATTTTAACTTTTATAATTATTGACATACAATAGCTTTTATAATTAGTGTAGTGTATAAAATATTAATTAATATCCGATTCAATAAATATTTATAATAATTAATTATTAAATATATATTTATGCTTTTATAAAATGCTTAACAAATAAATAATACATAAACTTATTATTTCAAAACAGTTTGTTAAAATTGATTGATAATTGATTGATCTTTATTGAATCGTTAAGTTAAAAAAATATTATAGATAAAGTAAATAAAAAGTAACTAAATTATCTCATAAATTTTTAATCAGATTGATAGCTGACACTTTAATTTTTCTTTTTTGAAATTTTTTATTATATAAAATATAATATATGATAAAAAAATCAAACTTAATATCAAATAAATACTTAAATAGTATTTTTTTATTCAAAATTTT
This sequence comes from Oppia nitens, assembly GCF_028296485.1. Taxonomy (NCBI): domain Eukaryota; kingdom Metazoa; phylum Arthropoda; class Arachnida; order Sarcoptiformes; family Oppiidae; genus Oppia; species Oppia nitens. The sequence goes on along the minus strand of NW_026533210.1, from coordinate 7,025,519 downwards.
ATTATAACTCTATTTTAAAGTATATTTACTTTTTATTTTATCATTTTGTTTGTCTCAAATTTCGTTGCTATTTCAATATATATATATATATATATAGAGTAATTAAAAAACCAGTCAAACAGTTTTGATGCCATTATTATAGTTAACGCATCAATAGATACCTAAAATAAAAATATATATTTTTTAAATTTGTAATTTTGAAATCTATTCACTTATATTTAAACTTTAAATAAAAATTTGATTTGTCTCATTTGTATATAATATTTTATAATGCTATAAATATTTAAAAATATTAATTTACATTTTATTTAATTATATTATAAAGATAATATTTTAAACATTTATTTTATAAAAATATCTACATTAAGTTAGCGGTTAAAAATAATAACCATAATAACAAATTAATTTATTGTATTAATTAAATAATCTAATTAAAAACACTTCTAATTATAATTATTAAATTTAATTAAATTTATATTAATACCTGAAATTTGAATATCTAATAAAATTCATTTATTAATAATTAAATTAAAAATAGCAAAAATTCTTAACAAATATTCGACTATTTAAATGAAAATTATAATTAAACTAAATTATTATTTTTATATATATATTAGTCATTCGGATAGAAATTTGACATTTTATGAATTTTTAAATTTAAAGTTAAAATAAACCCAAAATTTACGGTACAAAGTGAGGTATTTACTGTAAATTTACAGTCAATGCATTTTTCTATACTTTACAATTCAATATAGTCTACTAACAAATCAATCAATGTTAATGAAATATAAATATACTGATTTTTAGTAGTAGTAGTAGTAGTAGTAGTAGTAGTAGTAGTAGTAATAATAATAATAATAATAATAATAATAATAATAATAATAATAATAATAATAATAATAATAATAATAATAATAATAATAATAATAATAATAATAATAATAATAATAATAATAATAATAATATAATAATAATAATAATAATTATTATTATTATTATTATTATTATTATTAATATTATTATTATAAAATCTATATTTATGTGGACATTTAATACTTACATATCATTATAATTGATTTTTTTATATTGTTGACGATTATAGAAATACGATTATATTAAATTATTTATAAATTAAGAATTATATAAAATTAAACATAAAAATTAGTATTTATATATATGTGTGTATCAATAGATAGAAAATGTTTACATTTCATTTATAATTGTATATTAATTATAAGAATCATAAAGCATATGAAACATACAATTATATACATTATACTCAAAATACAAATTAAAATAGTAATCTCATATCGCAAATGCGTTATTAATAATAACAACTATAATACATATTTGTTTTTCATATAAAGATTTTTTTATTAATTATTTCTTGCATTTAATTAAACTTTCGTTAATATAAAAATGTATTTTTTGTGCGTTTTCATCATCAGTTCATAGAAGCCATAAAATATAATTATAATTTATTTGCATTATATTGAAACATTGAATATGTTTAATAAAAATAATAACACATAAAAAATAATATATTAATAATAAAATCTATTGTATAGTTTTACTGAATAGGTTTGTTTGTTATAAAAAATACATGAAATATGTAAGAAATACATGAAAATTTCAATTGATATGGTTTACAAAAATACAATGTATTATACATATATTCATTATCTAAGTTTTTTATTTATAACGTATTGATATTTATACAATGTTATAGGATCAACAAAAAAATTATAAATAATTTTATTTATTTATTTTATAAAACATATATAAAAGTAATTACAACTAAAATATATAACAATTAATACAGAAAAAATATTATATTAAAAAACAATAAATTATATTTAATTAAATAAATAATAGCATTTAATTTTTATGTTTATTATTTTTTTTAAAAAAAGTAACCATAATATTATATGAAAGTTAGTTCATTTTTTATTAAATTACAAAACAAAATTTATTATTTTAAAAATTACAGCAATTTTTGAAACTAAACGACCAAATGTTGAAAAAATTTTTTCAAAAATATTTTTCATCTCTTAAAAGCAAAACACAGATGTCTTAGATATGTTGATCACAAACTATAGTTATATTATACCTGAATAGCTCTCAATAAGTTCAACAACAATAACAAAAATAAAAGTACAGTTATATTATTATTATAGTAGATATATATATATAAAAATTTATATAAATGTGTGAGAGATATATTGCATTACAAACAAACACATAACAAATACCAAGAAATCATTTCAATGTATTTTGTTGTTTAGTTATAAATTTATTTTATTTTTTTCTGGAAAACAAATCTTTTTGAACACAAAAAAAACATTGCAAACGTTTTTTGTGTTATTTAAAAAAATAAACACACAAACACACATACACATACACATACACATACACATACACATACACATACACATACACATACACATACACATACACATACACATACACATACACATACACATACACATACACATACACATACACATACACATACACATACACATACACATACACATACACATACACATACACATACACATACACATACACATACACATACACATACACATACACATACACATACACATACACATACACATACACATACACATACACATACACATACACATACACATACACATACACATACACATACACATACACATACACATACACATACACATACACATACACATACACATACACATACACATACACATACACATACACATACACATACACATACACATACACATACACATACACATACACATACACATACACATACACATACACATACACATACACATACACATACACATACACATACACATACACATACACATACACATACACATACACATACACATACACATACACATACACATACACATACACATACAATCATATAACTTTACTATTATGCATTGATATAATATATAATAGTATATATTATATAATACAGTATAAATAGATTAGTATATACCAGTATACAAAATATCTGTGTAAATATAGACAATAAACTTTTTTGTTATCTCATTGCTAACGGCTTAACCACTGTTATATTATTTCGCATGAAAAAAACAAATTGTTATAACAAATGAAAATTAAATATCAATAGTTATTTTTATTAATATTTTTATCAAATTTTTATCAAAATTAATTTTTTATAATTCTATAAAAATATTTTTTGTTTCCCCTTTTTATTGTCTAATATTTTTATTGTACATTATTTATATACATAATTATTGTTCACGAATGAATCGATAAATTAAACAATTTTTACTGTAATTTATATTATATTTTTTATTTAATAAAATATCACATACTTATAGTTGTTATTAGTATATTTGCTATTTATGTAAAATATTTTTTAAAAACTATTTGAATAAAATGAAACCAATATTTAAATAAACTCTAGAAAAGAAATTTAAAATATTTTATATTATTATAGTTTATTTTGTAAACTTTAACAAAAAAATATTATTCATATTAAGTGTCATAAAAAGCATAAAATTTCTATAACTCATTATTTTTGAATAATATATAAATGTATTTTCATATATATATATATACTTTATATTATTATAATTTAAATTTTTTGAAATTACATTTACTGTACATGTTTTCATAACAATTGTATATTTCATATCTAAATATTTTTATTTAATTAAAGTTTTTGCCTTTTTGTAGTTCATTTAAAAAACTCATATGATTTTTATCTTTAAATTTTACAGAAATTTTGTGAATATTTAATATAATATTTTATTTATAAACTAAATAAAAAATATTTTGAACTTTTAAAACTAGTACTAATAAAGTAATAATAATAATTAAAAATTTTAATTAAATAATTATTTTTGTTAACAGCAACAAAAAATTTTCTACAATAAAAAGCACTTAAATAAATATATCTATATTTTTTAATCTATAATTAACATAAGTTTTAAATTAAAATCTATAGATTATTTTTATATTAGATACTATACAGTAATAACCTTTAAAATTTACTCATTAAAAAACATTTATATTACTAAAATGAATATTTTATTAAAAGTTATGATAATAATTTATAAAATTGAAATTATAAAAAATATATAAATGGCGTTCACATTAATTAACACAAATTCGCTTTTTGTATCAAAAATAATTATATTTACTATAATTTTTTTATTAGTTTTAATAACTAAAGGTGTAAGTATATGTGTTTATATGTTATAGTCACGCAATATTATGTTATTACTTTAAGTACATAAAAATGTTATATAAATCAAGAATATTCGTGCAATTGATTACAATATCTATTTCATATAATATATTATAATATATTTAAATATTATATTACAATTAAAATTAGAAAAAGATGGTTTTTGATATAAAGAAAATTTTGTAATTTATTGTAATAATATATGTTTGTTATAAAAATGAAATTTAATTATAAAAAATTATAATAATTGCAATATAAAACTATAATTTATTTGATCATAATTGTTGTTTTGGTTACAAATGCTTTACGCAATAAATTATATAACTGTATCCAATGGTATAATTGTCATATTAATAATTATTATTAATTAAAATAATATACTATAAGTATTATTTCTATTGCACTATAATTACTGTATTTCAAATAAATAATAATTATTATATCTATATAATCTCATATATATAAGAAAACATAATCAGCAAAAATATCACAAAAAAATTGTTTTTTATATTAATGACTGTATAGACACTACAAATGTGTGTCCAAAAAATGCTATAAAGTTTGAAGTCTAAGACAAATAAAAAGGCAGAAAACATATATACGTCTGTAGTGTATATGTATTGACAACAACAGAGGCATTAGTTTTAACAGTAATAACAAACATAGAGTGGAGTAATGTTTTGACGAAAAATAGGAGATCTCTTAATTAAAGCATTCATTTCAATGACCCAAACGTATGGCTCATTCACTAGCATTCAAAATCGTGTCATTGATTGCTTGTTTAGTTAGTTATTGAGAGATAGAAAGAAAGAAAGAAAGAAAGAGAGAGAGAGAGAGAAAGCTTAAGGCTTTTAGCACAGGCAGAAAAATCGTACGATTCCTGAATATTCGTGTACTTTATGGCAACTGTAAGAGTAATGTTATGTTTGCTCACAATTTTTGTTGTTATTTTTGTTGTCTATATATATATAGTATAAATTGCTTATCCAATACATACAACTTCAATGAATTTTCATTTATCTTTGAAAATCTATTTTTGTTGCTATTATACAGAATTTGAATCATTAATACTTTTTCTACCACTTTGTCAGTAATGGTCTAATATATCAATAGTATTTCAAGTTTGGGTCTTAATTATACAGTATGTTATATATATTCCGGTTGTATTACTGTTTATTATTATTTTCACTACACATTATTGTAATTTAAAGTAATTATATACAATATAACTTAATTAACTAGTAATTGTATAACTAATTTAGTTTTTTTTATTCTATTGTTATGTAATATAATTAGAATTTTATACTTAATATAATAATAATTAAAAATTGTTAGATTAATAAATTTTGAAAATAAACAATCAAGTAAATTAATATAGATTACTTAATATAATTTATGCAAATTAATAATTTTACTATAATATACTGTACATAATAATAAAGATTCATTACAAACATGCATTTTATAATGCTTTTGGTTTTAAAGTTTTAAAAATCAATTACTAATCAATGTTTGACTACTGTTTTATATTATATTGTTATAAAATTACGACAAATACTTTAAAAGTCATATAAAAGTTTACAAAACATAACATAATAGTTTAATCCGTTTTATTGTTGTGTTTTAATGCATTGCATTTAAAAGACAGGGTTTGTCTATTTTTTATGAGTTAATTCAAAAACCTATAAATATATATATATATATATATATAAAGCTATCAAATACTAATCGTAAAATAAAAATAATAGAAAATGCTAAATAATTTTGAAAATACTAATAAAACTATATATAAATAATTAAATAACGCTTTTTTGTTAGTCATATAATCTATCTATAACTCTATTGGAGGCATTGTTATTGATAAATAAAACTGTAAGTAATACTAACAATAATAAATTATAACAGATATATATATTTGTTGAGAGATGAAAAATAAATTGTATTTGTAATCAATTTTTTCTGTGTGTTTCAACAATAGAGTCATAATATCATACAAAACAAAGGTTTTTATCAATTCATTTGAGATCATCTTTTACTTTGTTTCCACACAAACGATGCGATCAAATAAAATAAATATTTGCTTTTACTATAAAGTATATGAATTTTGATGTATAAGTTTCTGTATATAATATCTATTCATTCAGTTTCCACAATTCCTTCCCCGCTTTCCCTCCCTTTCCCACTATATCCTCAAAATTCTGTATCATTTTCTCTATCACACACACACACACACACACACACACACACACACACACACACACACACTCACACACACACACACATACATACATACATAGAAACACACACACAGATACATACATACATACATACATAGAAACACACACATACATACATACATATATACATACACACACAAACACACACAGACACCAAACTGGTAACACAATAAACCGATCCATTAGTTAAAGTCATATACGTGTGTCAAATAGACAGTAAAATAATTGTTATGAAGATAACAAAACATAAAATTTCTATATATGTTATATACATAGTGTGTATGTTTTAATAATTGCATGATTTTCACGTACATTACTGTTTGTATATACAGTATATATACCGATATATAGTGTGTGTATACACATAATGTGTTGGAATCTGTCATCACTTTTTGATGATTATATGGGAAATAAAATAAATTTTGTTTGACATAAAATGAGTTATGACTTACGAGTTTGATATACGAGTTTTTGGTAAAAGTCAAAGATAGACATTTAGATTGACAATTGTATCAAATTTATTCAGAGAGAGAGAGAAAGAGAGAGAGAGAGAGAGAGAGAGAGAGAGAGAGAGAGAGAGAGAGAGAGAAAGAGAGAGAAAGAGAGAGAGATAATAATAGTGATGCAATTAAATAATAGGATTATTGAATTGACTCCCTTTTCCTAATACAATGACCAATATTGTATATACAACATTATGTTAACAATAATAAAATTATTAATATTGAATATATTGAATATATTTTTTCGCTTACATTAGCAGACATTGTATGTTTATTTGTTAATTGTACGATACATTAACGGCTAATGGTGTTGCCATTAAAATATAAGCCAATAATTATTTCATAATGTGTATCCTATATAAGCTATATAAACATCAATATTTTTTTTCTCTCTCTCTCTCTCTCTTTCCTCTTGATATTTACAATGTTTGTGTAGATTATGTTTGAGAAGATAAATGTTTTCCAGTTTGCACTGTATATGCAATTAAGCAAATGTTGTTTTCAGATATTTATTAAATAAAAATAATATCAATATTTACAGCAAAATTAATTGAGTGTCTTTAAATAAAAATAATAGATACTGTATCATACATTAAACATTATTGTATTTTTAATATACAATATATACTGTACTATATTTGCAGTATTATATAGCTTTAGATCCCAAATGGTTTAATTCAAAAAATATTTGTTACACAGAATATTCTCAAAGTGTGTGTATGTTTTTTCTCATAAATTGATTATCAAAATTGTTACCAATAAATAACTCAAAATATAACAATATCTTTATATAAATACATTATATATTGGATATAAATGCAAATAACGATACATCTAGTAATTTACTCAATTTAATGTACAAATATTTACATATTTAGAAAATTAGTTAATACTATTAAGAGAAAAGAAACACAACATAGGTTAACATTAATACATTTGAATATTTTTTGTTAGTATTGTTTTATAGCATAAAAGTATTTACAATATATTTTGTTTATTTTAACGGCAGATTATGTAAATACTTGTTATATGCATTTAAATTTTCTTAATTAATTTTAAATTATAATACAATAATAATAGACTAACATATATATTATAAAAAGACAAAAATTATGTTATAATTTATATAAAAAAATATTTTTTTTCACTAAACTATTTTTCAATTTGTATTTCAATCAATTTTATTATAACAAATTGAATTATATAAAGAATGAGTGCACTAATATATTATATAATAAAAATCTAAATTATACCTATGTTAATAATAAATCTATATATAATATTTTTATTAGTAATAAAATTGTATGGTTATTTTATTTGTAGAAAAACAAATCAAATATTGTAATCATAAAAAGATAGCAAATTGAACATTATATTTGTTATATAATATTTTTTTACATTATCATCATTCAGCCCACGTTTGAGCTAATAATTTTTAAATTTATTATTTGATACTGATTTTATATTTGATAAAAATTTTGTTTTATTTCTACAAAAAAAATATTATTTATAACTAGTAATTTGTTATTTTTGCAACTAAATTCTGTATATTTAAAAACTATAGTATTTTAAATATCATTAGATAATGTTTTTTCATCAATTATATTACATGATATATATATACTGTATATACGGTTTTTGTTATATCCTAAGCAATATATCACTAGTTTTTATGTAATATTTCTTTTTTTAATCTTAACAATAATGTTAAAGAAATTAAACTAATTTCATGTTAACTTTTTATATTAGAGTATAAATATTTATGGGCTAATCAAATATAAAATATCAACTCTGTTAATGTTATATACTGTAAAAGTTTATCTCTATTCAGTTAGATAATAAAAATCAATTAAAATTAAATAAGATATTAGTATAACAATGACACACATAGTATATACTGTATATATATTTATAATTTTATAATAAAAATATATTATCAGTAAAAGTCAGTTCGCATAGAATATAATTTAATACCTTATAATAGCCTTAAATATAATTAAATTTTAACGTTAAAGAAACAGGTAGTTATTGTTAACATCAATTGTCTAATAATAGATTATAAAAATAAATTTTTCCATAAAAATAATTTAAGATAGTTGTTGTAACAGATTTTTATATTAAATAAAATGTACTTTATATGAAATATTGCATTATTTTATAAGATTTTTTCGTTTAATTTAATAATAATAGCCTATAACATACCGGTGCGAACTCTCGGAGCAGTCTATCTTCTCAGTCGGTGGCAATGTCTCGAAGATTGGCATCACTTCCAGCGTTCACTCCTTTGACTGATTTTATTTTTTTGAGTTGAGTTTTCAAACAAGATTTGAATCAATAATATTTTTTTTGCTCAAAGTTTTTTTTTGACTCAATTATTATTATTGTTGTTATTATCGATGAATTATTTTTATTTATTTTTTTTCTGAAATATCTTCACTAATGGTGGTTATCTCTGTCAGACTCAAGTTGTCGACAACAAGTCACACAACGATTCAGTGGCTATTGATTGATACACAAAATATTGGTTTAAAAATATATATATATATATATATTATTTAAACGTTAACTTTATTTTTTTAAGACAAGTTTTCATTCACATACTATATATATATATTGCTTTTAAAGCATTTTTTATATATAAAAAAAGTCATATTTCATTGTTCTTGTCGATTATGTCAATAGATAGCTAACAATAAGTTATTAGTTATTACAGAAAATATACTTTTAACCGAATGAAAAATAATAATAATTTCATTTATAAATATAATGTTTTGTTAGTTCAGAAATATATATAAAAAATCAATTTTCTAAATATTTTTTCTTATAACGAATGAGCTAATAAAATAAATCTGTTTATAATTTTAAGAAAATGGAAAATTAAATAAATGATTACTTGAGAAAAAATAAAGAGAGAGAGAGAGAGAGAGAGAGAGAGAGAGAGAGAGAGAAAGATTAGCTAAAAATTTCAAACTATTAATAAAATATAAATTTAAAGCAACAACAAAAATTCAATGATTATAAACTCATAATGTTTTTGTAGAAAAATCAAAATAAAACAAATTGATTTACCAAAAATATTCCTCAATCTTATAAATAATTTTTTTTATATGAATCAACTGTATATTCTCAACGGTGTCGTTACAAATCAGGTTAAAAGCCAACATTTATAGTCATTTTCTGTATTTCTTAATAAATAAACGCCAACTTTATTGACATTAAGTTTACAAATAAGTCACAGAATATTCTATAAACGAATAGCTTATAAACAAAATTTATATATAAAAAATTGAGAATCTTTAAACGCATTGACAGACCATAGTATCAAACTGTCACTTACTTAGCATATATTTAATGAAAAAAAAACTTCAAAATTACAATTCAAATGACTACTTAAATAACAGGTAGTTATCAAACTCACATTCATATGTATTGGTAGCTTCTGTAGATCCAATGCACGACTGATAATTGATTTACTAAAAGCTTATTTAGTGTGTTATTCACGCATAAGTTTTATACATAATCTCACTTTCTATTCACTATTTCGTTTGACTTAACTCCGGCACCGATAACTGTTATTAACTTTAAGTGTACACTACATAACAGTGCCCAAAAAAAGAGGTATCACATTCAAGTTATACACACTATTACTATTGAACAGAAATTTTAAGGGCGCGCGCGGGCGCATACACACACACACACACACACACACACACACACACACACACACACACACATACACATATATATATACACACATACATATAGTACATACTGTATATATAGTGTATGATCATTGATATTAATTTGATTGCATTGTCAATGTCTTTAAATTGCTATTTACTGTACAGTGATTTGTGGTGTCATTTATAAAAAAAACTGAAATATTTTAGTTCAAATCTAATTTAGATCTAATATTAAAATTTTTAAAAGGTTATTATTTATGATAGTATAGATTTTGCTTATAAAGTATAATATTATTTTTATTTATTATACATATAATAATAAAACATTATTATTAACAAACAAAAAATAAATTATATGACAACTAATTAGTAATTACTTATATTTGAATATAAATGTAGTTTTAATACTTTGACATTCAAAATCTTCAAACTAATATGATTAGAGATGAACAAATAGAGCTTTCTAATAAATTTATCAGAATATTTCTAGAAAATTGCTGAGTAATAAATATTTATAAAAGTTTGAATACTCTGAAACTATTGGATCTTTTTAACGTAAGTAGCTATTTATTTATTATAGTTATGAATTAATGAAACAATATACAAATGGGATACATACATACATACAATATACATACATATAAAAAATTATATAATTATAAATAAAGTATTTGTAAAATTTTTTGCATAATTCAATTATTTCATAATAATTTTTGATGATTAAATATTATAAAAACTAACTAATAAATAAATTTGTTACTTTAAATATAAATAAAAATATATTTAATAATTATATTTATTTAGTTATTATTAATAATTATCATATAATGTTATGCTACTGATTAACTAAATACAAAAAAAAACTAATTAACATGGGGAATTTAATAAATAGATATTTTAAAGAAAAGTTTTTAAAAATTTCCTTTTTATCCAACTCTATATATATAACTTAAACTTAAGATATCAAAAAAAAGTTGAATCCAATTAAAATAATGGATAATTATTTATAAAAATTAGATTAAAAGTTATGTGTCTATAAATATAGTATTTGAAAATATATCTTTTAATAATCGTGAATATAATGTATATACAATATAATATAGTATTTATATTATATAATATCATACTTTATACAATAATGCCACTATTCATAAGTATATTCAAAATTCATAAAATTGAAAAAATACTGATATTAATAAACTATTTTAATAAAACTTTTGTGTAAAATTAAATGTTGAAATTGCTTTCCATTCAAATATTTTATAGTTAATATTTAAAATATAATATAATAGACAAAATAATTATAATTTTTTCAATTTCTTGTAATAACAATAAGCTTTTTGACAAATTTTAACAAAAGCTTTTTAATTTTAAAAATGTCATTAAAATTAATTTTGTTTTTATATTTTTACTAAATTAAAATACTTATTATTCAGCATTTTTTTATTAAATTAACCAATCTATTAATACTTTTTATAATTACAATATAAGACCTATTAAGTAAATTACAATTATATTTTAATGCTATTTATTAATTAGTAAATTTATTTTTTATCTAATTATATAATCTATTAACTAAATAAAATTATATTTTTAAATAAAATCTTCATTCAATTCAAACTTAACTAATTGAATTCAAGTATTAATTATAAAATTATTTACAGAATATCATAAAATATCTTAAAATTGAACTGTCTTTTTAATTATATATTTAAATAAGTTTTAACAAATGAATAATTTTTTATAATTTTGTTTTTTTCAATACAAAAGTGTGATTAAGTTTAGCGTTTAATATTAATTTTCAATTTGTTTACAATACTTTAACATTAATTTGTTTTATTAGTTTTATACCCATAATTCCCAAGTGATTAGCTATTTTAGCCTATTTTAGTGAAAAGTAATCTTTTAAATTGTTGTCTACAATTGGGATAAATTATCTGAAATCTATTTTTTTTAATCAGTCATATGATATATAAATATTGTAGTATCACATGAATCATGTGATTAATTATCTTATTTTACTTTATAAAATAATGTTATTTTTAATTTGTTTTAAACTTTCAATAGTACTTCAATAATTTTAATTAAAATAAATTTAGTCAAAACTAAAATTTATCAAAAATAAAAACATGTTTTACTAGTCATATAAATTAGAATTATTATAAATTTAAATAAAATTTATTATTATTATTTTTTGTAATATCTCAGAAAATAATTCAAATGTTTTAATTTTTTTTCCAAATATAATTCAATTACTAATAGTGCTAATTAATCAGTAAATATAATTATAAAAAAATGCAATCATCTAATACATTATCATACAATAAAGTGCACGAGTGGTGACACTAAACAATCATAATATCAGTGAAATTATTGATTTATTTTACAAAAATATTTTGATTTACAAACACATGAGTTCGCACTATTATTATTAAACTTAACAATTATTTTTCAGAAATCAATACGATTTATTGTAAACTTTTATACATTAAAAAAATTTAAAAATACAAATATTACAGATATTATTTATCAATCTATATTAATTCAATAGAAAAAAATTTAAAAAATACAATACAATATTGATTACAACTTCAATATTAATGTGTTAAAGATATTAAACATAAAACTATTTTTTAAATAAATAATCAAATATATAGAAATATTTTACAACATTTTTAAAATCTAATAAAAGTATTAGTAAAAAACATAATATATTGAATATATATATATAACATGTATTTTTGATAATAATTATAAAAAAGTAGACAATCCTTCATTTATTACAGATATTTTGTCGATCACTTGGCAGACCTTCTTGTACTCCCAAGAGTTGCCTTTAAGTCGTTTTCTATGAATCACAAGCCAATGATCATCTGTTTGACAGATCTCCAGATTGAACGACAATATACTTGTATTCATTGATTTGATTTGACATTTTAGTACAAAATTGCTAATAATTAAAAAAAAATAAGAATAAATAATTAGTAAATAACAATTAAAAAATAAAGCAAAAAAATAATTAGCGATAATAAAAAAAATGAAAATAAAACTAACGATTTGTGTGTAAAGCTGACACCGCGAACCTTCAGTATTTCACTGATCTGTCGGGTCAATAGTTTCGGGTCAGTGAACTTGGTTCGGGTCACATTTGGCTGGTCGTCCGACAATTTCAGTATACGTGGCTTACGACTCTTGGTCGGTGTCGCCGATTCAAGAAATCTCTTAAGCAGTGTCTTCTTTTCGCACGACTTCTCAGCTAATCCTGAAGTATTTGAATAGCCATTTGTTGGACTATTTGTCGATCGGTTCGGTGTATTGTTGTTGTTGGCCATTGTTAACGGATTTTTGCGTTGAGAAGTCACACCAATTGCCGTATTATTAGCCATATTTCTAATCAATTGCTGCGAATCTCTGGCCACTGGACTGACGCCTCTATTGAACGGCAATTTTCCCGGAGTCCTGAATGGACTGCCATTGTTATAGAGTGCTGTATCGGCTCTCAAACGATAAGTCTTAAGAGTATTAAAGTCCATCTTTTGTTTCTTAATGTCAGTTTGGCTGACGTCTGATAAATAAATTTTATAAAATTTTAATAAAATGAAAACATTATATTATCGTTAGTTATATTTATAAATAAATATAAAAAAACTAATAGACAAACCTGAAGACGACGAACACGTATCGACACTTCGACTTCTTCGTCGATTTCTGGCTTCAAGTTTAGGTAAAGAAGGAGCCAAATCCTGTTGCAGTTTCTATAATCACATAAAATTAATTTTAATATATTATTAATACAAATTATAATACAAACCTGAAAGAGATCCATATTTCTTTTGATTAGATAATAGGTGGCCGTTGTATAGCCATAACTTGTTAGACAATTTCGCTCCAATTCGTTGTCATTGATTTGTGGAAACTTTAGTCTACAGATATTTAAGACATTCATATGCGATGGTCTCACTTCATAACCAATGTTCACAATAGACTCTCGACTCATGTAATGGCAAAGCCAGGGATGTGTCTTCAGTTCATAAATTGTAGCTCTAGTTTGTGGATTCACATCCAACATACGAGAGATCAGATGCTGAGCGTCTTTGGAAATACTTAGAGGAATTGGATAAAAACCCGACTGTCCATAAAAAACACAGAACCGACGATCCATTTAATGTCAATATATGGTTAATATTTAAAAAATATTTTTACCTGTATTTTACTATAAAGAACAGGTAGACTGATGTCATCAAAAGGCAGAGTTCCGGTAAGCAATGTGTATAAGAGGACACCAGTACTCCAGATATCCACTGCCGAACCCAAATAACCCCTTCCATGCAATAGTTCCGGTGCCGCGTAAGCTGGACTACCGCAGGCTGTCATCAATGGAACCATTGAATTATTTGTAGCCTAATTATAATAATAATGTTTAGTAATATTTATCATTAGGACTGTTATACAAGTTTATAATAGAAAATAAGTAGATACCCGACAGTGTGCGGCCAGTCCAAAGTCGATTAGTTTGATTTTATGATTCTTGTCAAACATAATATTTTCCGGTTTAATATCCCGGTGCGCGAAACCAGTGTTATGGATATAGTCGAGTACATCAAACATATCATTCATAATATCTTTGGTTTCATTTTCTGTCAAATGAGTCTTTGAAACTAAATAGTCGAATAGTTCACCACCGCTGCAATACTATTCAAAGATATCATCAATAAATAATCAAATGGTAAACAATAACAACATATATATATCAAAAATCATTAGCATTTACCTCAAGAATCAAATAGTAATACTTATTGGTTTCAATGATTTGCAATAGTTTTGCAATATTTTTGTGATCCAATTGTTTGAGTGCCAGTGTTTCGGTCTTAACTCGGGGTAAGTCAGACTAAACAACAACAACAAAAAAAAGACATACCATTTCAAGTGTATTAGCAAAAATAGACTGACCAACAACAACAAAATCATCACCAATTTAAAAAACCAACAAAACAACTGACCCCTAACTTTTGCTTATCCATACGTTTGATGGCAACCTTCTGGCCGGTAATTATATGTGTGCCCAATCTAACCGTTCCGAAACCGCCTGTCCATTAATGAAGATTATAAATATTAGATAATAGTTTTATTTTATTTTAATTATAGTAAACTATATATTTCCATACCTTCGCCCAACTTCTGTGAATGGATGTGATAACCGGCATATATGTCAATATCTTCACTTAGTATTGTCTTCCTGTCCATACCCGACATAATGATGGCATTAATCAATTCAAAAAAGTTTTTTATTGTTAGTCAAAAAATGTGTTCACTGATTGAGGTTTTCTTTATTGAAAAACACTATTTATTTAAAAAAAATTAAACTAAATGACATTCACTGATAATATTAATTGAATTACAAAAATAATTTGAATTTATCTCATAGTCTAACTCTATATGAATCATATATTGACTGTATATCGACTACTAACAGGTATTTGTATTTCTGAGACTTTTAAAAAAAACATTAACTCATTTGTCTGTTTGAAAATAAAAGTAAAATTTGAAATTTAAGATAAAACCAGTTGTCAACCAATCATAAGTCTAAACCTAACTTCTTATCAATGATTAAGTTTTGGTTTTAGTTTGAGTAAAGAGCTAATAAAATATTGTAAATATTAATCTCAAGTAATTGGAGAGTATGTGTGTGAAAGAGAGAGAGAGAGAGAGAGAGAGAGAGAGAGAGAGAGAGTTTGTATTGTATTGTAAATTAGTTAGTAATAGATACGATATAAAAGTTTTTCCGTTTATAAAAGTTTATCAAATAAATGATAAGTTTATTATATTGTATTATTTCTAATCATTAAATGTTAAGAAAAAAATAAAATAAATAATAATAAATAAATAAATAATTATTTAAAAGTTAATTTTTTTTGTTAAAAAAAATTAATTTGCAGTAATTGCAGTTATATTATTTAAATGAAATACACTAAATTAAAAATTATTTTTGGAAATTAAAACAAACGAAAATATTTTTGAATAAAATTCATTATAACATTAGGTATGCATTTATTTAAAAAAATTATTTTACGTTAATTAAAACTCATAATAAAAACTGTAATTTAAAAAAAATAATATTTTTTAAATTTTAATGTTTTTTTTTGATTAATAGTCAAAATTTCTAAAAATAAATGTTTACGTCATATATGTGTGATCTCTAGTAATATCTCTATTATATTATATTTTTTAGTCCTATATTTCCGGCACATGTATTGATAGCACACTCGACTCGAAACACAATTTTTCAATTGAATTGAATTCCATTAACCAATCGATTCATACAAACAGTGGTTTTATTCATTGAATCCATTGATTGATTGATTGAATTGTTATATAATTTATTGGTTTAGTATTATTAGTATTATTATTGATTACCGATTGACCAACGATTTGGTAGTTCAATGGCCGACACACTGATGATGATTAGCGACGATTCATCGACGGCGGACAACAACAACAAAATCAAGAAAAAGTCGGAAGTGATGGTCGAGATTATAGACGTCCGCATAAAAGACGGTAAACTCGGAATAAACAGTGTGTTTGAGGATATCGTCCACAATGGCCAACAATCGGGTACCGATACTACTGCTATTGTCGGCGGCGGCCAACAAATGAGCACTAATAATGGCAATGACGAATTGATACCGATTCAGGCCAGTCCGACCACTACCACTGCTTCCATTAGTTCAACCGATCGGCCACTTTATACGGAAAACATTAAGAGTGAGTGGTATATACAAGACCCGCGACCGCAGCAGAAACAGCAGCGATTTAACAGCCGGCATATTACTTGTTACAATTGTGGCCAAACTGGACACGCAAAGCGCGACTGTCATTTACCCGAAAAGCCAAACAAACAATTTCGTGGCCGTGAAAACGGTGGCAATAGATTTCAGCCCCGAAACAATAGTCGATATCCGAATAATGACAATAACGACTCGTGGTCTACTGATCCGTGGCCATTGCTATCAGATTCACGGTCTTCAAAGTCGGTGAATGAAGAACCGATTTGGATGGATGAACATCAACAACAACAACAACAACAGCCCATTAAAAAAGACGATAATTATAATATTAATGGTAAGATTGAGTCAAAAGAGTTGTTTCCCGAATTGCCGAACTATTACTTAAACCAATCGCTAAGCGACATAACGTTTGTCATCGATGGTCAGCCATTGTTTGCCCATAAGTTTGTGTTAGGCGTCAAATCGGAAGTTTTTCGCGAGTATTTGTACGGCGAAAAAAAGTCATCAATCGATACCAAATTGGATGATAATATTGTGGTTCCAAAACAGGAACAGTCAACTGATTCGGTCGAATGGTGTGACGCCACGGGTGGAGATGCAATCAAAATGGAAAACGATAGCAAATGTGAGGTAATTGTTGACAACAATTGTGTGAACAATAGAGAAGAAACGAAAACAGCTGATGAAACTGTTTTACAAAATAATGGAGAATCGGTTCAAATGGAGACAGACTCGGAGGCTAAATGTGATGTCCAAATGGAAATCGATGGTAAATGGTTACATAAAACGAATATTGAATTAGAAAATGTAAACAACGAAGCCTTCAAATTGTTGTTGAAATTTTTCTACACCGATAACCTGGAACTCCAAATTGGCGATAAAGACAACGACTTTTCGGTAATTACCGAACTAATCAAATTGAGTGTCGAATATAAAGTGGACCGTCTGTTAGCTCAATTGCAGCGCGAGTTGACCACCAAACTGACCAACGATAATGTGATCAATATATGCAAACTATGTCTCGACTATACTCTGCAAACACTTGAACGAGACATCGATAAGTATATTCAGATGAATGGCCGACAAATAATAGAGGAAAACAACTTCATTAGCGAATCAATTGGAGTGATGATCAAACTATTGAAACTGATGCCAAACAACGAGATAATTATGGGTTTGAGAAAACTGAATAAATTGAAACCGGATTTGGATATCAAACTGTTCCGCGAGTGTATCAATCTGGACAAGTGCTCCATTCGGGACATTGACGCCATCATTGAGATGAATCTCGTTGACAGAGGAGAGATGTATGATGTGCTCAGAAAACGGATTCCTGTCTAAAAAAAGTCTGAAGATTGATCCAATTGAAGATATAAAATGCTAATTATTATTATTTTTTACAATCTTTTTTTAAAAAATTCAAATCGATTTATTGTTATCTAAACTAAAAATAATTTTTGTTTTCGTTGATAACTAACAGTATTTTTTTTGTAATTTGATTTCTATGTAATGTTAAGTTTATTATAATTATTATTAATTATTACTCAATATTTGTATTACAGGTAATGTGTAAACATTTCCATTGAATTATTCAATTTTTTGTTTGTTTTTCATTTATTATTTGCTAGTTATTTGACATTTGAATTAATATTTACTTAATTTTAAATATATCGTCTAAATACAGTATAAGCTATTGTATAATACTAATAATAGCTTTCGTTACCATAAATTATATAATAATATCGATTAATATTTTTTTGAATATAATAAAAATTTTGTTAATTAATATTTTTCTAATTAACTAATAAATAAATAATACATGAATGTCAATCATTACCGATTATTTGATTAATATATTTGTAATTATTATACAAAAAAATCTCTTATATTGTAATCTTTAATATAAAATAAATTGGTTATAAATATACACTAGTTAATTTTTAAACAAATATTTGATTTACTTTAATTTTTACTTGTATTTAGTTTTTTCCAATAAAGTTCATTTAAATATTTCAATTTAATTTAAGTATTTCACTATTAATTAATTCATTGATATAAATTTTATCGTATTGTACCGGTAGTGTAATACAATACAATTATTTTATAGTGCATATTAAGATATAAAAACTTACTTTACTTAATAATTTATAAATAGCTATTAATGTAAAAATAGTACAATACTGTTTATAGATTTTTTTATAAATTAATCAATCAATGAACTGGTAATACAGTACATAAAAAACAATATTGATTTGATTTAATACAAAAAAATATTAATAGCAGAAACACTAATAGAATATTCTGTAAATAAATGTTTTTGAATTTTATTTTAGTTTTTTCATTCTCTCCATTTGAATCCAATTTATCACAAATTTTAATGGGATTTTCGTGTTAATGAATACTTTAGATAAGGCTTTCGTTTGTATACTATATACATGTGTTTTGACTCAATAAATGGTAACACTTTTATATAATAAGTGCATATAAATTAATATTTTGTCAGATAAATAATCTTATAATTAATTGCTTTTAGTTTTTTTAGATTAATGTTCATCAGAACTAAAAGCATATTAAATAATTTAATGGAAAAAACTATTTAACTTTTATTCTTTTGAAAAATATTTTAATAACTAAAAATATAAATTATATAATAGCAATAAATTATTAATTAAGTTATTATGATATTTTTATTTACTATCTTATAAATTCATTGAAATAAATAGTTAACATTTGTACTGTATAATGGATTTTTTTCAAAAATTAAAATAATAATATTACAAGAATTGTTTAAATTGTATATAAATATAATATT
Organism: Oppia nitens; assembly: GCF_028296485.1. Taxonomy (NCBI): domain Eukaryota; kingdom Metazoa; phylum Arthropoda; class Arachnida; order Sarcoptiformes; family Oppiidae; genus Oppia; species Oppia nitens. The sequence goes on along the minus strand of NW_026533210.1, from coordinate 7,005,271 downwards.
ATTTAGTTTATTGATTATAACTCTTATATAATTTGCTAAAGTTTTTATTAAAAAACTAACACAAAAAATTGTTACATGAATTGAATTTATAGATCTTTATCTATATATCGTCAAAAATTTTCTCATTATCTCTCTCTCTCTCTCTCTCTCTCTCTCTCTCTCTATGTGTGTGTGTGTGTGTGTGTGTGTGTGTAAATTCAAAGCAAATTTGTCGGTCAAAATTGTATTCATAGAGATTGATAGAGAAAGAGAAATAAATAAGTGCCCGAAAATACAAAAATAAAGTTATCCATTGATCGATACATAAAAAACAGTTATCAATAGTATGATTGAGTTTTTGTGTGTATGTTTTTTATATGGCATACAATTTGCTGGTTGTATTGAATACATTTCACACAAAACACACATACACACACATACACACACACACACACCATATCATAGGAATTGATACCAACTGTATTTTTTTGTGCTTACTCTACACAAAATAATAGCAAATTTATCAATAAATGGTAAGTAGGTTTACAATTATTTATTAGATTTGTGTTTCACTTTATTCATAAAAAAATTATATCATTGAGTTTAGATATACTGTAGAAAAGAGAGTTAACTCAATGAACAAAGTGTTGAATGTTAACAAAAAAAACAGCGATAGAGTTAACTCTTTTAATATACAATACAGTATACCGTATAATAGTTTTGTACTGTACGTCGACTCCGATAAGAAAACGGCGTCGACTTATTTTTACATACCGTTCCCCTGGAAAAAGCTATCGAAACTGTGAGTTCTGGAAAATACAGCACACATTTGATATCTAAGCGCTAGAAAAGTTGGGTAAAACTGTTGTGTTTACACTATTAGATCAAACTATATTGATATATATATAATAAATTATATATTGTATACGATATACCTGTGTATATAACAATTTATTTGTAAAACATTCAAAAAATATTTAATTAAAATTCATTATAATGTGTTTTATTTAAAACATTTACTACTGTATCGCACAATAATTTATTAATAATTGTCCTATTAATTTGACAATACCATATTGTATATACTATTAAATTAAATATTTGATGTAAATATTAAAAAAATAAGTCATATTATGTTTTGATGTTTCGAGTATACACACATATAATTTATATATGATATATTGCAATTAATTGTAATAATAATAATAATAAGTTGATATTTTTTTATAAATTATTGCATCTCATAATTTTTAAATTTTAAATATGTTGAATATAACTAAGTTATAACACAATTATTGATAAAAAAAATTGTTGTCTTTTATTGTAATGTAATATTCAATTGATGACATTAATTGATACCTGTGTTTACGTGTCCTAAGCTAAAAAAATATATTTATGTATTTATATAAATATTAATTTTAACCAAATAAATGATATTAATATTATAAAAAATGTATTCAACTGTAACACAGCGACCAACACTTAATGACAATGCCTTATATTAATGTGCATTTCAATCGACAAAAACTTTGCGATTCTGGAAAGTAAGTAATGATATTATTGTGTTTTTTAGTTGACTGAATAAAAATAGACAATTTTTATATTAAATCTCATATATATATATATATTTCTCATATATAGATACAGTATATTTTATGTATAGATTGTTGAAACAAATATATACACAAAACACATGAGAGAGAGAGAGAGAGAGAGAGAGAGAGAGAGAGAGAGAGAGAGAGAGAGAGATTTAGTATTAGTTATCCAACAAAAAAATATATTATGAATAATATAGTGAGAAAATAAGTCACTCAATACACACACACTGTACGAAAAAAATGAAACTATTTTTCCATTTGATATAACATTTTTATATACTATATATGATCTTCTCGCACACATAATAATATATATATATAATATTTTTAATATATCAAATACAATTTTTTCTTATTATATTTGTTTTTTTCTTATTTTGCACACAAAAAATAAAAACTTTTAAGTTTTGAATTTTTATCCTGTTTTCCATATCGTTGTGTCTGCAAAATATCATTATTACTTTCTATAATATACTGTTTATAATAAACTGTATACAATTTATATGTAATATATATTACTGTATATATATATACAGTATATATATACAGTATATATACTGTACATAACATGTTATATATATATATATATATATATATATATATATATATATATATATATATATATATATATATAACACGTTATGTACTATACTTATCTATAGTTTGTGTCTATAAATTAAAGTAGTTATTTTAGTCAAATTTTTGAGACTCTACTTATATAAGAAAAAATAAAACAAAAAAAAATGTTTTTTATTTCTCAAAATTGAATTTTACGCTTTTTATTTTTATTAATATTATTGCCTTAAAATCTATTTATGATTTTTTTTCTCAACAATTCTTTTTAAATAAAAAAACATTTATAAATACTGTCACTTTTATGTTGAATATTATTTTTTTATACAAAAATCTCAGTGGCAGACATTCAAAACTAATATCCAGTAAAATACATAAAACTATATAATATATATACATTTATATATAAAAGACATTTAATATATTTATGTATTTTAAAAGACAAAATACTTGATGACAGCCGACTAAAAAAGGTATTGAATTATAGTTTTTTTAAAAGAATTTTTTTCTTTTAAGTGAATTTTTATGAAAATATTGTATCAATATATTTATTCATACAATAAACTGTTTATATAAATATAAAAAATGTATAACAATAATGTAACCGATATAAAATTGGTAAAAGTGGTCTACTTATAGTATTGTCACAAAAATATAGTATACCTAAAACAATGTATACAGAATAAAAAAAATTATACAAATAAAAATTTAAATAAAAATATTTATAAAGTTTTTTGTTTCAAAAAAAAATATTTTCAGTTATATTTTATATAAGTGTTTTAAATTTTGTTATAAAAGCATATAATTTATAATATATATATATATATACTGTTATATTTATAAATTTAAAACAAATTTTTATTGCATTAAATCTATGTAAACTTTACACTTTATGTTTAAAATATTTTAAACAAAATAAAATAAAAGTTGTTATCAAACAATTTATAGCATTAATTTTATTTTTACTTCTAATGCCAAAATTATTGTTATTTTGTTACAATAAATGTAAAATATTATTTATTTTATAAAAACCCTCGACACTTGTATTTATTAAATGAGGAGATTATAAATATAACTAATAAAATATGGGGAAAAAATCTTTTTACAAATATTTATTCAAATAATTAATGACTAAATATGTTATCTGATTATATAAATATTGTTTTTTTATTTCGCAACAGTGGCTTATAATTGAATTAAGCAATAGTTTATTACTTGTATACACTGTATGTGTAATGCATAATAATTTCAATGAATTTAATTTTAATATTTAATTAAAATCTTTTGAAATTATCTAAAAAATTTTAATGCATTTTATAATTATATTTAGTTTAAACATTTTTTTTATAAACAACAAATATTTGACTAAAGTTACTTTATTATGAAAATATTATATAATAGTTTATAATTAAAAATTATAAACTTTTGTTGTTTTAATAAATACAAATAATTAAAAACTATTTTTGTTTATATTTTTATATCATGAATTTTGATGAAATTTAGTTGCATATATTAATAATTTGTATTTAAATAAATCATTTAAATACACAAATTAGAAAAATCTTGTGGAAAATTTATATCCAAGGTTATTACTAAAAATTTTTTTAGTGCATTTCAAAATTTATTATATTAAACACATTGGGCAACACATTTGTGACAATTGATTTTATAGCAAACTATTTCTCGTAAAATACATTTTTGCCAAAAGATTAAGAAAACAACAAAAAATAACATGAAAGCAATTTTGATATTTCAAAAAATATATATAACTGTTAAACACATTGTTATTAGCGAACACAACATTTTCATACCTCTTGTAATTTGTTATTATATATATTGTGTATGTAATGTATATAATATAAAATAACATTAAAAATAGTGTTTAAAATTATATATATGTATATACTATATATATATATATATATAGCAATATATATTATTGTATATTTGAGAGTTCGTTCAATCAAAGTTGTGGACATAAAATGAAAAAAATTTAAACCAAAAGATTATTGCTTTTCTGTTGCTTCGCAACACATCCAAAGTAATGGTATTTATATAAATAATTACATGAATTTGTTTTTTCAATAAAATTGTGTCAAGAATTTTATTGTTTTTAAAATTTTATATTCATTCATATTATGTATATATATATATATATATTAAATATATTTTTACTTATATATATCATCTTACTCTATAAAGTTTAACCATATTATATATATATATATAAACCATAGAAACTAAAATATTAATCCATAAAATCCAAGAAAACAAATATTGTAAAACAAATATCGTTAACAAATATTTGATACCTACTGTCCATTAATGACAGTCCATTAATATACTGTATTATTATTATTATTATTATTATTATTATTATTATTATTATTAAGAGTTTGTCTGTTTTTGAGAGGACAGTGATGTTCAAAGCCATAGATGTTATTATTGTTATTATTATTATTATTAATATAAGAGGTCATTAAGGATGCCTTCTCCACGACAACGACACATAACTTGTGTGAAATTGTTGTAATAGAAAACCTTAAAAACAGATTTAAAATGATAATAAAAATAATGATAACAATAATTTTTAAGTTTAATAAATAATAATAAACTATAAAATTTTACCTTATATTACACATTTTATATAACACAATATTATATATAATATAAAAAGTAGTGATATTATTTGAAAAATAAAAAAATAATACTTATTGTTTTTGTAGTATCATATAAATACTTTTGTATAAAATAAAATATTAATTATAATTTATACCAAACTATGATATATGAATATGCCGTATATTCATATGATTATAATTAAAATATTGCATTCAAATTTACGATATTTAATTTTTTTTATTTATTTGTGTATTACATAATAATAATTACTGTAATTATATATTTTTAAATTTTCAATTACATTCAATTACATTCAAATATTTTTATAATTAACTTAGTTTTGTACTATAATTTAAATTATAGAATTAGTTTTCAATAGTTTGATTTTATGTTTGTTTTTAGCAATTTTCTCATTTTATAATTTTTATTTTTATAATATACCAAAATTATATAACAATTATTTTATCAATAAATCGTTAAATATTAATGTATGTATTAGAAAAATAAAATTTCTCAACTTATACTATAAATTTTATATAATTTTAGATATGTACCGTATATGTACAGTATAAGTATGTATATGTATAATGTTTATATGTGTGGGACGTGAATGACTTTAGAGACTCATATAAAACAATGAGAAAATATTATTTTGCTTATAAAAATAAATAATTTTTATTGAGGATAAAAATTATTAAATACATGACATTTTTATTATGTATGCATTAACTATATATTGTAATATTGTACTGAATTTTTGTAAAACAGTCAATATTATACAGGCAAATAAAAGTCTCAAATGTTTATTACTTAAGTTTTATCGAAACTACTATACAGTATATTAGTCTAATAAGTTGTTTGCAAAACTAAAACATAAACAATAAACACTATCAAAACGACAACATAACTGTCCTCAGTGTAAATCATCATAAAATACAATACATTAGAGAGACATTAGAAAAAATTAGAAAATATTTTTACAAATAACCTCATACTTTATATAGTATTATAAATATTTATCAATAATTATGATATTGCATGATGTCCAGCATTTTTGTGTTCATATTAAATAATATTTGACACACACATACGTACATAAATTATATACATATATTGTAGTACTATACTTTATAAATAGCATTAAACCATTCATTGTTGATATATACATACAGATAATATTTAATGGTATATACTATATATATATATATATATATTATGCATTAAAACACATACTAAGCCATTCAAATAATAAATAAATGATTTTTCTTGGTCTGAATATTAGATATCACTCACACATTCACATTAAAAAATTTCAATAAAAACTATTTATTTTATATATTGTATAGAATCCACTTATAAGAAAAATTTTAATCTTATTAATGCTGACAAAATAAAATATAATATAAATACTATAAGCGAACAAAAAAAAGTATTATAAAAATATATTTTTTATATATAAATAATATATACATCTAGTAATATTAATGCATTATTTATAATCAATATGAGGTGCAATAAATTCCTTACATACAGAATATTCTTATATATATTTAGTTTTTTATTGCTGACACTTAAAACAGTTTTATCACTTTCTGTGAGAAAATATTTTTAATAATAAATGATATTAATATAACATTCTATAATAATAATAATAATAATAATGCAAACAAATTATTATTATTATAAATATATATTTATTTATTTTTTCATAACAAATAATTGTTGTTATAAATTTTTTTTAAACAGTTATCAATATAAATTTCTATTTACTTTACAGTTAATAATAAATAAAAGAAAATCAATTTTATAATGTGCAATTTATTATTATTATTATTATATACAGTAATAATACAAATATATATACCGGTATATATATATATAGTGATACAGTACGTCAAACTTGAAATTGTCAATAAATTTTTTAATTAAATTTTACAAAAATAGATAAAATTTATAGCTATTTTTTGTTAATTTACTGTATCATTTATATTGAACTTTTCTAAATATTCAAAATGTAATCAAAAACATAAAAAATAATTAAAAAATTTTATCTAGATAAATAATTCAACTACAATTTTTAATTATAATTATTTTTGCATAATATCTTTACTTAAATATTTTAAGTAAATTTCATTATATTGTAGCAGTTTTTATGATTACAGATTGTTAATTTACAGTATATATATTCTATTAATATCATATATATACTGTATATGAAATTACATTATGATATATATTAATGTTATGTATAAATATTAAAAATATTTTTATTATCTTTAGCTTTGTTAACGCATCAATAATTTAATTTTAATTAAAAAGTTTTCTGCAATATTTTATAATTATAATAAGTTAAGTGATGGTAATTGCTAAATGTTTATCATTAATAACAGTAATTTATTGATCGATTAAAATCATCAATACAAAGATATACATATAAAATATTTTAAAAATATTGTATAATAAGTAATAGTTATGACATAAAACTAAAATAAATGAAATGATAATTGTATTTTATTGAATGTTATATTGTAATTAAAATTATTAACATCATTATCTAACTAATTAATAGTTTGCAACAACAAAAAAATTAAAGTCTAGTAATTTACTTATTATTTGTTCATTTGCTTATATTTGCATTTATCTGATGCCTCTAAATGTGTTTGTTTTATAGACTAAAAATAATTTTTATTTAACTTTGTTTTATCAATATGTCGTGTGAGTGAAAAAATTATTAATCGTCTTTAATTAACATAATGTTAATATATTGTTATTATTTTATGTCTGCAAAAATTATAATTAAAGTATGATAGAAACAAAATATGCAAATTATCAATATTTATATAAATATATTAAAGTAAAAATATATGATTGTTATGCAATATGTTTGTCTAACATTTGTCTAATATGTTTGAAATATTGTATATAATAATATATTTTTGTTTTAATTAATTATATATACAGTATATATATATATATATATATATATATATATATATAATTATTTTTTTATTATAAATTTAAATACTAGTAGATTATTAACAACTCATAAGTTGACTATAATGTCATTAATATTAATATAAATTATTAAACTAACTTTATAAGTACTATATTACTGTATAATATGATAAATTCAATCTTATAATTTATTTAATTATACAATACACTAAACTATTATAACAATAATATTAATATTGAATATATAATAAAATAATTTGTCATTTATTTCAATGAACGCTATCTCATGTTTTTTGTGCTGGTTTTTCAATAAATAGAAAAAAGACATATACTGTACAATATATTTAATATATTATGTTATAAATTAAATACATTGTATTATATAATGTATTAAATAATATATTACTGTAAATGTTAGAAAAATAATGTTTGAAAAAAATACATTTAGCAAAACATAACTATCTATTAAATAAAATCTTTTTGAAATATTTATTTTGATTAGGTGTGGCTCTCAAACTATGCGATGAAATATTATATATATCTATATATAATGTGAACAATATGTATATATATTTTATAAATGTTGTACAATATATATAGAATATATATACAGCATTTATAATCATATAATATATATATAGAGTTGTGATAAATTAGGTATTACTAAATGATAATGTGTGCAAAAATATATACTTATCAATACATCAAATACAATAAAAATTTATACTGTATTATATAATATAGTATTGATATAATAATAATGTGTCATATATTGTATGACAAAAAGCCATATGACTTAAACTGACTTCAATATGTATAGAGTATATGAAAAACTAGTTCTCATTAATAATAGAATCAATGGATTAATGATCAATAGCTAAGAAAATTATATATAAATTGTTTATCAAATTATTAATTCAATATTTTTCTTACTTATAATGTATTTGAATATATAATAAAATAGATAAAAACACAGTTAATATAGTTAATGCTGTACTAATAGGAGTAAATTATATTAAGTAAATACAATTAAGTTTTACACCTTAAACACATATATACATACATAAACACAGTTTTATTAGCGACAAATAATATCAAATATATTAAATTATATTTTTACTAATTATCATTTACTAATAATATAAGATAAATAATGATTAAATTAACACATGCAAAGTAAATTTATTAAATTAAAATTATTACCAATATTATCTATTTCTAATACATAATATATTGTATTATATATATATATAAATATAATATTTTCTTATTTGTATTTCTAGATTACCATTAATTTACTGCAACTCATTAGTCGGCGATGATGTCAAACACGACAATGTGAGCACTAGTGGTGTAAATGTTAATGGGATCGGACAGCGTATGGATGCTGTTATATATTCAATGGTATGTATTGACAGTTACTTTACTAACAGCTCATGTATTGAATATCTAATGCAACAAAAAAAAACCCACATATTATTATATACCATATATTATATACAGTATAGACAAACAGTCACTTTAACGGTGTGACACAACAAATTGGATTAATATTAAAGAAATAACAAAATATTTTATATATACTATATATGCTAAATATTGACAATTCCAGTGTTCAATAATATTGATATAATAATATAAAATGATAATAATAATGCTATTATGACTAGAATAACAATATTGTAATATTCAATCTATGAAAAGTCAATGTAATGTACAAATATTATAAATAGACAAATATATTGTATATATATATATATATATATATATATATATATAGATATTTAGTACCGTATTTATAGTATATTATATAATATATACTATTATATAGATTGAAGGCACGAGAAATACAATGTATTTATCAGACAAACGGATTAAACGACTCCACTGTCCGTTCACTTAAATTTACGGCTCACGTAATGCACACATACTTTAAGCCAATGCACACACATATCATAAGTACAGTATGTGTACACTAATAACACAGTATAGCGTACATTATATTTATGAGATTTTTATATACACCTTATATGATATATATTTATATAAAGTATGTGAAGAAATTTATATATATATATATAATATTTATTGTATGAGTATATAAAATCCCAACAAATAAAATCTCATTTCTCGATTCATTACATCATATGATTGTTATTTTCATTGGTCTCTCTCTCTCTCTCTCATCAAAAATATATGAACTCATATTTGTGTTCACATTTAGACTAACTATACTTTCATTGATAATAATAATAATAATGATAAAATTTTCGTATCCATGACTTAATTTTTTTTATTATTATTAAATGTCGTTTAAATATAATTTTGTGCAAACGATATTTGAATCAAAATTATTTTATGTTATGTATAAAAAATTAAATATTATATTTCATAATTGAAATAATTATATAAATAACAAAAAAATATAGATTCAATAATTAAAAATATTATAATAAAATTTATTGTAAAAATATTAGCATTATTTTAATAAAAATAATTACAAGATGGTTAAAATTATATATAAATTATATAAGGTATACATACATACATATATATATATATATGAAATTTAATATGCATTATTTAATGGCATACTTGATAATAAATTTTAGTGAAAATAACTACACCATAATAAAACTATATATTTAATATTAGACAATATTTTATTATGGAATGAATGTTTCGTAAACAATAATGTATATCTATATAAAAACCATTATATTTTGCTGATATAAAATTAATAATAATATTGAAATATTGGAAAATATCATTAGAAACTTAAGTGCAATAAAAAAATTGTTTAATGGATAATATGTCGTTATATTAAACAATACAGTAGAGTAAACTTTATCTAAAATTTAATAATGATTTTTGTTTTTTCATTATTTATTTAAAAAAAATATTGACATTAAGTATCAATATATTTTATATGAATTTGATAACATATAGTTTTCTGTAGTGTAATATTAATAAATATAATATCATATAATATATAAATTTATATTCATATATAAAAACAGTAATTTGTACTCTATATAAGAAATTAAATATTAAAAAAATGAATTTGAATTTAGATTATTTTTTAAAAAAACTGTATAAAAAATTAAGTTTGTGCTCTGATTTTTGATTATTTAGAGAGAGAGAGAGAGAGAGAGAGAGAGAGAGAGAGAGAAAGTTTCAAATAAATTTACTTTTTGATTATCAAATAAAAACTAGAAGAAAAAATTATAGACATAAACTATAAAATAGTATTTTTTATGTTATTATTTTGAATCTATTATTTTTGTCAAAAAAAAACTCTGCAAACACTATCTCTATCGACATTAGTTTTGTTGTTTTTTTTATTATCAAAATACACTGCAATACTTTTTTTTTAATACAAAGCAACAGCTATTTCGTATATGTTTTTTTTGTTCACCAAAACATTTTAAGACAAAAATAACTATCAATAATATTTCACAGTTGATGTATTGGAGTACTGTATATTTAAAACATGGCTTTTCAACAAAAAAAAAAATAAATAAAATCCAAAAAAAGTTTATATACAATATTGACAGCAATTATGAAAAATGAAAAAATCAATAAATATTTTGTTATAAGTTATAACCAGTGATGAGAGGTAATACAATAGCGGCAAAATATAATACAATGGGAAAGTCATTTTAGGAAATTTTTGTTTAGTATTTTATATCCAAATATATATAAAACTAAAAGATTGAAAATATTGTGTTAAGAGTCTAGAGTTAGTTAGATTTTATAACTTTAAAATTTCTATCATATTTATACTATACATGGGATTCATCGTATCTAATATTGATTTATGAATTTAACATAAAACATACTTTCTATAGATATATATATATTGAATATATAGATATTTCTATAATGTATTTTTATAAATATACTAAACATTAAAGACAAATGTATGTATAAAATATAAAAAATACGATTTTTTAAAGAATAGAAAACATATATTTATAAAGCACTATACCTTACATATACTGTATTTATATATAAGTTGATCTACAGTATTGTAGCTATAACTCTAGTATAAACTGTAATATAAATTACAACTACTTTAAGGGTAAAAGTTATGTTTTATTAGATATAATATTATTAGAGGAATGAGTGAGTGGGTAAGTAAGAAAATAAGCAAAAAAATGTGAGTGTGTGTTAGAGAGAAAGAAAGAGAGAGAGAGAGAGAGAGAGAGAGAGAGACTTAACATTAATGACTGAATATTTATTTGGATTATTATTGTTGTCATTATTATAACTGTTTTATTTTATATATAATAAGAATATTCTGTGATTCTGTTATTCGTTTAATTTTAAATTTATTTTTTATGCCTAATAAATGCTTGTATTTTGTAAATTAAGATAAGATTTTTTTTGTTGTAAAATATGTATAATTAGTAATTTGATATTTTTAAAGCAGGTTTTAAGTAGATTACAGGATAAAGTTTTTTATATGTATATTATGATATATAATATTTTTGTTTAAGTTCGACAAAAAAAATTTGTTGTTGACATTTTGCACATTAAATCGTAGCAAAACGCTTAGAAAAATAATAATAAAAATAAAGAAAAAAAATTAATTTATACGCAGTTTAGTTAGAGATTTATAGCCTTAAGTTATGCATAATATCGGTAAAAACATTAGTAATTTTGTGGTCTTTTCTATAGATAATCTAATAATAACTTGTGTCCAACAAAATAAAATACTGTAAGTTATTAGATAAACACATTTAACATTAGATTAGATTAATACTAATATCATGTATTGTACATTTAACATTTTATATGCTAAAATTTAGTCAATATAATTAGCTAAGATCTAATAAAATATAATAATTATGGAAATAATTATATATAATTAATTATTTGTAGAACAAAATATTATTTTAACATTAATTGAAAAAATAAGAAACTAACAATAAAAAAATAATTACTAAATAACATTGCTATTGAATAAGTATACATTTTTATATACATTGTTATATTATAAGTACTTTACAAGTATAATACATTATACTGATACACAACTAATAAATTTAGTAATCTTACACAAGTATCCAACAATTTGTAAGTATTTCAATAACACTTTAATAAACACATTTGAAATATTGTTTGTTACGCAACTAATTGTTATGTAATTTTAGTATTAATAGTTTTATAATTTTTTTAGTTTGTTATATTGTAAATATATTACTGTAAATGTTACAATGATAAGTTTAGTAAAAATAAAAATCAATTTACAAAATCAATATTTAAATTAACTATCGATAGTTATAATAAAAATGTGTTGCTTGGAAACAATATTTATTTTATTATAAATATATTTTTTAGTATTTTATTCAGTAGCTTTGTATCAATTAAAATTGTTAAATTAAAAATTTATTTTAATTGAAAAAAATATTTTTTTAAACACTAACAAAAATGTTTAGTTATTTTTGTTGTTGTTTAGTTTACGTCATTATTTTATATGTAAAATGTACTGTACTTTAGTTTATCTAAAGTCTGAATGAATAAGTGATTCAAAGAAAGAGTGTGTTTTTTAAAGATAGAGTTAAAGAGAGAGGAGAGAGAGAGAGAGAGAGAGAGAGAAAGAAAGAAAGAAAAAAGGAATTATATTAAGAATTTGCAGTTAAAACCCATAATTAACTAAATGTTGAAATTCTTGATTTTAAATATACATTATTACGTAAACAAAATAATATCATTAACTCAGATGTCTATTTTAAGTGATAATAAATACACTGTTAGAGTTAAATGTTGGAAAATAATAATAATATTATATTTGAAACGTTAAATTATTACAAGAAAATATAAGTTATGAAATAGACAAGTAGCTATAATTAATGTCAAATATTAAAAAATGTTATTTTTAACATTTATATAATATAACATATTTGATGTTAAAATTTATTTGAACTTTTTAAAAACAATTTTGATATAATTATTAACTTTTAATTATATACTGTATATACGGTATATACAGTACTTGTATACATTTATCAATATAAACAATATTAGCACAAATCTATTAATACATTACAGTATATATATATATATATATACATAATTTTAGTTTTAATATGTTATTATTATTTTATTTTTTAAAAATAATTGTCAATACAGATTGTGGCCATATTTTATGCGGGAATCATATTAATTATATTATTATCAAATGCACACCGATTTCGTACAAATAGACGCCATAGAAGTCGTAGAAGAAAGTCATCAAAAACTAGAGGAAACAGTAGTCGAGTTCATAGGCTTATGTCGTTTACATCATTTTCATCCAATGATGGTCTTGTCAGGGGTACAGTTGTGTCAAAAACACCGGTCGATAAAAACTTATACTATAATACCAACAACAATAGCAACAACAACAACAACAACAACACTACAAATATCAGTGGTATCAGTGGTAGTAGCACCGGTATGTCTGACAAACATATAATAGTACACAATAATAGAGAGATGACAGTTCTGGATAAAGACAGTGATAAATATCCCGAAACTATAATATAAGTGTCACCGGCAAACAAAAAATATATATTTAGTTGAGTAAAACTAATTGCAAGTTATTGCTGTATATATAACCGTTTGATTACTATAATATGTTACTGAAATATCTATCTATATATACGATATAAAAGATATATTAAGGTATATAACGGTTATATAAATGATCTCAAACCTAAAATGTCTATTATAGATAAATCTTGAAATATATATATATATAAAGTGTTTAATTTATTATATCTGTTATATTCTTATATATGTATCATAAATATTGTATATACAGTATATCTATATATCTATTTTTATGTTATTATAACAGTTAAAAATCCGGAAAATAAAATTTTACAATAAAATAAACCAAAAATCCTTGGTCTCCAAAATTACACAAATGTGATGTCGAGAGACTAAACATTATATATTGTTTTTAACACAATAACAAAATAATTAACTATAAAATCCATTTTTCATTTATATAAATTATTACAACATTAATACGAATAAAAAAACTAATAAAATTGTATATTTCAAGTAAATCTGTTTAATTTTTATTGATATTATTATAATTATTATATTATATTTGTACATGATAAATTATTGTACAAAAATTATTAAATTTTTTAATAAAAAATACTAATTTTCACATAAATAATTGTGCATTTTTATAAAAAAATTATTTCTTATAAACTAAATTGATAATTATATAATATTGCATTACTATTATAGTTTTAATAATTTTAGTATATATCATATATATATATAGATTTGATTTAGGTATTAATAAATAGATAGAATATTTTAGTTATTTTTCTTTAACAAAAATACAGTACAATATAATAGACAATATTTTCTGAAAAATAATGTCTTTGATGTGCAAAGAAAAATATCGACAAAAAAATTGTAAGATATTATATAAATATATATATATATTATATACAGTATATATAGTGAATGAGTCGATAAATGAATGCCAAGTCATGAGTATTTAATGTGTCACTCACTATATAAAGGCTAATATAAAGCAAATGTGTTTTTTTTGTTGGTTTGTTTGTCTGTCAAGAGAAAAGTGTTGTATTGTTTGTGTTAATATCTGTCTTATTATTGCTAATATTGTTATTGTAGTTGTCATATAAAAAACCTATTGACAAATAATACAATTGTCTAAAAAAACCTGTTTATCGTTTTATAATATGAATCATATTATATGAAATAACATATTTTTAAAACAAATTATTTATATATTATTTATGTTGTTAATAAAAACTATCATAATATATACTGTATATACCTGTATATTGCATGATTTTTTTTATTATAATAAATATCTCTATAAAGATTAGACATATATAAATCACTCATCATTTAAATATTAGTATTTTTATTATGCCTGAAATGTTTTAGATATACTGTACGTATTTAATAACAAAAGTTTTTTTTAGTGTACAATAAACTGTTTGTTTGGACATTCATATCATGTATTCATATCACAAACTTATCACTAATCCGCACAACAAACTCAATAATAATAATAATAACAATAATGCCTACAAACTAATGGTCTTAAATAATATAAGTTATACAGTATTTACATATAAGATACACTATAAACAAAAAAAAACAAAATAAAAATGTAAATTATTATATTTATACAAATAACATGTAATAAATTTGAAAATAAGAATTTATTACATTTTTAAATATTAAGAAATTTTTGTTATAAAATATTATTAAAATTCATAGATAGTTTGATAATTTTTTTAAAAAAAATATTTTGAAATTAATTTATTAAAAATTATTTTTGTTGTTATAAATAACTTATACTAAAACATATTTGAAAGTATTCAAAATATTTTATTTTTATATCCGATATTAAAATATATTGACTATTTTTATAAACATTTTTACAATTCAAATATTTGCTATTACGAAAGCAATATATAAACCGTTATAATGAATATGTTTTTTTGTTGGTATATTTATATTAATTTTTATAAATTTTATACTGTAAGTCATAAACTTTTAATATATATATATAATATATAAATTAATCAATAATAATAATAGTTATATTTATGATTTAGTACCAATATAGTTTCTTTAGTTTTTAACAATATATTTTTATTTTATAACCATCTATTTATTTCTATTTCCATCTAGTTATTACCATAAATAATTATTATACATGATCAATTTAAAAAACAATACACTTTGATAAACATCAGGGACATTTACAATTTATTAAAAATTAAATATTTTTTTAGAAAAAATATCAGATATTCTACTATAGATTATTCAACATATTTTACCAAAAAATTTTATATATAAAACAATTTTGAAATTTAAAAAATAAATTTCAAATATTTCTAATCGCTTTGGGGTATAATATTTAATATATGTTGAACTAATATTTGAATTCTAGATAAAAATTTATATTATTATTATTACTTTTATAACTACTATTATTACTATTGTTATATTAATATTATATAAGAATATTTCTATATAAAAAATATAAACTTTATTTTATTGATTTAACATTTTTTCTCGTTTTAATATACAATACAATATATATATTTTTATATTAAAACATATGTATGTTCCTGTTATCTATAATTTATTTTTTGCTTGTTTGTATATAACAGTATAATTTAATGTTAAAAAAGAGAGATAGATAGACATATGTAAACACTACTGTATTGTATAATAGATATATAAAAAGTAAATGTATTGACATTTGTTAATTTGACAATGATATACTAGTTATAGAGCAAATAATGTAAAAATAATTTATTTCAGTTTTAATATAAAATTAAGAGAAATATTGTAAAATGTTTAAATAATTTCATTTATTAAGTATAACAAATTGATGCATTTTATTATTGACTAAACTGTATTGTAAATAATAAATATTTTATTACAAAAAATATAATAAATTTATTCTCAAAATATGCAATAATTAATTTTCCAACATTGCTTAATATTGCAATTATTATTATTAATACTAAAATATTATTTTATATTTATTTTTTGTCACCTAATCTTTTAAATCATCACATTGTAATTATCAAAAATAATATATGAAAATTATTTCCTGAATAATATATTTATATATATAATTATACAGTATATACGTACTGATTATATATTTAATATTACTATAAAAATATTTATTTGTTTATTGAGTTTTATTTTTAGTAATCAACATTCATATCATAAAATGAGTTATTGAAGAGTTGTTTTTTGTGACTAAAATTACGTGATTATTATGAACTAAATTCAAACATATATTTAATATATATATATATAATAAAAATACTCTCTTATTTGTTACGTAATACTAATGCTCATCATATTAACAAAATAATTACAATATTATAAATAGTAGTTTTTAATGACAACAAAAATGATGAGCTAAATGTATTAATACATATAAAAAATGATTAAATATTTGTCATTTTATACAATATTACGGACAGAAAATTGAGTTATATTTTGCGTGATGTTAGCAAATAATAATATGCTAATAAATGTTGAATAAATGATAAAAAAATTTAATAATTAAAATAAAATGTTTCAAATAATATACACTATAATACAGTATTTACAATGAATCTCATGTATAACTTCTATCGATTATTATAACAAATAATATTTTAGATAATATTAAATATAATATATTGTATAATATTAAAAAACATTGTATAAAATTAAATAAAAAGAAAAACACATTGTATCATATGATTTTATTGAGATATATATATATAATATTTTTTTTGTTTTTATACTGTATACATGATTTTATATTGTATGATAAAATGTATTATATCTTTTTGTTGATAGAAACACACAATTGACAGTCACGTATACCTTACCATCAGTTATCACATATACATTGTATATATATATAAAATTTTATACAATATATCAATATTTATAGTAACTTAATCATAAACACATGTATGTATACTACAGAATAATAGTAAAAATCCAAATCTATAATATATTATCGTACAGTATATATGTTGTCATCACTTAGATATTGTGACCTTTTTTTGTTTTATCAGATCCCTAGAGTGATACTGTTTTTCGTGTTGACAATCAGGTAAAACAATCATTTATCATCAAATTATTGTCTAAATTACATAACAAACACATCCATCATAAATAATATTTAAAGATTTATACAGTGATTTATATTATATTAAATAACATTATTATGATTGTAATTATTTAATAGTTTAAATAAAAGAAATATTGATTTTTTAAAAAAATAGATATTTAATTTTTATATTATATGATAATTAAAAATTTGATATGCATAAATTATGTACAAATCGTTAAATAGATAATAATTATATACAAACTAATCTGTATTATAAATTATACATAAAATTTAAGTTGGATGACTTAAATCGTAAAATTTGATATATTTTAGAAATTATTTAAAACTAATTTTTTTAAATATAGCATTTTATTTATAAATTTTATTATGCTTTTAATGTCTTTTACTTTAAATTATATAATATTATTACAGTATTATCTTATCTTTATTATAATACAAATAATTCTTATACTAAAATTCTACTTTTTATTATATTTTTGTTTTACTAAAAATAACATTTTTATTATATATTAAATTGGATTTTAAAATAAATTCTTTTTTTTTCTTAAACTTTATCATCAAAACTAAGTTATTAATTTATATAATTATATTTAATAATGTATTTTATATTTTATGGGCACTGTTATCATTGTGACATAAAATCATTGATGAATTATTTTGAATCACTTGTAATTAATTGAATAGAGTTTTGTATATAATTACTAATAGACATATCTAATTGAAAAAAGTATTGTACTATTGATAATATAGTAACTAAAACCAATAATTAAAAACTATTCAATTGCACATTAATTTTGCTCATATTTAAGATATTTTTATTTTAAAAATAAGTTTTATTATTAATAATAATATTTTGGATTTTCATAGGGTTGCAATTTTATATAATGTTTAACATTTCAATATTATTTAAAATAATTAAATTTTAAAAATAAAATCTATTGTTTTCTAATTATTTATTGCTTATCAAATTATTTAATATAATTTTTAAAAATTGTCAATAAATAATCCTCAAAATAGTTACTGTTTGTAAAATTATATAAAACAAAAAATAAAATATATATACTGTATTTATAGTAAAATAAAATCATAAAAATGTTAAGATATAGTTTTTTTTGTTTGTTTGTTATTATTTTATTTTTGGCAAACATTTTCTGTAATATATAAGATAGAAATGCACGACTGGATAAAATTGGTGTATTTATTGACATAATATTTCTATTTTGCTAAACAAATAGCATCAGTTTTTTTGTATTGAAAAATAAAATACTAATAATAATAATAATAATAATAATAATAATATCTGTCTTAGAAAATCCCGTCAAATATATCACATATAAATAAATAATATAATAAATATCTAATATTTATTTTGGTTCATTTTATTTGTCAATAAAATTGATTTTTTTGTTGATTTTGTTAAATAGTAAATAATTCCTCTTTTTTCATTTATTTAATAAATAAATTAGAAAATATAAATAATAAAATATAAGTATTATTTGCTTTACTTATTACTAAATGCCATCATATGTTTGGTAAATTAAACATTTATTTTTTATATTTTTATGGATTTAAATATTGATGTTTGTATTTGACTTTTTCTAAAAACATTAAATGATATATAAAAATAAAATAAAATAAAATAATGATGTCTTAAACTTAACTTTTAGTTGACATTTCAATTTTTTTAAAATGTTTATAAAATTTTATTATTATTAACATAAAAAATTGTACATAAATATATTTTAAGTATGTATATATTTGTATACTATATATATATGTTGACATTTTTTATTTGATTTCACAATAAAAATATGACAAAAAATAAGTATATTTCCACCTGTTATCCCATCAACTAAAAAGGCTTATATCTAATACAATATGACAACAAGTTTTTTGTTGTTGATTTATAAATATATTTTATCGACAAAAAAATAGTTTATAAATATTTGTATATTGAGATTTCAAATGAAAACAAGATTATTTTAATAATTATATTTTTTTATTTGATAAATTATAAATATTTTTTTTTAAAAATTACTATTATATCTGATGAATTTTTATTAATTTTTCAATTAATGCAATATTTATTAATTTTAATGACAAATAAGTTTAGAAATCATTGATTATTTAGAAGTAAACAAAAATTGTGTGATTTTTCAATTGTGGTGACAGACATACAACTAATTGAAGAAAATGTTTTATTGTATTATATATTTTATTATTATTTTTTTTGTCTGAATTGTTTGTTACGGCTATTTGTTGTCGACGACAATGACTGTTGTTGTTGTTGTCGTAATATAAGTCGCTTTTTCAGTAAAGATAAAAAAGTCACATAAAAACAGTCGAAAAACAAAAAAAAACAAAACTTTGAGAGCAATGCTAACAAATTTAATCGAGTTTTATGCCAATAATAATAATAATAATAATAATAATAATAATAATAATAACACTAATAAAATTTTATTGTTTTGGATATATAACTATCATATTTTACAATTAGTAATATTATTAGGAGTTATATTCAAAATATTTATTATAGTGTTATTCACAATCTGTGAATGAAAATAATAATAATAATATTTATTGTAAAAAACAATGTTTTGACACTTTATGAAAAATTTTATTTACTTTTTAAAATAATTAATTTGTAATTGATTATATTTAATAGTTATAGCTTAACTGTTTTATATAATTGTATAATATTAAATAAATAAAAGTATACTAATATTACTGTATTTGTTAAAATTCTATATTAAAAACTATAATTGTAATAACTATATTATGTTTTCTAAAAAAATAATAAATAAAGTTTTTGTGTAATTTTATGTTATAAATTTGATAATATATATAATAATATTTAATGAAAAAAACCTAATGGTCTCCCAGCGGTCATAAACAGTCGATGCATTGATTGTGTCATAACTAATGGGATTTCTCTTTAGGTTTTAAGCAAAACCTAAATAAATGAAACAAAAGAAGAGTATAAACAACACACACAACATATAGAGTATATGTTTAATAGTATAATACCACCGGTATATACAGTATTTAATCAATAAGTAACCCACGAATTAATGGCTTAATTTATTTTATAACATACAAAATAAACACTAAATACACTCACAGAGAGAGAGAGAGAGAGAGAGAGAGAGAGAGAGAGAGAGAGAGAGAGAGAGAGAGAGAGAGAGAAAGTTAAAGCCATTTATTGTTATGCATACGAGTGGTTTGGTATCTCTGACTGGGTTTCAACCAAAAAAAAAAATTCTATCTCTGAATATAATGTTTGCTGTTTTTACTGATTTTTATTTTGAGACATTTGTTTTGTCTTTGAAATACTAATACTAATAATACAAAAGTCAATTGTATTATCTTTACTTAGCTTTCATTATTAGTATTATTTCATTTAATTTTATTTTCTGTGTGTTTTTTAATACTTTACTTTATTATACTATAAGAGATATTTTACATTTTCATTAAATAATCTCATTATAAGTTATTTTATTAAAATTATACTATTAATTTATAAAAGAATAAACTTTAAATATATAACAATTTTGGTTTAAATATATTTAGTTGAATTTTAATTAACATTTTAGCAGTCATAAAGTGAATATTGTATTAATTATATATATTATATATACGGTATATACATTAATAATAATATAATGTAGTAATTTTGTGAATTGAATAAATTTATATAATTTGAATATACTTATTATAATCTTATCTAACATATAAAGATTCAAAATTGGTTTCTTTCAAATTTTATAAGCAGTATATAAATCTTTTAGTAAATTTCTAGAAAGAGTTTTTAATGCTTTAATTATTAATATTTTTTCATAATTTATTTTTAATAAATAATTTATTTATATAAGTATGCATTTATTTATTCTTTTATTTTAACTTTTAGATTAATAATACATTAATATATATCTATATTATATTTTAAAAATAAGAAATGATATAAAAAATACTTGTTATAAAAGTTATAATCTTTATTTATCATATATTATAAATTATGTTTTATGTAATATATTATATTTAAAATTAATAATTAGTATTAATTATGAAGTAGTTGTATTAATTATTTAAATTGAAATTAACTTTAAAATGTATTTTTTTAAATATACAAACTAAAATGTATATTTAAATATTTTTAACTTAAAAACACACGTTTTATAATGTTATTTAAATATCTACAAATTTTACCAAATTATTTAAAATATGCATATTATATATATATATTCATTATAAGTATATAATTAAATATTTATAGTAAATAATTTATTAAATAGTCATGCTTTTAATGATATACTATAATAATTATTATTAATGATTATTTAAACAAACAAAAATTAGATGATAAAATATTAGAGTTTTAATATAAAAATTGTAATTTAATTTTTTATATTATATTAATACAAACAATTGTTATTTTTGAAAAATAATTTAATTTTTTAGATAATATTAATTTTATCAATTTGTTGACTAAAAAATTCTTTATAATATTTATCATAATATTGATTTTAATAAAAATTTTTAAATTATCTACTATATAAAAGTTTACTTATACTAGTTTACTTTTAAACTAATAAACAAATTTAAAAATATAATATAAAGTACAGTAATATTATATAAACACATACAGTAATACATATACTACTGTTTATATTGTAGTGTTTTTAAATAACATTACTTAATAGGTTTAGAGTATATAAAATAATCTAATTTACAAAATATCTAAAATATCCAGAATTATTAATTACAACTCATATTTTATAGTTTATTTATTAACTAAAATTTAATGTTAATTTTTGCATAACTCTCTATAAAACTTTACTAAATTATTTAATGTATACACGTTTGCGTTAAATTCTATATTTTGCTAATTACTTAAATTTATAACAAAAATAATTAATGTACAATTTGTTTTTAAAATACTAATTGTTATTGCAATTTTTTGTTTGTTTTTATAAATTAGCATGTTAATTTAATTTTAATTAAATTATAATTAATTGGTTAAGACAAACATTCTGACAAACAATAATTATTTAAAATAAATTATAATTTAACACATATTATAATTTATTACATTATTTTTTAATATTATTGTTATTTATGATTTTAGTTAGCATAAATCATTTTGTATATCACAAATACTGGATATTTTAATTTATAATAATTAATTAACTTAAAAAATATACTAATATTTTTATCTAATAATAATATATAATAAAGATAAATTATAATATTCTCTCGGTTTTATGCAAATAATGTTTGATAAACTTTAAGTATCAAAAATATAAAATATATGAGTCAAATCCTGGATAAAATATTAAAATTTTATGAAAATCTTAATAATTTATAAGCAAATTGTTTGTTATTTTCACTTTCAAAAGAAATTATTAATAATTAATACCAAGTTTTGCCCGCAAAGAAATATTTGTACTATTTTTGCATTTAATAAATATTTAAATATATTATTTTATTTTACAAGATATATTTTATGCTATAATATCATATAAAACTTATACTTAAATCGATTTTTCTTTGATATTGTACTTAAAAATTTATATATATATATATATAGTATATTTTAGATACATATTTATATACAGTATAATCCAATTTAAATATTTCTTTTTCTAAAAATTTACTAAATATAAGTTTGTATCTTTTATAAGCTTACTAATCATTAATAATATTCAAAATTTATAGATTGTAATATATTATTATTTTTAAGTTATAAAATATATTATTATATTTATTTATAAAATATTCATATTATCTAAAAATATAATCAAAACATTAAATGTAAACATAGTATTACAAAACTTAAAAAAATAATAAAAAATATTTTACAAATGATTGCACATCAATAATATTTTGATAGCACACTATTATTATGATAGAAAAAAGTGTAACTATTTATATAAGATATTTGCTTATAAATTATATACAGTATTATCTGTATATATTTAATATGTTAAATGTTAAATATATAGAAAATTTGAATGAATAATATATATATATATATATATAAATTTTATATATAATAAGAAATTTTAAAATTTTAAGCGTGAGTTTGTTTTGACATATTTTTGGCAAAAGAATAAGTATTTTTCTCTCTTTTTTTGGTTACAAACAAAATATATGCCAAATACTACTAAACAGAGAAAATATATATCAAATCAATAGTCATCAGAGATTGAAAATGTATTTCTACTCATTTTCAGTGAATCACATAAAATGCTATTATATATTACAGTATATATATTATATATTCTGTATATAAATATATATATATATATATATATATATATATATATATATATATATATATAGCAATGCGTTCATTGCATGCAATTTCTCTCTGCTTTGACTAGAGATGGCAAATAGAAATTTCTAATAAATTTCTCTGAGAATATTTCCAGTTAACTTTTCAGTAATAAATTTCTATAGTAATATTATTATTATTATATTTATAAAATGTGATCCTCATATTTATGTCAATTGTAAAAATTTAATAAACCCTACACATACAATACAAATGGGATACAGATATATAAAATTAATAAATTATACATAATTTTATTTATAATTTAAGTATACTTTTAATATAATTTTATTAAAATGATTAATTATTTACTTTAAACTTTAATTAAAATTAATATTTAGTTATTATTTATAGTTATAATGTATTCATAAAAGACAAGAAATATTGAGTAAACTAAATTAACATTTAGATCCTATAAATAGAAATTTCTTTTATAAACTTTCTAAAAATGTCTCTTTTTTTGCCACATTAGCTCTGACACAAACACACAGACCAGTAATCATATAGACTATGAAAAAAATTGACAAAAAAATTGTTGAGATTTACTAATAATATTGATATATTTTAATAAATATAAGTTTAGGTTTTATTTTCTGAAATTCTCTCTCTCTCTTTCTCTCTCTTTCTTTCTCTCTTTCTTTCTCTCACTTAAACTGTTGTCATATACAGAAATTGCCGACTTTTTAAAAATAGTAACAAATATTTTAATTCTATCATTAAGTTAATAACGCAAAGAAATTGATGGCTAATGGATAAAAAATGATAATAAAATTTATTTTTCTAAATTAAATAAATTGTAAAATAATGTTTATATATATATATAAATATATATACATATTTATATATAACAGAATATATATATATATATATGTATGATTTTTATTCAATATATGATTAATAAAAATCTAATAGCAAAATAAATATACAAAATTTTTCAATTATTATACTGTATATAATAAACATATATTACCAGTAACAGTAATAGTAACACATATGATTTCATAAGATTTTTTTATCAATAGATAAAAAAAGTAAATTTATAAAATGTTTCTTAAAATTTTGTTTTAAAAAAAGAGATACTAAAATTAAATTGCAATTTTTTTTGCTTAAACAAATATATTTTAAAAATATACAAAATTTATGAACATATTAGCCTACAAATGACTATTTTATTCAACAACAAATAAGTATATGTTTTCTATAATTAGACATAATATCGGTTAAATAAACCTCAAATACTGTATTTGTTATATTGAGTTAATATAAAACGTAAAATAAATGCAGTTTTTTGTGTGTTAAATATACAATTAATAGATATAATAATAGATATTTAAAATTAGTGATTAAATTTTAATGTACGAAACTTATAAATTAATCTTATATTAATTTACCGTTAATAGTGATTGCAATAAAAATAATGTCTAATAAACTGATGCCAACAAATCATCAGATTATAAATCAAATAAACAAAAATATATTTATCACAAAATTATTTAATATTGGGGAAAATTTCAGTCAATTTATTATCATAAATATATATATATATATATAAAATTTACCATGTTACTAATTTGATTCACATTAAGGTGATAATGATCTTAACTTAGGATAAAATTTATACATAGATTATATAATATTATTTCTAGTTGTCAAATGATAATCTCATTTATCATATTTAGTCGGTAAAACTTTTATTGCAATTATAATGACGATTGTAATAAATATATGTAATAATGAGGTGATTCTGAGTGAGAAAGAAAGAGAGAAAGAAAGAGATCATTAGTTAATAGTGTAATAATATTATCGACTATTTTTAGACATCTATTATGACAGCAATAAATCTCATAGACGTTGACATTATTAGTATATTTCAATGCATTTTACTTATTACTCTAGAAATTCTTAAACAAATATTAATGAGAATATTCTGACTAATAATAAATTTAATAAAAACTTATAGAAATTCTGTTCCAAACAATTTTTAATTATTATTTTTCAGATTTTCTATACGACAATAATATATTAATATATATTATATTTATTTATTTAATTAAAAAATTAAAAATAGTCTTAATATTTCAAATTTCTCAAGTAATTTGAAAGCAAAATTCTTATTCAAATATAGTGTACAACTATAATATATAATTTATTTTATATATTTTTTAATAATTTCAAATTACTAATACTTTATATATACATAATATTCTATAAAATCAATTTATATATATATATATATAATACTGATATATATATAGATAATAATTTATATATCATACTGTATATATTTATTTGATTAACTTTTTATTATTATGTGATTAATAAACTTATCTTAAATACAATTTTCAGATAAACATTAGCATATATATTAATAGTACTAATACTACAATAATTTGAATTTTTCTAAGATTTTCTTGTTTGAAATTAATATTTGATTGTAAATATACACTCTATATATTATATATATAATTTAAATGTAAATTTTGTGAATACAAAACACATCATTAAATAATTTGTCGTGAGTTTAGAATCTCTGAGAAAAATTATACATAAATTAATTGACATTTATTTTTCAAATTTATTTATTTATAATATTTTTCAACTAAGAAATGTTTATATTATAGATTGAATTTAATGCTCAAAACTTTAAAATAAACTAAAATCATATTCAAATCATAATGACATTTAAAATCAAATTATTTGATATTATTTCTCTTACAATTCAAGTTCAAAAATGTTTTATTTTATTTAAATTGCTATTAATTATGATTTACATTGAAATGCTTTTAAAAAATATATTATCTTTTATTATAATAATAATATACAGTATTAATAATATAAAGTTTTTATATATTTAATTTTTTTAAATTTAAAATTATGTGATTTCTATTTAAGTTATAATAATATTATTTTGTTTTATTTATAAATTTTAGACCTACAGTATATTGTAGTAATTCATCAGTAAAATGGTTAACAAATAATGTACTTAACTGAGCAAACAGAGAAAATATTATAATAATAATATTATTATTATTTGAAGTCAAAAATTATATTTATTAATTTTTGTTTCTTATTAAAAAAATTTGAACAAAACCAATTAAAACTAATAATAAATTTTATTTATATAAATAATAATATTGATATTTATCTATAATTATAATTAATAAAGAATACATAAAAAAATAAGTTATAAAGCATTAAAAATTTTGATATTTTAACCTTATATCAATATTAATAGTATTGCATAACGATTACATTTTAAGATTATTTTAAATTATTAATCTAAACGTTTCAATAATAAAAATAAATATGTTTTTTTTTGTTTACCTTTTTTTAAAACTAAAGAAAATCAGTTATTTTCACAATTGATGTCTAGAGTATATCTTAGAGTTATATATTGACTTTTGATGTCATTTTATTTATCTTTAAAAAAACTTTTTTTTTGTGTAATTTTTTCTTATATTTATCTTAATATTTATTGTATACTTACGATAAACGTAAAACAAATGACAATTTTGTTTCTATTTTCTAATCTTTACTATAAGTTTTCATCCAATAAACAGCAAAATAAGATATACATAACATTTTTTTTCACTATTTATCAATATTTGTAACAAAATGTAAGAAATAAAAAACAATAAAATATAAAAAAAATCAATGATTAATCAATGAATGAATATTGTTTTTTTTCATTTGTACATTATTTTACTAAATATCTAATATATTATCGTTACTATTGTAATACAATGTACTACAAAAATTTTGTTATTGTTAAATAAAATAAATGTCTTTATCATCAAAAATATATTGATAATAATTTATACAATATTTTATCGATATTTTCTAAAGAAAAAATATATTACTATTATTATTAATAAATATGTATAACATTTATCATAATATATGCATAATAATAATAATTGTCATTTTAAAAGTACTACTCGACTATAAGTTATTGTATAGAATATGTTTTTGAAACAATTTTTATGCGATATTATGTAATCGATATTTATTTAAACTTTAAGTTGACTATCATTTCAATATAAATTTTGAAATTAAACTATTTCAAAAAAAAACTTTTTGTTATATTTTCAAAATAATGTTGATTTATTTTTTAAAATCTAAAACTTAAATTCAATATAAACCAGAATCTATTTATTAAGAATTAGATTTTAAAAAATTAATGTAAAATGAAATAAATAATTTATTTAAAATTTCATTTTATTAGACCCACGAAAAAATCAGTTACAGTCGAATACACGGTTATATTAATTATGTATGAATTTATTTATCTAATTGACAAACTAGTTATAAATATATTCAATATACTATATATAGGACTAAATACTAATCAAATAAAAATAAACCAAAAACATCAATGCGTTTCAAATAAAAATCAAATGAAACATCAAAATAAATAATTAAATAACATAAAAGACAAATTAGATGTCGGTTTTGTTAAATGATGTAAAAATAAAGGGGAAACAGAGTATTGCTTAAAAGACAAATAAATTCAATGGTCAATAAAATGGGTAAACAAATTGAAAATTGATTTTTGCCAAAACAAATGCATTTCAATTAACTAATAGACTTTTATTATATATTTACGACAGATAAATGTAAACCTAAATTGTAAATCAATAAAAAAAAACATCACAATATCAGTGTCATATATCAGTTAAATATATATATATTACCAGTAATTAAACAATTACACTAAATTAATTACATTACATGATAAAATATCTTACTATGCTTATTGATTAATTATCAATTAAAAAATTTTTAGCTTAATATATATATATATATTTTTTAAATCAATATTAAAATAAGCTAATTAATATTATATTATGTTGAACATCACTAGCGGCAACTATTAAGGGCATAGAATCAATCAAATAAATAAATAAGTTTTTAATTATATATTTTTTTATAGAGAAAGTTTTGCTGTTGTTTACAAAATAGTATAAATAGATTTTTGATAAATTTTCATTTATTTAACTGTAGTTATAAATGTCATAACTGGTGGTATAGTAATTAAAATATTAAAATTCTAGTATATTAATACTAGTTATAAATTTATTTATCTAATTTTATCTATACAGTTATATTGAAATTAAAGTCATTATACAATTTATATATAAACGATAAAACATAAAAAATATTTTTTTGTTTGTATTGAATGTAATTGTATTAATTATTTATTGAATATTGAATTAATAAAAAATACAAACTAATAATTATAACTAATTAAATATATATTTTACATTATGAACCTGTTTATAAGTGCTATTATTATCTAAATATTTAGTACATTTTTTTGTTTTTATAATAAAGAGATTATAATTTCAAAAATTATGTGTTTAAAAGTTTTACTAATGGCTTAATGCTAAATACACAAATTTTGAATCATTTGAAATGATATATTAGTTAAGTGTTTAGTTTAGTTAAAATTTTGGTTTTAAAAAAAACTATTTTTAACTCAATAGTAAACTAATTTTTAGAATAATTATAACTCAAAAAAAGTCACTCAAACTCTTAGTGAATACATTGTGAATGTATTTTAAGGACATATCTATTCGTATAAATAGTTTAACAATATTTGCATTACATCTACAGTGTAATGATTTTTTCCAATCCTTAAGATTTTTCTATTTGATTATCACTTACTAAATAGTATCTCCTAATTGATTATAAGTACAGATAGACAGTCTAAGTGCTAATTCAATTGTTTATTATATATATATATATATATATTTCAAATAGTGTTTCAACAATTTATTATTTGATTATTTGTTTTTGTTGTAACTGCTGTTTATGATAATCTAAATATTACTTTTATTTAAACAAAATTTTAAATCATTGTCATTTTGAAAATTAATTTTCTAAATTAATATCTAAAAATTAGTATTTAATATAGTTATCAACATTAAATTTGTGAACCTTATTTTATAAAAATACATATATACTACATTTAATGTAAGTAAATCAATTTATTAATATATTAATCATTATTAGTAATAAGTAGATAAGTTGTATGTAAAATAGTTATCTCATATTTTTTTAATTAATTTTATTTGTAATTTATTTATATTATAATTTTTAAAATATATAAATACTAATTATCTAACATAAGTAAATGAGAGATTGTTAAATAATGTAATATAATCTAACTAATGTTTAACGATTATTGATTATACAGATATTTTATCTTAAATAGTTTATTATTTGGTTAGTAACTGTATCAAGGTAATCTAAATACAGTATATAGAGTATTACATAAACTATAGGATAATTGATACATTTATACTGTATTTACTACATGTTAATTTGCAATATTTATACAGTAATTATACATTATTAATATTATTATATCCAAAAAATATATAATGTATTTATATAATATTATGTTAATCTTTAATAATTGACACAATATAAATTACATATAATATTAACATCAGTTAAGTACTAATAACATCCTAATCAACTGATTAATGATTATTTAGGTTATAATCAATTTGTTGTTTTAATAGACACTGTTTTCTATGTATTTATATTAGTATCTACTATACAGTAAATCATTAAAACTTATGTCTAAATAAAGTCTAAATTGAAATAACATTGCATTTTATTAAATGTCATTGAGAGTGCATACTATACATAATTGACTGTATACTGTACTTGGGTTAGTAACAGATTGTATATTTAAACTATTGATAATTTATTAAATTTATATAAATATTTAATATCTATATACTGTATAATTATATAGACAGCAGTCTTTAAAAAATCCTATAAAATTAATTAATTATTTGTAGTAATTTGTTTGTTAAAGTTTTAAAATAATTTGTGAGATTTGAGTAAATTAGTGATCAAAAAATGGCCAAAACATACGGACAGACAGATATCAAGGAATCGGCATTGGATTTGATTGGCAATACACCACTCGTAGCACTGGACAGGATATGGTCGGGACCGGGACGTATACTCGCCAAATGCGAGTTTTTTAATCCAGGAGCCAGTGTTAAGGATAGGTCGTCACTATCGATGGTACAGAAAGCGCTCAAATCGGGAAAACTAAAACCCGGACATCCGATTGTTGAGGTGACCAGCGGTAATCAGGGTTGCGGTCTGGCACTGGTAGCTGCCGTTTTAGGTCATCCCATTACACTGACAATGTCGGCCGGCAATAGTCCCCAAAGAGCAACAATGATGCGCGCAATGGGAGCTAATGTTGTGTTGGCGCCACAGGTTGAGGGCACTCCCGGTAATGTAACACTGGCCGATGTTACTGAGGCCGAAAATTTGGGACTGAAAATTGTTGAAGAAACCGGTGCCTACTATGTCGATCAGTTCAACAATGACAACAATTGTAAGGCACATGAAGAGACAACCGGACCAGAGATATGGCGACAAACTGGTGGACACATCGACGCATTTTTGGCTACTGTAGGAACAGCGGGAACTTTTGCCGGTGTTTCACGATATCTGAAACAACAAAATAAAGACATTCTATGTGTGGCTGTCGAGCCGGCCGGTGCTGAAGTTATTAAAGGAGATGCAGTTACCAAACCGTTACATTTACTGCAAGGATCGGGATATGGTAAGGTTCCCCGATTATTCAAGTTTGACACTCTGGACACTACTATCGGTGTTACTGATGAGGAAGCAGTTGAATACAAGAAACTTTTGGCACAGCGAGAAGGCCTTTATTTGGGCTATACATCCGGCGCTAATGTTGCCGCTGCTGTCAAATTGCTAGAGTCGGGCAAATTGCCAAAAGACGCCTGGGTGGTCACTGTCCTCAACGATACGGGACTTAAATATCCAGATAATTAATATTTTGAAATTTAATGAATATTTTTATCGATATTTTTTAAAAATAACTTTGTTTTAATTTACATATAAATAAAGTTTATTGGATTAAATAAAATGAAAATTAATAATTATCGATAAAGAAACTTTTATTGAGATACTGTATATGAATAATAAATTAATAGCAAATTATATTAAAAAACAACAATATATTAATAGTATATTTTTAATATAAAATATTGAAAAAAATTGTCATTATTAGTAAAAAAAAGTAAAATACTATTAGGTATATAATCTGTTAGGTATTGAATCAGAGATATAAGTACTCTCAATGACCAACTTAGACAATGAAGACAAATGTCGAGTTTGTTACGGCACTCGGGATCAATTGGACAGACAGAATACACCACTATATGTAGATATCGTATGCGACTGCAAAGGATCTATGGGTGCTATTTGTCATCAATGTCTGCAACGACTGGTACTTAACTATCACGAGGAACACTGTATGCACTGTCGTCAGCGGTATAGTAATGTTGAGATAATATACGAGAGACAAGCGATTGAGATATTGTGTCAATTGATACATAAATTCATTGTACGGTATGTACTGCTCCGGGCTATCATCTTTGCTGTCATCGCAATCTATCTAAACATGCGATTAACTATATTGGTGTGTATGGTATTGGCTTATTTGGGTTTCAGGCGCCGATCTCAACCCGAGCCCAAAGCCATCCGTGTTGTACAGCAGCCAACCGGTTGGTGGCCTGTTATGTAAACTACTGTATATGATTACTAACAGATATATTATCAGTGATATCAACGTTATGTAAAACAAAAACATAAATAAGTATTTATCAGATGTATACAAAAAAATCTATTAAATATTATTTAATTTAAAATACAAAATTTATTTGAAACAATTGATGACATTTTTCTTAAAACAAAATAAATTGAATTGAATTGACAACAAAAGACATATCTATTTAACTGATTTGTTTCAGTGATATAAATGATTGGTCAATACTATACAGTATAACTACAATATGTTTGATGTATTGATTGATGAATGACTGGGAAGTGATGATCAAATGGTCAGCGCTTTTGATGAGTTCGGTTGAAATCATAGATGTCTTCTCCATCTTTGCTTTTGTTGTTTGACTTCTTTCTTAACAATCGCTTAAACCAAGCGCTGTATTCCCTATATTTGGGTTCGTCTGCAAACTCAAGAGACTTAATGTCCTTTAAATAGTTGCAAAACTCTACGGGAATGTCAGCGCACAGGGATTCAGTGGTGGTTCGCTGTTTGACTTTTAAGATTTGATTGTATCGTTCCTTTATTTCCTTAATTTTGATGCCCATCCACGGAAGCTCTCCCTTCAAGAAGTAGACTAACATATAGCCGATTGCTTCCATGTCGTCCCTTCGGCTTTGTTCGTATCCCTTGTGGTTATTAATACTCATATAACGAGCTGTTCCTATAATACCTTTTCTGTCACGAAAAGGGATGTGCTTTCCGTTATCATCAATGTATTGTTTGCAGAGACCAAAGTCGATAATATGGACGACATTGTATTTGTCACTTCCCGACGGGCCGTACAAGAAATTCTCGGGTTTGGTGTCCCTATAGATGAGTCCAACGCCGTGAAAGTACTCGAATATATCGATCAACTGTATGGCCAATAGTAACGTTGTTCTTAGGCTATACTTACCGCCGACTGTTTCCTTCACATCCTCCAGACTCGGACCCAACAGATCCATAACCAGTGCGCTCCAGTTGTCACCGCACGGACCAAAGTAATAGAGTCGAGGAATACCTTTTTGCGGAGACCTATCGGCCTTTAATTTCTTGAAGAATGGAAACTCGAGAACTAGTTGTGGCTTTTCTACCGATGTCTTCTCAAACTTGATGGCAACCTTTTCGCCCGTTTGGATGTTTTTGCCGACATGTAAGCGACCGAACGATCCTTTGGCGATGTATTTCAATACAATAAACTTTTCGCCAATTTTTTTACCTTCGGGACTGTCCTCGTCGTCGGCCATCGTATTGTTATTAACAAACAAAAAAAACTAAACACTTGGAGATATTGGACACAAATATATCACAAATAACTGTTCAATAGTTTCAACTGTTTGTTTCTATTGGAGTCTGAAAAGTGCTTGTGATGACTGTCTGTCTGTATCTAAATTGGTTTGAATTTTGAAATAAAATTGAAATTTTCAATTGAAATCGCGTAATAACAATGAAAACAAATTTAAACTGATTTTTAAGTAAAAATAATTTTTTAGTTATTTTTAAGGTTTAGTGTATTGTATAACTGAAACTATCATTTAGTTATTCAAGTGTTGGTATGTCTAAAGACAGACCCGTCAACCGGATTAGACCTAACGTTAGTGAAGAACAATCGCTGACCGAACAATCAGTTACTTCAGTAGAAAGTCTCGGACCTTCGGCTTCATCTGAAGACAACAACAACAACAACAGTGAACAACAAACAGTAAATAATTATAATGAGATTAGACGTGAAGAGGTCGACGAAAATGTTGACTACAACTTGTGTCTGATATGTAATCAAATCATAAACAATAGGAGCCGTACGGACGCGTGTGACCATCAGTTTTGTTTGGCGTGTTTGACTCAGTGGTCGGATCAACATCGCATGTGTTCCGTATGTCAATCACCGTATCAGCACATCCGACATAACTTCAGAGCCAATGGACAATACGATACAATGACTTTACCGCCATTGGGTCCACACGTAAGTATGCCTCAAATGCCTGCCAGATGTTTGACTCCGAGAAGACGTAGTCGTCGACGGAGACGAAGAAGCCGTAGAAGATCTAGACGTCGACGGAGATCGCGTAGCAGTGGACGACACCAACGATCGACTCAACGTTTAGACGGTAGGACTGACCAACAAATAGTGAGATCTCAAGGGAAACATCAAATTAGACAACCAAATGATCGGATGACACAAATTGATAGCACAGACAACAATCAAGATATCAATGATAACAGTGATGACGACAACCAAAATGTCGATTCAAATAGTAGTCAATGAGTTGTCAAATCGTGTGAACACTCTGTTTATTAATCCAATTACTTGAAGACATAGATTTATTTTTTTTATTAAGTGAAAAATACATGTTTAATGTCAATTAGATTGTGTAAAATACTATACAATACATAGATTTTATTGGTGTTATTATGTATTAATTAAAATACTAAATAATAAATTTATTTTTGATAATACTAGTTAGTTCCCTGTTTTAATAATAATTTATTATAAAACAGTATATTATAAACGTTTCAATTGTTTAAGAGCGACAGGTTTTTCTTGAATAACTTTTGATAGAATTGAGATGTTTTAGTGAAACTTTATGTAATAAATATTCAAACATTCATACATTAGATACTGTAATCAGATGTTGTACCGCAATAATAGTTTGTCCGCACCGTACGATTCAAATAAAAACGTATGTTTCAATTGCTTAAGACAGAGCGCGTCTTAATTGTATAACAAATTAATTAGTTTTCATTAAGTTTTTTTTTGGTTGATTATAGTTTAAAAGGTTCACTATTTTGTTTATTGATTGGACGCATGTTTTTGTAGATATATTTAACGCAAGAGTGAGACATAAAAATTATTTATTATTTTACTGGACTTGAAGAGCTAAAACTTGAAATTGATATTTGAATAGATCTCTAAATTTATGTATTAATTTCGATACTTGTAATTAGTTATTATAAAATTAATTTTCATGTTTTAGTAAGTTAATAATTGATATATAGTTTTTATTTAATGTTTTATAATATTTAGACAGTACTTATAATTGTTGGCATGATTTTACAATAATATTTAATATTCAAATTTATTTATTTTTTCTAAATATTCACTATCATAATACATAATAACATATAAAGTTTATACACATTTAGTAAAAGTTAAAATTGTTTAGAAACTGATATAATAAGTTATTATTAATAACTAACGATATATATATACAGTATATATATATATCAATTTGAATAATAAATAAAAATGTGTTATAAATTACTATCGGCTTTGTTATGTCAATGTTGTGTATCATCTGCAAAGAAAAAGAAGAAAAAAGTCATAAATAAACAAAATATTCAACAAATGATGAGACAAACAGAATCATCGGATAAGACTAAAGTCGGTTGGGTTACAAAAAGTGGTGAAATACTATCTTTTAGTCAAATTAATAACAAAGAGTTGACTCAAGAATATTATATTCCTCGAGATTTCAAATCGCAAGACGAAGGCGTCAGATGCAGAGGTTGGGAAATTAAGAAAGAGATCGGATCCGGAGGTTATGCTGTTATCAAAGAAGCGGTTAATATTAAAAAACCAGATAAAACTGTAGCCATAAAGATATTACCATTTAATGACAATGTTATACAAAACAATAAAATGAGACGAAGAAATTGGGAAAGTTTTAAACAGGAATTGATTTTATTAGTCCGAGAAAAACATAGAAATATTGTCCAAGTATTGGATCATTTTATTATTCATGAAATGCATAAAAAGTTTTTCTGTTATATTGTTATGGAATTGGCTGAACGGGGATCAGTTCTTCAGCAGATGATAGATGAAAATCCTGAAGACAAGAAGTCAATGTCGTCATCGTATAAACCATTGTCCGAAACCAAAGCAAAATCATATTTTAGAGATACAGCCTTTGGTTTACAGTATTTGCACAATAAAAATATAACACATAAAGATCTTAAATTAGTTAATCTATTAGTATTTATTGATAACAACAATAAAGAAGTGGTCAAAATTGCCGATTTTGGGACGAGTCGTGTCAGCTATAAAGAAGATGTGGTCAAAGAGTACAAATGTTACGGAACTGTTGATTATATGTCGCCACAAATATTCAGGATTTATGTTTACATCAAAATAGGACAGAAAATAGATTTACTTAAGAAATACGATCCATTTGAAGCCGATTGTTGGTCACTCGGGGTTTGTCTATATTTCATGATTTGCGCAAAAATACCGTTTCTGCCCAAAGATTGTCATACATATCAAAAAGTAAACCCAAATTTAGACACTTATAAGTTTATCCATCAAAATATGATTCTTAAAAGATATGAAATATTAGATCAGACAAGAAATACTTATACGGATCAATGTCTCGACATTTTGTCACAACTATTACATCCAAATTCAAGTAATCGCATCAAAATTAACGACGTTTTGCAACATAAGTGGCTCAACAGTGAAACAGATAATTAAATTATTAATTGAAAATCAAATTTTAAAATCACATAATTTACTTATAGAGTATATTATATCAAATATTATATCAATAAAATGTTTTTAATGCTAATTTTCAATATTATTATACAGTATTAGTGCAACAATAAAAATAAATAAAATCTTGTGTGAACACAATTTTTGAAAAGTTGAAATTCAATATCGGTTTTAATAATTTTAAAAAGAGTTTATCATTGATTAGCTATTTGATATCACTTTGAATTTATAATATATTTTATTGTATAAATTGATTAACTATTTGTTTGTTTGCGATTATGGGTTGTTGTGGAAGCAGTTGCTGTAATTCTGAACGAAAACGTTATCCCAATCTATATATGGCATCACAAATGACCGAAAATCTTAACAAACAAATAATAAACAAACAATTTGTTAAACGACTGACCACTCGTTCAGAATTATTAGCGGTCAGAGATAATCCTGATGTGTCGCCCGACGTACGGGCAATACTGACTGAACCGTACAGTAATGTCGATAAGATTACTGACAATCTATATTTGACAGGAATGGGTGGTCTCATCAAAGAAAACATTGAGAGCCTCTATATTACGTGTATAATCAATGCAACCTATGAAGCGCCCAACTATTTGCTACCCGAACTTCAAACCTTTAGAGTACCGGTCAGTATATTATATATTAAAATATTATAATAAAGTTGTGTTTTTTTGTTGTTGATCTATTTGTTGACCCCGGGTTTAGGTGGACGACACCAGCAATGATAATATATATCCATATTTTGACGAAGTGGCCGATAAAATCAACGAAATTGCCGCCCAAAATGGTCGAACTATTGTGCATTGTGTGGCCGGTATCAGTCGGTCATCAACATTGGTAATTGGTATGTATTGACTTTCAATATTAATTTGATTTTCATTTCATTAATCAAATTGTTATTTTTTGTTTATTTGTTTGTTTGTTTGACAGCCTATTTGATTAAATACAAAAAGAGGACACTTCGCGATGCATTCATACACGTGCGGTCAAAGCGATCGCTATCGCAGCCAAACATCGGATTTTTTCGACAACTCTTAGACTATGAAACTAAAGTGTTGGGCAAATCGTCGGTAAAAATCATTAAAACAATTGTCGAAGACATAGAGGTAATCGTTCCGGACGTCTTTCAAGAGTTTCCCGATCTATTGATGACAATGGCGTTGAATACTAAAGCGTCGCCAAAACGCAAGAAGAATGAGATCGCAGATGAATATACAAACAAAAGTTTTACTGAAAACAATTGACTCATATTTATTTCATATAACAAATTATTTTATTATATATTTAACAAAATGATAATCTTTTAA
This sequence comes from Oppia nitens, assembly GCF_028296485.1. NCBI lineage: Eukaryota > Metazoa > Arthropoda > Arachnida > Sarcoptiformes > Oppiidae > Oppia > Oppia nitens. Next base: position 6,966,143 of record NW_026533210.1, on the reverse strand, counting down.
TTTATAAACTTATTTATTTGATTCAATGATTGAATATAACTTTTAATAATAAAAAAATGTGTTATTTATTATCGGTAATTATATTTTTTCAAATTAATGCACTACTAGTATACTGTATGTGTGTTTTAATTATGTGTCCTTTAACTACTGTATGATTGTGTTCATTAATACAATAGCTATAAATTACATTATAAATATATACTGCATATTGATTAATATTACAAATTAAATATTTAAATAGAAATCTGATTGCAATTGTTTTTATAATAAATTTAATAAACAAAATGATAAATAAAATAGAAATGTTTTAAATTCAACCAATAGATTGAATGTCTCGCACATTACGTCTCGAGATATTTATTACAAATTTGTTCACAAAATATATTATTCAATTGAATTAATTCAAATGTTTTTTTCTAATAACGACTGATTTAATGACAAACAATGATCTTAGAAGTCAAACAAATCATTTGTGGATCAGTTGTTTGGAGTGTTATCTTAATAATAGCTATAATAAAACTGATCCAATATTGCTGTCATAGACTGGTCAAACAAAAAGTAGACACTTCAAAGTCGTCGGCAAAAAATCGTTACGAATATCTTGTGGTTCCCGTCCTATCAAATCCAGCCAAAGGTTTTTCGCTGACAAATACAATCATTAGTCTACAACTACTTCATTATGAGACAACTGTCTTAACATTTAACATCAATTTAAATAAAGCCGACATTAGTCGAGACATTTGTTGTCACCGATATATACGTGGATTTCTTCAGTTGTATAGTAAGACTTCATTACTTCCAATCACTCATTTGAAAGCTGTTCACAACTCAAAAGGTATTTACAATTAGTTTTCATTGTTTTAAGTATTAGTTTTTTATGTGTAAAACTATATATTGAATTATTAGGCGAAATATTCATGAATGGCATCGAATTAGAAGACTTGTGGTCCGGTCGACGACTTTATTATAATTTTAATGAAATGATAAAATCTGGAACTAATGTTCAAACAATTGCATCGGTTATTGTTAAACCACAAGAGTTAAAGTTATGTACAAAAGAGACATTTTGTCCAAATTTCGAGAATCCATCGCTCAGTACGTTTGGCCGCGACTTGAATCAGACGTCAACAATGAAGACTCGCGGACAAGAACTTCACGGAATCTCAATTAAACCGAAACTTAATTGGTTTGAAATGACTGTCTTTTACGCCTTTCTAATGAATCTAATCTTTTTGGCCAACGTTTTGATATTGTTTGCCATTTATGACTTAAAGATCAAATTAAAAGGAATCGACAAATATATTAAAATTGTTGTCTCTATAGTGTTATCCGGTTTCGTGCCATTGATTGTAACAGACATTATGGCATTGATATATAATTACTGTATTAAATCAAAGTATAATACAAGTGTGAGTCTGTCAGCCAAAGAAAAACTCATTGCTTGCAATCTGATGCCTATTATATTGTATATCTATTTGTTGATTGTTATCGGTTTAACAATTAGTTCATCAATTGGCGTACAATATCTTTTGAGACTTTTTGATTACTCAGAATTGACTGAATCCGTACAGATATCCGGTTTGAACGATATATTGTTTGTTATAATGTTTGTGATCAGTCTAGTCGTGACTTTTACACTTTGGCTAATAATATTGGGTTTTATTAAATACATATTCAATTTTATGACATTCAATCCAAAGATTGTTAGAGATGACATATCTATTATTACCGATATGTCCAGCACTGACAGCAAAAAAGATCCGACACGTGATGAAAAAGAGGAACAGTTAAAGACCAAAATTAATGTCAAAATTAAAGGCAAAGTTAAGGCAAAAGATCCTAATGTTATACGTTTTGATACCACAAGACTTGACAACGACGCCAACGATAAGCATAAAGTCAAACGTGTCAGCACTGGTAGTCTTATACATTCACCCACTCATTCAAAAGGATATATTAATCCCGAAGAGTTTAGGATCACTGAAAGCAAAGTTTTCAAATGATTTTTTAATTATATAGTAAATTGCAATTATATTCAGTGATTAATATATTTTATTGTAAATATTTAACTCAAAATTTTTTTTATAAATATTTGTGATATTTAAATAAATAATTTTTATAAATTATAACTTATCATTACTTTTTATTTTATAAAATATATTCAATTTGTTAATTATAAATATTTGACTATAAATATAATAATATTAATTAATTTAATAAGTATTGGATGATCGTGTCGTTTGGTGTATTAAATCATAGTTTTTTTTGACAATTGTTTTATGTCTTACAGTTGAATATCTTTGAAAACAATACATTGAAAAATTAAAGAAATTCGTTGAAATGTTTATCGGATTTTCATCACAAAAGTTATGATTTGTGTGGAGAAGAAAAAAATACTAAAATGTTATAATTTGTATATTTAGATAACATTGCATTTTATTTAATGATATAAAAGTATTGATCAGAAAATACATAAATGTTTCAAATGAATCAAATTTCAATTGGTTTTCTTTGTTTAATTGGTAACCATTAAACTTATTGTTGGCCACCACTACTGGTCGTCTCCGTCGGCCGAACCACACAGTGAGCCATCACATGATTGCGGCAAATGGATTTGTATGTAAAAAGTTTGTTACAAATGTCACACTTGAACGGGTGTTTCGGTGACAAATGCTTTTCAATATGCATACGAAACTGTTGGACATCTTTGATGTAATTCATATGCGAACACAATCGACACGTATAGACCTTTGCTTTGGATGGTTTGGTTTTGGCTGACGATGATGTCGATGGTTCGCCATTGTCGCCGCTGACCGAAGTGCTCGGACCAGCCATTGGCCAGTAGTTTTGAGGCCAACCTATTGTGCCGCTGCCGTTCATCGTCATCGGAGGTGGCATGAAATAGTAGGGCATCATATATGGCGGCATTTGAGAGGAGACGCCGTTTGGCTGCTCAGGTATTTGATTGTTGCCGGTTGGCTGCGACGGCATTTGAAGACTACCGGTTTGCGGCGGCTCCGACATCGATGGCTGGAATTGACTGCCGTTGTTGTTGGTATTGATAGTCTGTTGCTGATAGTATGGCCACCAATACATTTGGTTTAATTGTTCGGCTGAATACCCATTGGTCGGCAATTGACTGGTCGGAGACAACGCAATCTCTTCATTAGTCGTCAACGACGACATTATCTCTTCATTGATCGCCGTCGTCGACGAAGTGATGTCTTCTTTACTGACAATTGGCACTTCTTGTGATGTCTGTTCTCCATCTTTTCCTTCATCTACTTCTTCTTCTGAATACTCATTTTCATTGATCATCACTTCTTTATCACTCATTGTATTCATCTTTTTCTTCAAAACTTTGTTGTTTTGTCAGAAGACTTGTGAGAGAGAGAAAAAAAACAAATTTTGCTATCAATTAATTGATTGATTGATTTTTTTGTTGAATTACTATTACAATTGTAATATTGAAAACTATTTTAACTAATTGACAGTTTAATTGAAAATTTAGTGATTCTGTTAAATAGAAAAATATTATTTCAAATTTGAATTTCACGTAATAAAATGTGTATCAATAGTTAACACGTGCAACAATACTCTCTCTCTCTCTCTCTCTCTCTCTCTCTCTCTCTCTCTCTCTCTCTCTCTCTCTCTCTCTCTCTCTCTCTCTCTCTCTCTCTCTCTCTCTCTCTCTCTCTCAATCTATCTCTTTACTAAACAATGCTTTCACGCGCTATATAATATACAGTGTATTTTAAAAAGTATATTTTATTTAATTATTATTATTTATTTAATAAATTAAAATTCTTAATAATCGCGCGACACATTAAAAGTTATTGTTTGGGTGACACAAATATTGCACAAACATTGAACAAATTATATAATAGTATAGAATCTATACTATATATTATATCTAATTATATAATCACAATAGTATACATGTAATTGATTACTAATGATACCAATTGTTATCGCGCGTGCATTACATTAAAACAACACAACATTATATAGCATTAATCGCGTGTCGAACACAAAACAATTGATTTGACAGAAAAAAACTGTAATCAAGTAATGATTTTCAACAATACTTTTATCAATCAGTTTATTGTATTATTAGAAACACTTTCTTTCTTTCTTTTTGATGTCTGAAACAGATTTTTGATTCAAAAGTCAAGTCCTGTCTCGACGGACACCAGAAATGGATAAAATCTCTTCTGTTGAGTCTTCAAAAACAGAAGAAGTCCTTAAAAAAGATAAGATATTACAGTTGTCTTCACTTATCTTTAAAGACAATGAGATATCCACTGAAAAGGTATAACTCATTCAACTAATATTGATATTAACATAATATTTGATGATTTGTTTTTTTTTGGTGACTATTTTGTTTGTTTCTTAGGGTAAGCCAATGGTCAGGTGTGTGCATAGTGTTGACATCGATGAACTGGTCCGCGATGTATTACACAAAAAATGGCAATTGAAAAATCCGAAGATTGTTGTCGTTGTTCTGTCAAATGCCGGACCAATTCATAACTGGAAAGATCGACAACAGATTAAAGCCTTTCAAAAGGGTTTAATGACAGTAAGCCATCAAATCATTTGATTAATTAATTAAATTAAAAAAAACTTACTATTATTTTTTGTATTTTTTCAAAAGGCCGCCGAAAACACCAATATGTGGTTAATAACCCATGGCTTAGACTTGGGTGCGACAACTATTGTCGGTGAAGCCATACTTGAACACAGCACCGAAATCAAGTACAAGAAAGCCATTAACAGCGAAAAGTCGTTTTCAAAATCCAATTTTATCGGTATCGCCGACATTGAGAGTCTCCAATATTTACAGACTATCACTGCAAGTACTGAGGTATTGGTATTTCAATTAACTGTTTATTTTTATATCCAAATCTCTTGTATTTGATTTATTAATTTGATTGACAGCCGATTATAACTATCTCCAACAGTGGTGGCAATAGAGACACTAATATGAAATACAACTTACAGTCAAATTTAAGTCATTATATACTGATTGAAGACAAATCGCGAAACAAAAACGGTATCAACAGTTTCATCAATAAGTTTATGTCGTTTCTGTCATTGAATCAATCAGATATTCTGCCGACTAATGAGGGATCTCCCGGTCCACAGATGAGCGCCGACAGGTGTTCAATAGAAACAAGTGAAGTACCGGTTGTGTCGTTATTAATGAAAGGTGGATACGAGTGCTCGCGAATCGTATTGAATACTATCAAAGAAGAACTACCTGTTGTTGTCTTACAAGGAACGGGAGGTTTGGCTGATTTACTGGCCTTTGGCGACATCGAGATTCGCGATCGATGTATGAATGAATGGAATCCAGAATTTGTCGAAACATATCTGAAGCCGGAATTGACACTAAAGATAGTCAAGACTTTTGGTAATTTGCGAAACAATTCGGTACTATTGAAGACATTACGGAATCGGATACTCGAATCGATTCGTTTAAGTCGACAAAATGGTCAAAATTATTTGACAATTATTAATTTGTTTGAAAAGTATTCGTGTAATTTGGAAAATTTGACCGAATATTTGTTGTTAGCGTTGTTTCGGTCGCAAAGAAAAGAATATTCGGTCGCGAACTCTACTATTGATAGCGGCGGACATCAGAAGCGCCAAATGACTCCCGAAGAGTCGTCGGCGTTAATACACAAAGACCTTCGACTATGTATTGACTGGAACTGTCCTGAAGTGGCCCGAAATGAAGTGCTTGTCAAAGATCCGACATTTTCGTTGAGTACTAACTCTATTTATCTGAAGAGTCTGTTCGAAGAGTCGCTGATCCGAAGTAATCGCTGGAAATTTGTTGATCTGTTTTTGTCGCAGAAATTCAAATTACGATCATTTGTCAAACCGAAGACATTGTTGCGAATGTTTCGTACGCTTCGAACAAAAGACTTCTTCAGCAATGTCTGTTGGGAAGGAATTCTTGGCCGAACTGTTGATCAAAAACAAAACAAAAACTTTATGAGCCGTGAGTTCAACTATTTAGTCTATGTTTGCTGTGGTGTCCGACAGTTTATATCACAAGAAGAATTGGATCTGTTTGTTACCCAACAATTTCCGAACACTGAAAGAGATGCCGAACGCAAAGCCCTGAAGTTACTGATGTTTTGGGCGGTTATGGACTTCAGAAAGATATTGGTGCGCATACTGTGGCGATATTCCGATCATCCAATACATCTGGCGCTGATTATAGCCCTCTGTTATGAACACTTGTCTTGGTTTGTGGTCGACCAACAACTGTGCGATCAATTGAAAGAAGAGTCACAGGTATTCATTGGCTACGCTATCACTGTATTGGATGTCGTATACAAAGACAGCGCCCTTCGAGCAGAACAGGTGTTGTTAGAGTCTTCACGCGATTGGAACTATCGGACGGCTCTGGATTTGGCGGCTTTCGGCAAATTTAAAACATTTTTTATCCATCCGGCCTGTCAACGACGGCTCACTAATCAAATTTACGGTAACATTACGGTCAAAGACGTTCGGATCGGTGTTTTTCGGTTACCATTGATGTGTAAACTGCTATTTTCCGCTTACTTTGTTCTGCCGGCTTATTACTGGATTCGTGGTACAGACAGCAGTATTAACGCAGAACTGTTGCAACAATTATCGGAAGAGTCAATCGATTATATGGCCGTCGATAACGACTCCGATGATAGTGACGGCGGCAATAGTGGTGATGGTGTAAGTGGCAGTGGTGGTGGAGGCGGCGATAAGAAACAACCGTTACCTAAAAAATCGTACAGTAAAGACAATCATATGTCGATTATGTTTGATAAGACCTACCAATTGACTAATTCGTCGTTTTTTACGACATTATATTACTTGTGGACATCACCGATAACCAAATTCTGGAACCACCAGTTTTTTTATACATTTTATTTGTCAATATTCAGTATAGCCGTACTGTATCCCCGTTGCGGCCACTTCTACATCGATCTGGTTGTAGACGTCTGGACTTTCTGTTTGGTTGTCGACAGATTACAACAGATCTTTATCATCTCACGGCTGAATATCTACTTCTCCAATATGTCGTCAATAATTCAAGCGATACTTCAGATATTATTTATCATATATTTTACAAATACTCGACTCATCTATGTGTTTGAGACGACAACCGATGACGCCTACAATCATAAAGTGATTATGTCTTTGGCATTAATACACGCCTACTATGTATTGTTTACCGTATTTCTGCCCATTTCATCCACATTGGGACCACTACTCTATCGATTAAAGTTAATGATTTTTGTCGACTTCTTGAACTTTATCCGACTGGCCGTACTAGTGATGATCAGTTTCGGTGTAGTCATGCAATCACTGATATTTCCTGATCTGACTGTTAGTAATGAGCTCTATAGGCGCACATTTCACAGGGCCTTCTTCTCTATGTTTTCCATATTCCTCAACGAACTCGAGGGTAAATTAATATCTTAGTTATGATAAGAAATAAAAACTATTGATTTTTTAAAATAGTTGATCCAGACTGTGAAAGCAAGTATGTTTGGGATAACAATCGTCACCAAACGGACAGTCGCTGTAGTGCCAGTCGATACAGTAATGAGGAATGTCGTGTAACGGGTTTCTGGCCATACTTTTTTGAAATATTGTATTTGATTTTATTGAAATCAATTTTGCTAACACTATTGGGCGCTATATTTGCTGCCAGTGCTGTCAAAGATATTAGCGACACGAGTGGCATATGGATGAGCCAACGATACGGATTGGTCATCGATTTTATGACCAGATCTCCATTGCCGCCGCCGTTGAATATATTTTCTTGTATTTTTTGGATTTGTCGCCGACTTTGTTGTCTTTGTTGCGATAAAAATGTAATGAAATATATTCGTGATATTAATTAGTAATTAAATTTTATTTATTTATTAAAAAACATTTGTCTGCAGAAGGAAACACAGGATAATCTGAATAAACTATCGAATGAAGACTACGCTTACCTCAGGATATTAGCCGCACAGGTGTTTGAGGACAGGGAGACCAAAGATCAGGAATCAAAGTTAAACTCAGAGCACTGGGAGATGACAAAAGCCATGAGCGAAGAACTGGAATATCAACGAAGACAACTGAGAAAACTGATTGGACGGACATCTGAAATGGAGAGATCTGGTCAACAGTCGTTTGTCTTCTTGGAAAACATTAGACATTTGGTGACAAAGCGATCGACCAGCGAAGCGATGCAACAAAAGCTCCACTCGTTGTCTCGACAGTCGCCGTATCCGAAAACCGATGTCCACCGATATCCAGTTCCCGATAAGTATGTCTCGTGGCAGGTCTTTTGGGTGGATTACGACCCAATTGCGTACACAAAACCCAAATTAGAGATGCCTTTAGCGCTACAGGAAACCACTGATATCGATATATTGGCCTTAAAAGAGCTCAACTTTGAAAAATCTGAACAAAGCGTCCAAAATCTACCGGTTTTTGTTTGGAATCGACAAACTATTAGTGGCGCCGGTATTTGTGTTGACCGACAGTCGTGGCACATGAAAGACAACGAAGCGATTATCTATAAATTAGAAGACAGTGTTATTCCAACCAATCCTTTTGGCAGAACTGGTCTCAGAGGCCGAGGATCACTACCGCGATGGGGTCCTAACCACTATGTTATGGTTGTTATCACTCGGTAATTGACAATTGATTAAAATTTTTTTTAATTACTTACCAATAATTACAAATGATATAAACTATATTTACTATTATTAGTAAGAAATCGGATACATTGGAAGTAATTGTTGAATTGATTGATCAAAAACACGACGACAATAAGGACAACATTAACAAAATAAATCAAATATCACTTATTGAAAGATTTATTTCCGGCGAAATAACTTATAAAGACATTGAATCGCTATTTAAGATAAGTAAACCTGAATTAAAGGGTTGGACCAAAAGTGATCAAATGATCGAATTTTTCAAGAGTTTCGATCAAATACCACCACAACAGACACCTGATGTAAAACAATCGGACGGACAAAAACAACCGCAACAACAACAGACACAGACATTCAAATGCGAAAAATTGATTAGAGGATACTTTGATGACCCCATGAATACGGACAATGCATGGAAGGAACTGGAGTTATGGCACATACATTATTCTCAACACAACAATGATATCAATGACTATATGAGCGATGCAGTTGACTGGCGGGATATCAACGAAAATCTCTTTTATAACTTGTCTTTAAGTCATTCAAAGGTTATTCAAGATATTGTCGATACACTTGATTACACAATGCATTAAACAAAATATAATATTAATTTTATTTATAATATAACAATTTACATTAACCGTACTATATATTTATAATTTTTAGTTTACTTATTATAATACAAACTATTTTCAAATATTTAATAACCTTATATATAATTGTTACAAATATATCAATAGTTATCTTTAACATCTTTATAGTTTTAACTATTAATCTATAAATATAGATAACAAACTATTTTATAATATGTATTAATCAAATTGATTTGCTTATAATTAAAAAAAATTGTAATGAATTAAATGCACAAAAAATATTGTTATCTATACGACAACATCGTTATCATTGTAATCATCGGTAAAGTGTAGATCAGTAAAGTTAGATTTAGGCCTATAGTCCAACTCGTCAACTAAATCGGACGGTTGGCTATTATTGATAATAGTATTGTATATCCAATTAACATGCGGTGCAATGGGTGACCAATAGTTTGCATAAACACTTGCATCGCACAACTCGTTGTCTACTCTATGATATATCGACGACTGTATGCCTATAAGTATAGCTCTATCTCTCCTATCATTTGTATACTGGACTAAACCGGCACCGGAATCACCCTTACATACAAACAAACAATTTTAATATTTATATCATAAGTACACAACATATAGACACACACACACACACCTGACACCCTCTGGCCATAGTTACGTTAATCCAGTCATATCTCGGCGAACAATACATATGATTACAACCGAATTTAGGGAAAGGCTCCAAAACAAACTGTCCTTTTAGTAATACTTTTGGCAATAATTCGTATTTCTTTGTCTTATTCTTCTTAAATAACAATAGCGGTCCCCAACCAAACATTGTGGCCAACTGTCTCTCAGTTGTATACAAACTGTTTTCATTGCCAAACGGTGGCAAACATACCATATTTACCGCATAGTGAAGACTATGCTTCTGTGGTCTCATCTCAATGGTTGTATAGAGTTCATACAGTGCTATATCATTGGGTGTTATGCCTTTCCTATAGTCGGGGTGTCGGTATACTTTTCTAACATAGTTGGTCACACTTTTACCAAACTCCCGGTGCATATTATCGTGTGAATATACATAGATTAGTTTTGTATCGTCTTTGAGGGTTTTATTACTATAATTAGTTTGTTATTTAAACATTAAATCATATATCATATTATAATTTGAATTCATACTTATAGTTGCAATGGGCGGCCGTAAGCACCCATTTCTTGTGCACCAAAACACCGGTACAAAAGGACACAAATTTTTTATAGCTATATTTGATGAGTACAGTCCACGGAGATTCCTGTAGCTCAACCTTACGTCCTCTGAATATACGATTATTTAATTTGTTGACTGAATTACCAACAAATTCATTACGTTTTACACGAATGTGTAGATTCTTGTTATTCAATGGAGACTTAAAACACTTTTGTTGATATGTTATATGCATTCGTGAGAAAACATATCGCAGACCACAATAATCGGTCGTATAGTTTTGCATACCATTCCAATCCAGACATAAAACTATTAGTTGTTTATACAGTATTTTTTTTTAAAAAAAAACTATATATTATTTAAATTATTTTTTAATGTTTTGTGTTTTCTATAATTGCTTACATTTAGTCAGATAAATGACAAACAAAATCGCAAATATCTTTAGATTGTCATTCATTTTGTTTGCTTATCAAAACAATAATATAAAATTGATATCAAAAGCTTATCAATAAATTCAAAATTATTAACAATATATTTTAAACAAAATCAATTTGTATTTAACGTGACAATCATTGTACAGTAGTGTTGATTTCCATGACATTATTTTAAAAAAAAAAAAACTTTTTTGATAGTTTTGATTTTTAACATATTTTATTATACATAATGTCTACAATATATTGTATTGTTTTTTTCTTAGTTACAGTTTTATCATCACTTGTATATCCAATCAATTGTAACACTAATGATAACTACAATATTCTGTATACTTGTTTGTTGAGTATAATTCTAACTATTATTATATTGACTGCAATTGTATTGACGGCTATATTGGTTGTACTCAAGTGGCGAACCAATAACGAAGATATAATTGAAGAGATAATTGTCCGAAAGTCTAACGATTCCGATCCCGAAGAACCTCCTGAAGCCGTAATCAATGGACGGCCCGTTCAGAAAAATATTCCGTACTCTAGTTATGAACCGATAGATATTTGAATAATTGTTTTATTAGTAAAAAATTAATTTGTAGTAATATATTTGCTAATTATGAAAATAATATTTTTATTATTTTTAAAAAATATATACTGTATATACCTTTTTAAATAATTTTGAATACATTTTTTCAAATAACATATGTTTTAATAATTGCCCACAGATTATTGATTTTTTTAATTACATAATAGTTTATTTATAAAATTAAGAATTTTGTATAAATATACAGTATTTCTAAATGTTGTAAATTTAATAAAACAAATAAAATATTTTTAATTATTTTATAATTAAATATCGTACTTAAACATTAAACATTTGTACAATAATTATTGTTGGATTGTTATCTATCTATCATTTTCAGGATTATATGTAGAAATAAAAAATAAAAATATTATAATTGAAAATATAATTATTTTCCAGTTAATTGTTTCCAAATGGTTAAACTGTTGCCAATTGTCAATCACACATTTGTGACTATTGTATTGATGGCCACCCCATATAACCCAACCTAATATCGATAAATTTGGTTTTGACTCCCGGTTTCTCAGTTGAATAAGTTGTTCAACAGAATTGTATACATCATTGAAATCATTTTCATCCAATCTATTGCTCGACTTCATCGCCTGTTTCAGCAATTCTCCAGTCTTTCTAATGGCTGCCACATAACCCATACCACCAGTGCTTAATTGACCGATCAGTACATTATGCCAATTGATTAATCTATTCTCCTGTTTTGCTGTCGACCGTTCCCATCGGTATCGTGAAGACAGACCAGTGTTTTTGCTGTACTTTTCAATCAAAACAAATGATTTGTCAAATATGTCTGATTCCAAGTACTTTCGGTAATAACTGCCACTCCTATCAAACTGTTTATCCATTCCTGAGCACTGGTAGATCAGTTTCAATCTCTAAACAATATATATATATTATATATTATATCATACAATAATAAAATAGCTACAAGTATTCATCATATTTTCTGATTATAGTATTTTTATTAAAAAAAATAATAATAATAATTAAATTGACTACAAATAATTATTTAAAACCTGGATAATTTAATATTACAAAGTAATATTGTATTACTAAATATTAATTAATTAATTAATAAATAAATATTGTTAGTTTAACTAGTTTATCTTTTTAATAATATTTTAAAAAATTATATAATAAAAATATTTATATAAATAAAGTTATAATTAGTTAGTTTAAAAAAAATAAAAGTTTTAACAAACAATAAATAGACTAAAATATATAATAAATAATATAATATAAAAATTATTAATAATTAAATTACATTTTATTACAAATAAAATTTAAATCGTTTGACAATACCGTACATTAAGTTGTGATTTATTTAAAAACTTTATACGACTTTTATACGAATATTTTTTCGTCTAAACTGTAAAACCGAAAAACATAAAACAAACCAATAAGATATGCACAATAATAATACATATACACTAAACATTTTCAGAACAAACTCGGTACTTTTTTATTTATGTTACTTATGTTTTTTGTGCTACATTTGGTAATTATAAAAGATACCATATTGTCATGAGTTGTCTAAAAAAATGCGACATCATTTATGTAATTATATAATTATTTAATAGAGATAAATTTATAGTTACACAAAAAACATATGTAATATACAGAGTATACGAGTTTTCGGTAGATCATAAGCCGTGTATTATGCATAGATTCAAATGGATATATACATACAAAATATTTAATGTTTATAATAATTACAATGCATTATAAACCACGTCTCTATAGCATTACACTTATAAATGTTGTACTCATGCGTCTAAAACACTGTTTTATTTAAGTACTATTTATTTTTGTGATAAAATGTGATAATAAATGGATTATAATAGTCAGTAAAAGTACCAAATAATCAAATACAGTTGTGATAATACTATAAATAGTGTACTAAACTTTTGTACATATATTATGTGTTAAAAATAAAACTAATTAAAAGTTTTTAAAATGAATTTAAATACAATTAAATCTAATCAACCAATTGTTAAGCGATTAAAACTATTATTTTTTAATAAATATAACAAATTGAACACAAATAACATAAAGATATTGAATGTGAAATATTATAGCAATTTGCCAACAATTGATTGTACTATTTTTAATTTCATTTTTTTTAATTCATTTATTTAATAATATACAAAAGTATAATAAATTTCTAATAAGTTTTTAAACAATATTATATTTAATAGAATTAATTTAAATAGAAAAAAAATTATACAAATTAGTTAATACAATATTCATAATATTGTAGCAATTTCCGTGCGGTGATTTACTAAGATATGTTCAGAGATATTACTCTGTCAAAGCCGCGCTTACTATCACCTTCTCCAGCGGTAAAGTTGACACGAAAGCTTTACGGATCATCACTTCCAAGGTGATGACACCCTCAACGACAGCAATCGCAACGTTCCCACAACGATATTTATAATTTTAATTTATAAGCGCTTTATTTGCACTAAAATAAACACTAGTAAGTAAACCTCACTTACCTTTGTTTCTGCCAAGACGTCCCGATCCTGCCGTTCCTTCCGCTGATTCGTTGTTTGTTGTTCCTTGTTTACTATCTATACTCACGATATACACTTATAATACATACCGATTACTTACTCTAACTTTATCATACTTAACCTATATCCAACTCTTCAGTCGGATCTACTATTTTGATCAAAGTTTTTATTGATCTACAAACATTTATGTAACCTTTCCGTCACATATTAAACCCATATTAGACTATTACAGTCTGCAAATATGTCTCGATCGATGTTTCCACCGAGAGACAAACCTTTAGATAACATTACTGTTATCAACTAAACCTAAGACTGACTATTTCAGTCTGAAACTATGTCTCGATCGATGTTTCCACCGAGAGACAAACCTTTAGATAACATTACTGTTATCTAATAAACCTAAGACTGACTATTTCAGTCTGAAACTATGTCTCGATCGATGTTTCCACCGAGAGACAAACCTTTAGATAACATTACTGTTATCAACTAAACCTAAGACTGACTATTTCAGTCTGAAACTATGTCTCGATCGATGTTTCCACCGAGAGACAAACCTTTAGATAACATTACTGTTATCAACTAAACCTAAGACTGACTATTTCAGTCTGAAACTATGTCTCGATCGGTGTTTCCACCGAGAGACAAACCTTTAGATAACATTTATGTTATCTAATATACCTAAGACTGACAATTTCAGTCTGAAACTATGTCTCGATCGGTGTTTCCACCGAGAGACAAACCTTTAGATAACATTTATGTTATCTAATATACCTAAGACTGACTATTTCAGTCTGAAACTATGTCTCGATCGGTGTTTCCACCGAGAGACAAACCTTAAGGTAACATTACTGTTACCTACTAAATCTATGTCTCGATCGGTGTTTCCACCGAGAGACAAACCTTAAGGTAACATTACTGTTACCTACTAAATCTATGTCTCGATCGGTGTTTCCACCGAGAGATAAACCTTAAGGTAACATTACTGTTACCTACTAAATCTATGTCTCGATCGGTGTTTCCACCGAGAGACTAACCCTTAGGCAACATTACTGTTATCTATTAAACCTTAAGTCTCGATCGGTGTTTCCACCGAGAGACTAACCCTTAGGCAACATTACTGTTACCTATTAAACCTTAAGTCTCGATCGGTGTTTCCACCAAGAGACTAACCCTTAGGTAACATTACTGTTATCTATTAAACCTTAAGTCTCGATCGGTGTTTCCACCGAGAGACTAACCCTTAGGTAACATTACTGTTACCTATTAAACCTTAAGTCTCGATCGGTGTTTCCACCGAGAGACTAACCCTTATATAACCATATCAGACTATTATAGTCTGATATTACACCATGACCCGATGTTTTCATCGTGATCTATGGCTGATCTGCACTCCCGTAGATCGGCACACCCAGTATGTCTGATCTATGCTCCCATAGATCGACACGTTACATGCTGAATCCACGCTCCCGCAGATCGGCATACATTAAACTGTTTTCCTTGTGTAATAAAACACTTACTCTTAAATGATATAGTTGAATCCGTGGTAATGTCTGTTGAGTAGTTGATGAAATCCTATCCCGTTTCCGTTTGATGATAAATTTATGTATAACACTTTTAACAATACTTACATTATTAACTCAGTCAATTATACTTACTTAATTAACCTTTAAATTACTTCGCAAGCATAGACTTTCTTGAGGGACTCAGGGCCGAAGGCCCGAGCCCCTCGAAACACTTACTCTCTTGTTTTGTTAAATCACTTTATTACTATGTTTTAAAATAAAAATACAATTAAAATATAAAACTTTACGTCTATTCACTTTGACGACTCGACGAGAACTCTCTGAGAGCTAGTCAACGACTAACTCTCTTCACTCTGAAAAAATCATATTCTATGACGTCGTTCAGCGTAAACACTCTGTTTCCAATTAAATAACTATATTTTTACTAACTAAACTAAACTTATAAACATTGGATATAAAACCAAAACCAACAACTACATTATTAAACCCCAATAACTATGTGTACACCTTATGTACTAAATAAATAATTATCAAAACAAACCTATAACTGCAATACATTATGGAACCTTGAAATCATATAACATCACGTTATACATAATAATCAAATAAATTAAACTGAGTAAATGTGATAACATTAGTAGCCGACATCGGCCGATATAATAAAAAACTCTCTCACAGTTTAACTATTAACCTAATTCACGTGAAGTATCACAATATTATATTATTTAATTTATAAAAATGATAAAACATTGTTTTTAGATTTAAAAAGATAAAATTTACAGATATTAATACACAATTTTAGACTATAATATTGTATAGTATTGTATAACACATGCGGTAGGTCATAGGTCATAGGCCACAATTAGTCTTGAGTATAAATTAAAATATTTTTTTACTTAATTATAATAATAATAATTTTATAAAAATTTATTTTATGTGTTTTTTTTAAATAATAGTAAATTTAATCTATTAAGTATAACAATGATTTTATATTTTTTGTTATACAGTAGTATTTAATACTATTTTTTTCTAAGTTTTGTGGAAAAAATGCAATAAAGAGTAGTAATTTGTAAAATTAATTTTTAATCAATTCAATTGAACACATCGGACATAACTATTAGGTAATTACATATTTATATAATAATTGAAAATATAATAAGTTATTATATTAATCTAAATTATTGATGCCAAAAAAATGTTTCATTTATCATTAAGTTAAAATACAATTATATTAAATGATTACTTTAATATATATTGAGAATAACTATTACTGTTTCCTAGAAAAATGTCATTAATTATATTAAACTATCGATAAAAGCGAATGTGTTGTCAAAAAATATATGAATAAATAGTATCGCAAAATGCAAACATTCATTCATATTATATTATTTATATTATTATATTATTGTTGAATTGTGTATTTAATAATAAAACAGGTAATAAATATAAAAAAAGTAATAAATCAAGTATTAATTCAAATAATGTAATGTTGATTATGTGATAGACGATTGGGTTCACACCAAGAAAAAAAATAAAATAAATAGCAAATACAGTATAACAACAATAAAATAATTATTATATAGACTATGA
This sequence comes from Oppia nitens, assembly GCF_028296485.1. NCBI lineage: Eukaryota > Metazoa > Arthropoda > Arachnida > Sarcoptiformes > Oppiidae > Oppia > Oppia nitens. Next base: position 6,948,989 of record NW_026533210.1, on the reverse strand, counting down.
GCTGTAAATATTCTATACACATATTCTGTATACAGTATAACTAATTCAAGAATATTCTTGTTTTATTTGGTATCATTTTAATACACATACATACACATACATATACACACACACACACACACACACACACACACACACACACACACACACACACACACACACACACACACACTCTAACTACTTAACATGTGATAAATGAATAAACACTATATAGAGTATAACTTTTTTCTCTCAACTTTTAGCATAAAGTAAATTTGGTGAATAATGCCAATCACATACCGGTGCTCAACATAAGTCAAGATACAATATAAATATATACAGCAGTAAACTGAGTGAAAGCAATTCGCAGTTTTATTGTCTCACTTTTATTATATATACATTACAAATAAAAACCTCTGCAATTGTGTCTCACATTTTGCTGTTTTATTTCTCAATCTATTGTTTAGTTCCCACTATTGACTCTTTTACTGCCTTTTATTACGTCCACTAAAATAATAAGTATTTTATCGATTGCTTACTTCTCTATTACTGACAAATAAAAAACATATATGAAACGGGCCTGACTTTTATGACCAGTTACAAGGAACTGTAGCTCAGTCGCTCAGCTCAACTTAGGTACTCGGGGATCGAATTCAGACAGTATGTCTGGTCCGATAGTATTGCAGTTCTCGTAATCACCCTTTCGATGTCGCGGTCATTTGTCTTGACTTCAATTACCTGCCGATATCCCTCATACTTCACACTTAAGACAAACTTTCACTCAATGCACACTTCAATTGATGATTAAATATATTTATTAATTATTATATTAATTACATATTAGTTACAAAAATAGAAGTATTATTTAAATTGAATGTTTCATTTGCCTTAAAAATGATTGACAAGTCTATCGACTGCTTTCTTCAAGCGTAGGCAAGAGAGTAAAATTTATTATAGAAATTACTTAAAATTACAAATTATTAAAATAGGAAAATAACTGAATATAGAGTAATTCATGGAAACTTTCGATAAACTTATCAATAATTCTTTCTCTCATATGACTATCATTTCACTCTGAATTACAAATCTATTAATAATATAAAGTTTGAATTATGAATGTATGAAATATCTATAAAAAATCTAATAATTATATTCAAAAATTCAATATAAAAGTTGAGGTATTTTCGGCCCCTTTCAACTTCCCCACCCATAGAGTTGGCCAGTCTCTGGACACTCTTACGGTCTCTCTCTCTAGTCGTTATTTTCGTCGGTAATGTCGGTCTCATTGTCTGTCTCTTCATTATCTCCCGACTTGTCGTTTTCATCTCTCTTGTTGTCGTTGTCTTCAATGGGTTTCGGTATCAATTGAATATTACTCCAAATATTGGCACATATTTTCGTTTTCATCTGCTGTTCCTTAATATTGATTTCTTCTGATGTCTTTGTGATAGTCATTCTCATGTTTTTCAATGGACTTGTTTTTCTGAAAACACATTTAATGGTCGACTCGTCGTCTGACTCTTCATTTACGGTTTTCATCGACACTTCATTTGTCTCTTTTTCGGTCTGTATTTCGATTTTATTCATTTCATTCGGTATTTCGTCGAATGATATCAATTCTCCGATCTTTTGTGTGACTTCTTCGACTTCCTTCGACGAATTGATTACCTTTACTGAGGTCTGCGGCTTAATCTCTTCGAAAACTCTTGTTATCGTCGGCTTCGGTATATTATCTCTTTGTGTTTCAGCACATTTGCAACAACATATTGGTACTGAATGCGTGAATTTTCTCTCATACGGCTCGGAAGCTTTATATATCTTGTGGTGACGGTTTAGTGGCACACATTCATCCACACTTATTCTTCCTCCGATAGTCTTGATGAGCGTATCTATCATCGTTCGGTGGTTATCAATGATTTCGCGGTATTCCTTTCGATCCTTGTCGTGGTCTTTACCGGCTTTCAACAGCTTCTCTGTCCACTGTTGTTCGGCTTTCAACATATTGTCCATCTGTTTGTTGACCTTTTCTCGAAGATTGTTATTCTCTTTCTCCACATATAAGATATATTCGCTTTTATCTGATATTTCATATGTGTTCGTCTGATTATCACTGATCTGATTCTGAAGTTTTCTGTTAACTTCAGTGGCTTTCGCGATGTTTTCTCTTTGGATTTCCATCTCTTCGATCAACTGTTTATTATCGTCTTTTAATTTTTCAATTCTCTTCTTCTGATCGGTAATTGTCTTACTCTGAACCAGAGTTATCTCTTGATATTGAATAATGATTATCTCTCTCATTCTATAACCCTTTTCTTAATTTAAGTTTTTCAAATTTCAAGTCTAAAGTTCATCTAATACTATATTTCAAAATTCCTTAACTTTCTCTAAATTTTTATTATTTTGTTTTATATTATTAGTCTTTGATTTTGAATATGTTTTTATGTAATATTACATTTCATTTATATTCATATTTTTCTTTCCTCTTTGAAATGTAATTCTCTTCTATAATATCTTACTGTCTATCAATGCCTAACCATTTCGGTTGACATCTATTTCTTTTACCTCTTCTTATATCATCGACTTCTTTGACATCTCTATCAATGTCTTCTGATTCCTTTTGATTCTTATGTGTCGACTTTCTTTCTGATTTCTCTTCATTTTTAATCTCATTCTCGAATTCATATGGCAATCTTCTTCGCGATTCTTCGCTTCTTTCATAATATGGTTTTAGTTTATTTATATGAATAATATCAAATCGTGGCATTTCCGGATCTGTTTCTTTCACGATGTAATTGACTGGTCCTGCCTTCTTAATCACTATATACGGTCCTACGAATCTCGGCAACAATTTTGAGTACTTTTGCATTTGCAAATGTGGTCTCAAAACTAGTACTTTCTGTCCGATCTCGAACTCGTATGCAATTCTCGACTTATCGACTATTTCTTTATTCTTCTGTTGATACTTTCGAATTGACTCTTTGATTAAATCTCTAGCGATTTCTAATTGATCCAACTCTTCTTCTCTTGTCAGCGGTTCTTCTGGCATATCCCATTCTTTCAGCTAACGGGTCTATGCATTCTCTTCCATAAAACAAATAAAATGGTGTCTTTCCCGTCACTGCATGTCTTGTCGTATTATAGGCTCTCGCGATATGTCTTACGTATTGATGCCAATCTCTTTTCATTCCTGTGAGTATAGCTAATGATACTCCAATGACTTTATTAAATGTCTCGGTCTGTCCGTTCGCATTTGGCGTATATGAAGTCGTCGTTATGTGTCTTATCGCATAATTCTCATAAAATTTCGTCATTCTTTTGCTACAGAAATTGGTTCCTCGATCTGTAAGCACTTCTTTCGGCTGTCCGAACTCTGCGAATACTAATTGATTCAAACAATTGATAATCTCTTTATCGGTCGCTCTCTTCAATGGTCTTATCATTGCAAACTTCGATAATCTGTCGTTAATCGTTAATATATAATTGTGTCCTTGAGTTGACGGTATTAACGGTCCTACTATATCCATACTTATTGATGACCAAACACTTTTCGGTACATCCATCGGCTGACTCATTCCTCTTCTTTTACTGGCGTCCATCTTTCTGAACTGACATTTATGACATGTCTTTACATGTCTCTCAATATCTCCTTTCATTCCCATCCAATAGAAATTACTGCGGACTCTATCGTACGTCTTATGTTTTCCTAGATGTGATGCAAATTCGTGACAATGATATAACACTTCTTTGATTAACGATTGTGGTATACATAGTAACCATCGCTCATTTCCATCTGATTTCATATCTCTGTAATATAATATATCTTTATGTATAATATATTTCTTTTCATATCTCTCGTAGTCTTTTCGATTATCTATTCGATTGATAAGTATCTGTATTATCTGTGATAACTGTTGATCCTGTTTCTGCTCGAATATCGTCTGTTCTCTTGATATCTTCAATTCGTTTCCGTCTTTAGCGATAAACGATTCTTTAAAACTCTTTATATTTAGACGAGTATCCATACATTCTTCTCCGGTTTCTCTTCCATATTCAATGGGCAAACTTCTGTATCAAAACCRTTCGGTAGGTTTCGACTCAAATAATCCGCATCCACGTGACTCTTACCACTGTTGAATCGGATGTCTAAATCATATGACTGTAAAATCAATCCCCAATTACTCAATTGACTATTCGGGTTTCGAAATCGTAATAAATGGCATAATGCATGGCAATCGGTGATCACTTGAACACGTCTACCATTAACATAATGTCTTAACTTCTGTAATGCAAACACAATACTTAAGCACTCGAGATGTGTCGCACCCTTCACTTGTTCTGTATATGTCGTCGATCTACTAACACATGCCAACAGTTTCGGACCTTCTGGTTCGATCTGAAGTAAATGTGCTGCTATTGCTAACTTCGACGCATCTGATCTCAACTGTAATTCGTATTTCGGATCATAATAAGTTAATATAGGCGGTGATAGCACTGCATTCTTCAATTTCAAATATGCTTCGTTCTGTTCTTCTTTCCAAATCCATTTCGCATTCTTCTTTAGCAATCGATGTAATGGTTCGGCTATCTCTGCAAATCCTTTGACAAACTTTCTGAAAAATCCAACATATCCTAGAAATGATCTCAATTTTGTCACTGAGTCAGGTGCTGGTATGTTTGCCAATGAACTAACTCTTTCTGCATCTGGTAATAGACCTTTGTCTGTAATCATGTGTCCTAAAAATGGTACACTTTTCATACACATTCTGCATTTGCTTGGCTTCAACTTCAAGTCATATGCTCTCATTCTCTCGAAAATCTCTATCAATCTTCGTATGTGTTCTTTGAATCCTTTACTGTAACACAGTATGTCATCCATATAGAAAAATAAGTATTTTCTAGTCATCGGTTCTAATATCGTCTGCATTACTCGACTACAAACTGCTGGACTCAAATGCAATCCAAAAGGTAAATAATTAAATTGATATAATCCTTTAAAAGTTGTAAAACTTGTAACTTCTTTTGTTTCTGGTGACAATCTGATCTGCCAGAAGAAACTCGCACAGTCCATCGTCGAATATAAATCTGTATCTGCTAAACATGTAATGAAGTCTTCCATCAACGGTATCGGATAACTATCTCTTCTCAGAACTTGATTTACTTTTCGATAATTGACACAAAATCTAAGTGTCCCGTCTCTCTTATCTACTAATACTACGGGTGAACTCCAGGCTGACTGACTCGGCGATATAATTCCTCTTTTCAACATATCTTCTATCATTTCACTGAGCACTTCTTTTTCTTTCGGTGATGTCTTATACGGTTGACATGACAACGGCTTTTCGTCACCTACTGGTATCGTATAGTCTAACCCTTTGATTCTTCCCAATTCGTCATCTCCTACTGCAAATCGATCTCTAAATTGACATAATATCTGTTGTAAGACTTCTGTTTCCTCTTTCGATAAGTGTTTTCCTGTTTTAAACATTTTCAAGAACTTTTCTTTTTCTTCGTCCGACATCTCTTGAATTATGTTTTCTGTTTCGTTGAATGGTTTCACTGATCCTAATAATTCTTCATTCAACTCTTCTTTGGTCTCTATGACTTCTGTCGTATCATTCAATTTATTTATCGTTGCAATCGCACTATTCTTCCGAAGTCTATGTTCGGTATTCTTCTTATTTCGAACGATTAGTTGTATGGATTCGACTCTGTCATCGATAAAACCCATACCTACTTCTAAACCATTTTCCTTATATAAATCCCTCGTCTCTATGACGGCAGGATTTCTTTCTTCATCAGTTCTCACGCATTCGACAATCATTTCAGATCGCGGCGGTATTCTAACTGTTCTCATGGTCTTCATGTGACCAACTGTCATATATGCAAATACTTTTGCCGAACTCTTTTCACTCTTATCTTTGCGTTTGTCATTCTTCGACTTCACGCGACTATAATTATCTAAATTATTCGACTCACCCGAACCTTCACTTGAATTGTCCGACTCTTGACTCGAACTGTCTGTAGGTTCAGTTATAATCATATTGGATAATGTCTTTCCATTACCTCTTTTCTCATTCTTTCGATACTCTTCGTATCCGTCATTCTTGACGATCCATCGCTGATTAGGCCATGAATTAATTTTTCCTCTGGCTGCTGCAACAACCATCGAACTCTCTTTACTTGTCGATTCTGTATATCTATATGGCGGTTCTGGACATCTTGGACTCTTAAGATAGTCGAGGTATTCTTTACTCAAACAATCTTCTGCATCTCTTATCATTCGTCCCTTCCATATACACACCAAATTCATTGATTCGCAAAAATCATTTCCTAATATCACTGGCGGATTCTTTATGTTAGATACAGCAACGGCTAAATTCAAACTCTTATTCTTCATAGAAATCTTCACATTTGCGAGATATCCATTGGGATAGGTTGATCTTCCGTCTGCTGTTTCCATCGCTCTTCTTGGCCATGGTTTCAATCTTTTTCCCAGTGCTTCTGCTAAGTCTTTGTTAATTATCGTAATACTACATCCAGAGTCTGGTAACGCTTTAACTGGTATGCCATCGACTAATATCTGGATAATTGGAACGTTTCCTAAGTCTAGTTTTTCTAATATCTCTTCCATCGACTTCTCATAGTTGAAAGTAGACCAGTGTTTCGCTATTGCCGGGTCTGTCCACGGATCAAATTCTTTTGTTTTCACTGGAACTAATTCCCTCCCGCTCGAGATATGACTTCCACTGTCATAACTTTGACGTTCATTCTGGTTTCCACGAGTTCTGAAATTACTTTGATTATTCGTATAATCATTTCTCATATCTGTTCTCGTGTTTTCTTTCTTCTGTTCATTCGTCGATTCATTTGTTTTCAACCATTCTTCGTATCTCTTCTGACTGTTTTCTCGATCTCTCGGTATTCTGCAGTCTCTTGATAAGTGTCCTGGTTTTCCACAATTAAAACAACTGAATGTTTTTCTATTCCCTTTTTGCTCGTTTCCGGCTTTTATATGTCCGGTTGAATTATCTTCTCTTCTTCTTGATCTAAATACAATATCATTTCTTTGATATGTTTTCTTCGGTTCATTCAATCTTCTGAGTCTTTCGGTTGTTTCCTTATTTCTTAAAAATTTTCTAACTTCTTCGGGATTGTTCGCCATTGAAACTTGATTAATTAAATAATTGTCTCTTAGACCAACTCTTATACGGTTCATTACCGTTAATGTATTATCTCCCGGTAATTTCTTTGATAAACCCAAAATTCTCGTAACAAATTCTGACGGTCTCTCATCTGATTTTTGGTATGCATTCGTTAATTCATTATATGCGGTATCTTGTCCTTCGCCTAATCCATACCATTCTCTAAAATTTTCTTCGAAGTCTTCCCAATTTTCGGGATTATTTTCCGGATACTTATAATCGTAAAAATCTAAAGCTGTTCCTTCGAGATACTGATTTACATTCTTTACTTTATTTCTCGAAGACCACTCTTGAGTTTTCGCAAATCTGTTGTAATCGGTTAGCCATTCGCTCGCTTCTTCTTCTTTGCCATTAAATTTCGGCGCTTTTCTAAAATGACTTTTCGGCATTTTCCGATCTTCTAATATCTCTCCTAATCTATCGACTAATAATAACATAGGATCTGATTCTCGATCTTCTTTCTCTGGTGTCGATTGTTTCTGTTTATTTATATTCATCCTTCGAGGCGGTGAATTTATCGCATAATTATCTATCTCTTCATTAATCTGGTCATCCGGTACTTCTATACTCGAAATGACTTTTGATCTACTCTTATCACTTCTCTTCGGGTCTGTTGATATCCAATCAAATTGGCTATCCTTCGGAAACTGTGTCTTCTTATTCGTAATTCCCCAGTCTTTCAATACTCCCTTTGAATATAAGGTTTCTGATCTCTGGTTCTCTACATTTGTAGTCGTCTTTTGTTGAGTATTCTTCTCATTGTCAGAATATATCACATTTCCGGTATCATTAATATGTTTCGTAATCGATGTCTTCAACGGCTGTTTCTCGATAATAATCGGTTCCAGCGGTTGTCTATCTTTCTCTATTATTGTCGATTCGAACTGTAATTTCTTCTGAATTGATTTCAAATCTCTTTTGTCCGTCTTTTTCGGCTCTGTCTGTACCTCTAATATAGGCATTTGCGGACTACTTTCTTTTGCCGACTTTTCGGTCTCTAATTTTCTTTTATATTCGTTCATCTTTTCGGGACTAATAGGAGGTCTACCCTCTCTTATACGGGTTTGATAAACATTTAACTGTTTTAACTTTTCTTCCGTATTCTTAATCTCTTTGTTTATGAATTCGAGTTGAGAAGCAGTTAATATGTCTGCCTGTTCTCGAAGTCCTTCTATTTCTGTGAATTCAAGGTCTGCGTTGTCCATTGCAACGGTAGTACCAAAGAAATCTTCTAATTCTTCATCTATACTCTTATTTTCGTTCTGTAGTCCCGTTTCTTCTAATAATTTCTTAGCTTTCGTCGTATTCTTCTCTTCTGCACTTTCAATGACTGTATCTTCTGATTCTTCATCCGATTCTATTTCGTGATGAGATATAATCATCGAAATATCATTGAGTGTCATATTGGGATCGAATCTATCGCCCAATTTCTCTTTTATCGCTAAGAAATTTCTTACAAATTCCCGTGACATCTTATAAGCTGTACTTCCGGTTCGCAACTTCCGGTTTCGGCTTCTAATCTCTATTTTGCAATACTTTAGTCTTTTCTTTTAATGACAGTCTTTCTCTCTAATATTTGCGGACAATCTGGTCCACCTCTTTGTAGACAATCTTGTCTACCTCTTATGCTGTCTTCTAATTTCTATTTCTTCTGTTTTTGGACAACAGGCGCCTCCACCACTTGAAACGGGCCTGACTTTTATGACCAGTTACAAGGAACTGTAGCTCAGTCGCTCAGCTCAACTTAGGTACTCGGGGATCGAATTCAGACAGTATGTCTGGTCCGATAGTATTGCAGTTCTCGTAATCACCCTTTCGATGTCGCGGTCATTTGTCTTGACTTCAATTACCTGCCGATATCCCTCATACTTCACACTTAAGACAAACTTTCACTCAATGCACACTTCAATTGATGATTAAATATATTTATTAATTATTATATTAATTACATATTAGTTACAAAAATAGAAGTATTATTTAAATTGAATGTTTCATTTGCCTTAAAAATGATTGACAAGTCTATCGACTGCTTTCTTCAAGCGTAGGCAAGAGAGTAAAATTTATTATAGAAATTACTTAAAATTACAAATTATTAAAATAGGAAAATAACTGAATATAGAGTAATTCATGGAAACTTTCGATAAACTTATCAATAATTCTTTCTCTCATATGACTATCATTTCACTCTGAATTACAAATCTATTAATAATATAAAGTTTGAATTATGAATGTATGAAATATCTATAAAAAATCTAATAATTATATTCAAAAATTCAATATAAAAGTTGAGGTATTTTCGGCCCCTTTCATATATTACATACACTTATATACAGTAGAGTACACCTCAAAATAACTGTCAATAAAATAATGATAAATGTTGTTTCTATACATTGTATTTTATATTATTGTACTTTCCTTTAGTAGTCAAAATATATAGTATAATGTCCTCAAATATAGAAAAATTTATTAAATAATAATTTCAACAAATTATAATAACAATTACTTATGTCTAATAATCATTTATCTTACAATAACATGAGTTTATTAATTACTTTTATTAATAGAGATTTCATGACTATTGTCATCTATTATTTATATTATAGTATTTTATAAATTTTATAACATCAATTGTAATATACTGTATATATCAGTAAAAAATGCATTATTACTAAAACTGTTTATGTAATTAAATACTACAGTATTTGTCGATAATTTGAAACATTTTATAAAAAAAACTATTAATAAATTTATTTTCATATATAGTTTCAATTGTTTAAGGATATTATTTCTAATTTCATATATTTTTTTACATTAATCATATTAACAATAATACTGTATATTATATTACATTATAGTATTGAATTAAGATTTATTATTTAAGTATTTATTTGATTTTATTATTCATTGAATAAATTTCTAGAAAGGTAACTATGGATTTATTTCAAATCTACTCAATAATATAATATTACGGTACATATAATATAAATTAATATTAAATATTTATTATTATAACTGTAATATTATAATATAATATAAATAAATATTTTATAATAATATAAATATTATAAATAAATATATTATAAGGTTTTAAAGAAATACATTTATAAAAATTTTTATTTAAATGAAAAATAATGATCTAATTTTGTTTTTAGTTTTACATAAATTTAGAAACTAATTATAAAATAAACTGGTACATTTTCAAAAAAAATATTTAGATCTTAAATTATAATAATAATTATATTATGTTAATTTTTGCAGATTTACCTATCTGAATAATAATAATAATAATAATAATAATATATACATAATATTACCTATAATTACACAAGAGTTGGTCATTATAATAGCTCGGATACAAGTTTAATGTTAGATAAATGTTGTATTATAACATTGAAAACATCAATTATACTCAAATGAATCATTATTATTATTATTTTGTATATAAATACTATTATTATACACTACTATTACACAATGCGTCCAATTATTTTTTAGATATATAGATTTTTACATTATGTTTTATAAAAATGATAAAAATAAATAATAAAAATTTATCAATTTTAACTATAATATCACATAAAATTTTAATTTAATTTAATAATGATGTAGTAGTATTTATATAATAAAAATAATAATTTTTTTCTTTACTTTAATATACATATTAAATATCATTTAGATAATGTAAATATAAATCAATATTTAAAAACTTTTTTTTTAGTTTATAATTTTTATTATATAGAATATTATAATTATACATTTATTAAAATTTATATAACATTAATATATAAAGAAAATAAACTTATTGTATTATTTAAATTTATGTTGAACACAATACAGTATAACAATTTTTGTTTAAACAAGATAAACATGTAGAATATTTTTGTTAAAAAATAATTTTACATTTATTTCATTATATAATAATAATGATTTTCACAGTTAACTATACATTTTATACAAAAAACACAATAGTAGTCATACATATAATAAAAATTAGTTTATCGATATTATATTCATGTTTATTATTAATATTAATTTGTTATTACAATAATTATTTTTAAGAACAAATAGATAATTATTTTAATATAATATAATTATTATAAAAAACTGATTAATATTTTTGTTTATAAAATAAAATTAATGACAATTTTAAAGTTGTGCACTTTGAAAATTAAACCAATTATATTTTTTATATTAAATTTATAAAATTGACGTAAATTGGTGTACAATAAAATGTTTTTGTTATTTCAAATAAAACATAACAAGTAATTATTGAGTTAATCACTGGTTAATACCAAATGATATATTATTATTAATTTTATAAAATAAATATAATATTATTATACATAGATATAATATATGATATATAGATACTAAACGTCAGTCTCAACATTGATGGCTGAATAGTTGGGAACACTATCTCTGATCGGATCCAATATTTTCAGACTACTGTCACTCCTGACCATCAAATCCTTTCGTCGGGGAATCTTTAGGTCGAACCGTTCGTCACGAAATCGATGACAATTGGTTACCAATACTATCGATATGATTACTCCGTAAAAAATTAAAACAATCTTTTTTTTGTTATTAGTAATAATAATAATAATGATAATAATAATTAATGTGTAATTTTTTCGGGTATTATATGACATTAGACCAGTGATGTCGATTCATTTGATGATACCATTGAGTTGAAGCAAAAAGTAAAAAAAGAGAAAAAACATGATATGAGTATATAAAACATGATATGAGTAAATTTATATATATATATAAATAAGAAATAACATTTGTTTTATAACAAATAAAAGCAAATAATAACTATACCAACACACCAACACACCAACACACCAACACACACACACACACACACACACACACACACACACACACACACACACAAACACACACACACAGAAAGACATATAATTAATGACTAAATAATCTCAAAGTTAGAGAAATGATTTTTTTTCTTCCACTCAATTCTTTGATGTGTGTCTTATCTATAGGTTTAACAGCAATTTATTATAAATGAAATAATAAAAAATTATTAACAAATGATTAATACTACTGTATACGTGACATTAGCCAGTATATGAAGTGTATAATTTTTCTCGACTACTGTACTTGTATTATATACACATTGGTTTTGAAATTATTGTATACAAAAGCAAAATTTTTTTTTATTATACTATAGAATTTGCTAAATAGTTTTTTCTATATATAATATTATTGAGATTATTATAGTATTAGGTATTGTTAAGTCATTAAATCAACGATATATTATGAATGCTTACAATAATATAGATGATGGCATCAATCTTTTGCTGTATAAACATATCAGCCAATTGTTGTTCAGACAAATCATTGCGGGTGTGAACGGCTCGAGTCAGCAAAGTATGGTTACAATAGATCTGCGGTAATCTATTGGATATATTAAAAGATAAATAAAAGACAAAAATAAAATAACATAAAATAAAAATCATTCAAAAATTCTAATGTAATAATTAAAATGAATAAATGATTTAAAATTACTAAGATTTTTATTATTATTATTAAATTTTAATTATTTAAATTAATATTATGGTAATCTGTTATTAGTGTACTTTTTGATAATTTATAATATAAATAATTAGCTAAATGAATAATAATGTTTTTTAATTACAAATAATTGCGTAAATATTATAATTATATTTGTAAATTAATGAGTAATTTGTTATTATTACTATATATTATAATTATTAATTAACAATAACTAACATATAACTTAGTATGATTGACACTAATACATGTGTATTACACTAATACTTAATTAAAGATTAATTGCTTTAATTACTTTATTATCTAAATACAGTATTTATAAATTTATTTAAAATCATTCACACAAATAAATAAATTATCATAAGTTACAAATAATTCAAAAATGATTTATTATAATATTTTTTGAAAACCACATATGATTACATAAACAATTATTCAATAAATAGTTTAAAAATCAATTTTATTTGTATTTACACTTCAAAAAATCTGTCACAAAAATATATATATTGTGAACTTATTTTTTCAAAATCCCTTATAAAATAGTTTATATACGAAATATTCATCACATATCCATACAGTATATTTAAACATATAAATGTTTGATAAATATAATATTGATTTCAAAAAAATAAAAAAATAAAAAAATAAAAAAAGAGTAAAGATTTATACAATTTATCGACGGATAATATATATTATATTACTTATAGTTCATATATCTATATATATTATATCAAATATTTAACGTACAATTTAAAATCCAAGAATTTATTTGATTGAATGAAATTGAATTGTCGGCTAAAAAAAGTCAAACACCAGACATAAGGCTTTTTATAAAAAAAGATCCGGTTTTTTGTGTATATGTAATATTCAACCAAACATTCATACACTTTATAGCACTTATATAATACTGTATTACACATGAAATATATCGATATATAAATTTTTTATATATATTTACAGTATATAATATTCTGTTGTATAAAAAATGCCTCGAGTTATATATATAAAAACGATTTAAAAAACTTAAATATTATAGTGATGTGTTGCCAGTTATCAACAAAAAATATCACTAACTTTGAATTTTATATTTTATATAAAGTGTATGATATTTTTTTTAAATCAAAATCTTTTTGTATATATCATTAAAATGCAATAGTTTTATTTATTTAGTAATCGATTGAATGGATGACATACAGTATGAATATTTATAAAAATACAAATATAAGTTTTAATTATCAAAATTTTTACATACATTATTATCACAAATTGCTACAATTATTTTATATGAAATTTAAAAGCAAACATATTTGTAATATTATAAACCTAAAGTAATTGGAAATTTTTTAATTATTTATAAATATTACTTTAGTAGTATGTGTTTTACAAATATTACAAAAATAGTTTTATCTAAACATATTCTATAATATATTAATGCTTTAATTAATTGCAATGTAAATGTAAATATCTCTTATCTATAATTAATGTTTTTGAGTGCTATAATAAAATTTAGGATTTGTTTGTAAATTAATAGCTAAATAATTATATGATAACACACACACACACACACACACACACACACACACACACACACACACACACACACACACACACACACACACACACACACACACACACACACACACACACACACACACACACACACACACACACACACACACACACACACACACACACACACACACACACACACACACACATACATACATACATACATACATACATACATACTATATATACATAAATAGATACTACAGGCTGTAGTCTACAGCTTATTATAGTTGTTTAGTCACTCATAAGCCATAAGAAATGTGTAAAAAGGTGTAACAAATTATGTGATTGAATTGTATTTCATCATTAAGTCTATCATTAGTTTCGAGTTGTTATTGAGAGGCATAACAATTGGGTCTTACGATTGAATTGTCTGATATTTGGGTTATTTGGACATTCAATACAATTCAATGTGTTTTATAAATACAATATATTGCATACTATATACTACACTATATATCGTTTACTTATTACAGTACAGTATGCTGTATATTGAATACACTGTAATTTATATACAATCTTATAAATGTTGGACATTATGTATATATTTAAAGATGTACAGTACATACAGTATATATATATATATATTGTATATAATTTGATGTAACTATTTTTGTTTTTGTTGTCTAACTTTATAACTATTATCTTAATTGGATTTTACGTTAATTAAATTCCGGACCAAATACTCGGCGATATTTGTGTATTACTTTTATACTATTGTTTTAGTTATATTTAGCGATTAAGCGCTCAAATAAAACAAAAATCAATATAATTGTCACTCGTTTATTATTACAAAAAAATAAATCTTAAACTATTAAGTCCTACTACTACTACTATACATATAATTTAATACACAATATATTGTAATACTTTATATGTAGGGCTTAAATATTAGATCTAATAAACTATAGAATAAAATTGTATTAAAATATAGTAATGTATTCATGTTATATACAATATATACAGTAACATACATTATTTTTTAAAAATAAATATCAAAAATCAATGACAAAAAAAATAAATTGAATATTGATTTCAATGTACTCAAAAATAAAACATTTTCCTACTTATTCATTATCAAATGAGTTTTTATATACTTTTTATTAACAAAAAAATCTAAAGTTAAATGTCGGCAAACATAAGTCACAAAGCATTTCATATGTCAAACCATTGAGTGGTTTAATAAAAAGTATAGACTTTATTCAAATCTCAATGCAAACAGTTTTTGTTTGATTTAAAAATTATCTGGGATTCAGAACTTTAATTTTGTCAAAAGACTAGTAATTTAGTAAATATTTTTTCAATAAATCTATTTTTATATAGTTATAAAAGTAATTGAATTTTTTTTATAGAATAAAAATAATTTCAAATAAAAGTTATTTATAATAATTTTTAATAAGCTATTTTTATTGTTACACATTATCTATAGAACAAAATTAATAAACATATTTTTTTGTATTATATGAAAAAAGTTATGAAAAATATTTTAGTACAATTTATGTAATAAACTAAATAAAATTTTATTAAAATTCAATTGAAGTCAATTTCCAAAATTGATAGCTGATATTAACAACACATTTGAAATCAGTATATATTGAAAAAAAAAATCTATATTATATAAAAACGATTTGATATTATTATTATTTTGTTTGTGTCTTTTGTAATATTGAGTTATTATTGAATTGAATGTTAATATAATACAGTAATGTTAGCTAAAATTGTAGTAAAATTAGGAAAAAAAACTTCATTTTTTGTCAATTTTTACGATTCACTTAAATCCGATACACATTTACTGTAGATATTAAAAGTACTATAGATTTATATTCATAGTATTTGTTAGCAGACATTCAATAATTTATAAACAATTTGCTCCAATAATTTCATAATAAGATAATTTGATAAAATATAGCAAAATATTTTTGCCTTTCAATATAATTGTAATAATTTAATGCATATAATTAATTTTATTTCATACACATTATAAATTAATATTTTTATTTTATACTTATAAATCATATAAATATTACTATAATATTTATAAATTACACAAATAAATTACTTAACATAATTTTTTTACAATTAAACACATAATTTTATATATTTATTTATATATTTTAATATCTATTTTTTGTTGCCAATTATCTATTTGTTTTTAATTAAATTAGTTTTTACATTACTAAACATAAAAATTAATAAATAATATTTGACTTATTTTATTATACTATGTTAGCTAAAACTTTCCTAAAATAATTTATATTTTATAATTAATATAAATATCCTATTATTAGATTAATATCTCTAATGACTAAAATACTCTATAACTTATAAATAAAATAAGTTTCTATATTTATATATATAACATAAAATTATTTGATAGTTGAAATATTATAGGTATTTTTTATTTTATTATTAATTTTTATATAAAAACATAAAAAGAAATATCTATTAATAAATATTTGATATATTATTTATTGATTTTTTTTGCAAATATTTATAAATACTAAATAAATTATTAAATATAAAATTTAATTTGATTTATTTGTACAGTAAATATAATAGACTTTTACACAAAACTATATTATATAATATAAAAGATAAATAAAAAAGTTTTCCGTCTCATTAAGCGCTATATTAAGCAGATCTCTTTAATAATTATACAAATAAATAATTTACACATTATATTGTATTTTATTTGTGTTTATCTTTATTTTGATGATAATTTTGAATTATATAAATCAATACAATAATAGTAAACTGTATATAATGTGTATAAAAATACTGATTATTTTTAAGACTAAAACATTCACTTATATAATGTTTTAAAAATTTTTAAAACTAAAAATAAATACTGTATAATTTTATTTATACAAAACACCATAATATTATTTTAGTAAATTATGTTTTTTTCATTTATTTAGTTATTTTGTACAGTATTTAATAATGTTGAAAGACTATATTTTTTTGTATTAATTGTATCATATATTCAAAATGTTCATTGAAATAAATTTAATAATTTTTATTTTATTAATATACAGAACTTTTGAATAATGATGATAACTTGTTTAATGATAATATTTATGATTCATTATGTAATTACTAGAATAGCTTAACAATAAATAATAAAAATATAATATAAAAAATCAATAATAAATAATTATATAAAATATTGTTATAGTTATTGTTTAATTAGTATTATTATTATTATAGCTATTGTATTAATTTTGACGCTAAAACAATAACTATATATAACAATATTATGTCATAATTTATTAATTTTAGTTTTATTATATAATATCAATAAGTTTTATTTATATATAGACTATATCTATAGACAATAGTCGAGGGAAATATTATTGTTTTATATAACTAATAGTTATTATATTTAATGTCATTGTATTTTGATAATTATTATAAATATTTATTTAAACATAAAATAAGCTTGACTTCATAAATAATTTGATAAAAATATTTAATAAATAGCTTAAAAATTAATAAGAAAAATTTTATTTATTATAAATATTTAAATCTCATTTTAAAAATTTTATGAGACTATAAAAATATAATATATTATTAACTTAATATTATAACATATGCTTCATTTTTAGTGCAAAAATATATAAATATAGACAAATAAACAAATTATTAAACATGATATAAACTAATATAATAATTTCATAAATGTCATAAAATTAATTATAAATCTCAGCAATAAAATTAGTTTTTTCATATGAAAAAACTTTTTTTTTAATTGAAAATTTCAAATAAAAACTGACATTAATTGCGATTTAAAACAGATTTATGACTTTCACTGTTTAGATACTGTATTTTTTATAGAGTGTGATATATATAAATTTTTTATTATGATATATATATAATATATTTAAAAAAAATTGTCATTTATTTTAATTTACAGTTTAACTTAGATTTTATCATAGCATTTCAAACTTAATTAAATTACATATTTAATGTGTTTTATGTGTAAATATCTATAGCATATATATATATATAATTCATAACCATTTTGAAATAATATGCAAACGTTTGCATTGTTTTTAAAAATACGGTTTTATGCACAAAATATAACAGTATTAAACTTTTTCAAGTATTATTTACAGTATATACAGTATATTATTGCTATCAATATATAAATATATATATATATATATACAGTATATATCGTAAGTGCCATTTGTGTATTGATTTTAGGATGTATTTATGCAAATGCAGTCATAAAGAAAACAACAACAAGAAAATTGGATTTTTTCTCTCTCTTTCTATTTTTTATATATATTTTTCTCACTAATTGAAGCGTTCAATCACTCAAACAATTGCAATACATTTATTCACAATAAATACCAGGGATTTATTTTTGGAGCTGATTTTACAGACTCTACAATAAAATTAGATAAAAGATGACATTCCTATGAGATTCCTGTATGTATGAGTGTGTGTGTGTGTGTGTGTGTGTGTGTGTGTGTGAGAGAGAGAGAGAGAGAGAGAGAGAGAGAGAGAGAGAGATTGTATGTGTTTAACAAAAAAAAACACAAAATATCTAACGATTATTTATATTTAGCAATCATTTCAACGTAATCACTCATTTTACATATGAATGCATTTTATATGTATTTTTTCTAAAATATATTATACATATATTTTAGCCTAAAATCGAATAAAACACAAAAAAAACATTCATTTGTTTGAAAACTATAGTTAATATTAAAGACTTTATTTATAAACTTTTAATATATATATATATATTTACTTTAATATTTTATATAATATTCTTTCTTATATGTGATTTTAAATTAATTTAACATTTTATGTAATCTAATTTTTATAATGTATATTTTTTGTCTACTATTTGTTTACTATTAGTAAGTAAATGTCATTTTATTTTGTTTTAATATAAAAATACAAATTACATAAATTTCCATTGAAAAATTCCGCAGAGATTTCTATTATATTTATATTTGATTGTCGACTGATGTTTGTCTTTGTCGTCAATAAATAAATATCTGATGTCTGGTTGTGATATAAGATGTGATGTCTATTATATATATGTGTGTATATATGGGGTTTGTATATGTATTATACTATATGTTGTTTTATCCAAAAATCAACGTTATTTGACTACTATTCTTGTCTTTTGTATATAATAAACAATAAGCTATTTGTTTTATATAATATTTTTATGACATAAAAACTGATTTTGATTGACAAAACTTATATAAAATTAATGCGATAAAAATAGATAAAACAAAAACAATGATAGATTGACAAACAGATTGATAGATTGATAAATCAATATAATGTATACAATATATAACTGTATGATATATACTGTAAATATAAAAAGATTTTTGGCAATCATGCAATGATTATTCGTATTTTGTATAATACAATATTAAATGCATTTTAGGATATATTTTATCACAGTATATATAAAATACAGAATATTCTGTATATAAGTGACTATCTTTAGACTAAGTCAATAACATCGAGAAATGCTCTCTCTCTCTCTTCTCTCTCTCTCTCTCTTTCTTTTTTTCTTCTCTCTCTCTTTCTTCTCTCTCTCTTTCTTTTTTTTTCTCTCTCTTTCTTCTCTCTCTCTCTCTTTCTTTTCTCTCTCTCTCTCTCTTTCTCTCTCTCTCTCTCTCTCTCTCTCTCTCTCTCTCTCTCTCTCTCTCTTTTCTCTCTCTCTTTCTCTCTCTCTCTCTCTCTCTCTTGAGTATATGCCTCACGTGTCTCATAGATTTTAATATAGTATGTTTGAATTGTCTATAAGTGAACAGTGCGTGTATTTGTCGCCCACATATATGTATATAAAACGGTTAACTTTATATCAAACATATAAATTTATGAAAGATATTATGTATGTATAAAAGTTTTTTCTGTAACATATACTTACATAATAAGCAATATATATGCTATAGTTTCTATCATAGAGTCTATAATGTTTACAATTTACCTACATTTGACTAAACAGTTTAAGAAAAAATAACAAATTATCATATGTTTGACTGTTTATATTGATTACTACTGAATCAATCATTTGTATTCAATGAATGTATTTAGATATTTGTCTGAAAATTTATTCAAGACTTTACTGAAAAAACAAATACAATGTATTTCAAGTATTTGTCGTTTTAATAATAAGGTATTCAATTAAAACACAAATAATTTAATTATTTTGTTTCTAATTTGATTATCTAATAAAATCAACTATTCATTAATGTTTGTCATTTGTTAAATTATTTGTTATTTTAGAAATTTTTATTAAATTTATGATATTTACAAGATAAACAAAATTATATTATATTTTTTTCAATATAGATCTATTGGAGAAAAAAGTTTTTTTCATATGTTTATATTTTACATTATGAACAAATAATCAATATAGAAATTTTTCTAAAAGATAATAAAAAATAATTTTTTTTGTAAGTTTAGAAAATATTTTAATAATAAAATCAAACTTAAATTTTCAATTTGATTGACATATAAAAAACTTGTTAACTTGCCATTATTAATAATGAAAAAAGTTGAAAACTAAAATTTTGCAATTTTGACTATATTACTAAAATCAATTATTTGATAAAATTAAAAATTAGTTTATTATAATCATTAATCATAGATAATTATTTTTAAAAAAAAAGTTTTAATAATATTTTTTAGACATAATAATTTATTGTATTTTAGATAAAAATTTTATTTTATTTAATGATACAATAATTTATAGTTACATTTGTTGCACAGGCATGTCATGATATAAAATGTATGGTCAATGCTGTCACTTAAAAAGGGTTTAAGTCAAAGGTTTAACCATTAAATAGGTTGACAGCCATTTGATAGATAATAAATATAGAGATAAGTACTGTATATATGTAGCAAATGTAGCAAAAATTTCAAGTTTATTTGATAATTAAATTATTATTTTGTTTTAGTAAAATATTTCTAAATTTTAAATTATTATCAAATATTAGGTATTTATATCTTAAATTATTAATATACTACAATTTTATATTAAAAATCTAATTAAAAAATCTAGTGATTATTAAAACATATAATTTAATTACTTTTATCATTTTATTATTTCACTTTCACTCATCTTAATATAAATTTAATATATCAAAATTCTTGTATCAAAAATATTTATAGTTTAGTTTAATTTATTATTTATATATTAATTTTTTTTAGTTATAAAATATAAATAATTTATTTTAAAAATTGTAAAATAATATAAATATTTATATATATATTTTATTGTACAGCATTTTATATTTGTATTATTTTTGTAAACTTATAAAACAGAACTTATAATAACTTTTATAACATATATTTTGGATTAATAGCAAATTGTTATTCAATAGATGAAAATGAATTAATATTTTCATTTTTGTAGTTATTGTTAGTAATGTTATTGTTATTTTTTGTTTGTTAATATTTATCTGTCAGATAGTGTTTATCAAACAAATGCTAAAATAACAAAAAGAAAGTAGTTTTCAGTGTAATAATAATAATAAAAAATACCATTTCTCAAAACATAATATTAATATTTTCAGTCATTAGTTATTTATAAAATAAAATAAATAACATTTTTGTTTATCATTTCATACATTTTTGTATTTTTTAAATGTTAAATAAGACATGAAGATTACAAAATTAATAATATATATAAGTATGTATTTAAAAAAAAATTTGAAAAAGATTCCTCAAGTAACAAACAAATTAAAAAATTTAATATTAAAGTTATAAATAATTATGATACAAAAATAATAATTATTTTTATCTAAAATTCAACTTTTATAAATGCTTAAAATTCAATAAAATAGCAATTTTTATAATTTTAGTCTCAAAAATAATGTATTGAATAATACAGTATTATAAAGAAGATATATAAAAGTCATTAATCGATGAAAATAAATAACATTATAATATAAAAGAAAATATAATAATTTAATTAAGATTTTAATTTTTTTTCTATTACTAATTTTATTTTTATACACACTATTAAATTATTTACATGATTACCGATTTTAATCTGTATTTAATGTACAGTATATTTTAATCAGTGATTAAATTCAGTATTATTGAGTCTACTTAACATTACTTATATGGTATTGAATTTCATATTTTTATTTTTGAAATCTTGAAATTAATTAATTTTGAATTAATTCAAAAATCCAAAAAAAATTCAATAAACTATTGTATTTTAGATAAAAGTTTTTATTTTTATTAGTTTGTAAATGTTAATAAATAACATAATATTTGTTATACTATTATCATTAGTACTGACCATATGATTAGACAATATATTGACATATATTATTAAGTTTTTTTATAATATGTTTATGTTTTAATTAAATAAAAGTAATATATTTTATTGACTATAATTAAAATAAATATCTAGAAAACTAAAATGCAATATAATTAAACAAAAATAAATTACTAAATCTATTTTAATTATTTTTAAAGCTTTGCTTTGTTAAATCTTTTTTTATAATATTAAAATAAAAATATCTTAATAATAATTTAATTGAATAATTGAAATAATTTAATATAGAATTTTTAGAAATATATTGTTTATTTTGAAATATTATTAATAACAACTACTTTATAGTATATAAGAAAAATATTAAATAATTTTCAATATTTTATTATTAAACACTTATTGAGTGTTTTCTGTGTCTATGTGTAGGTTTCAAGAATAATATTTTTATATACATAACTATTTGTGTTTATAAAACAATATTATTCAAGAAATCATATAAAGTATTTACATTACAATATATAAGTATATAATATATATATATATATATATAAACATTGCTAATGAATACCTTCCGGCTGTGCACAGCCTTTCCCTAACGGAATGTACGTAAAAATAAGGCATTTCTTATTGTTGTTGTCGTCGTCGTTGTCGTCTTTAGCCACTCAACACACCATATATTATAGATTTGACAAAAAAAATTATTTATATTATTATTATTAAATATTTATGTTAAGTTAGTATTAGTTGTCTGATTCAACCATTGAATCTTTAGTAACTAACAAATCATTTATGAAATTTAGTTGTTTTGTGAATATATAATAGAATACACTGTTAGAGTATTTTTTGTTATTTTAGATTTTTAAACTTAAAATTCAATTTGTTATTTATTTTACATTAATATTAAATTAAATCGACTGGAATAATATTTTTTTCATTTTAAAAATTATTTGTGTTTATACATAACTTTTGTATTTTACAGTATTTATATTTCTAAGAAATAAAATTATTTATTTAAATTCATACAACAAATGTTGTGATTCACAATAATAAATAAATTATATATTTTTAAAAATCACTTAGACTTTCCAAAAAAACAAAATCTTAAATTTATATTATTATTATTATTATTATTATTATTATTATTATTATTATTATTATTATTATTATTATTATTATTATTATTATTATTTTATTTGTATTTTTTTATAAATATAATAATAAATATTAATATTTAAAACAATTAATAAAAAATATTATATAAATAAAAATTTAAAAATACACAATATTATACTGTATATATATAAAGATTTATATATAAAACTTTTACAATGTATGAAAAGTATAATGATAATTGTTGAAATTATTCAGCATAAAAAACAAAAGTAATACTAATAATACTACTAAATATAATAACATTAAGTTGGATGAAATATTGTTAATGACAGTAAAAAACGAGAAACACACTAAATATTAAGTATTATATTGAATATATAAGATTATGTAATGTTAGAGACATACAGGATGTGTACACTTTTGGCTAACAAAATATTATGTGAGTCAATACAAGTGCTGTATATTCAATATTCTTGTGGTACATGTGTGTCGTCTATCTATATCTGATGATAGCTAACAGTGCGCCGGTCTATAAATGCTATACAGAATATTCTCTGTATTATTATTATATAATTTTATATTAGTTATGTTAGATGTTAACATAATGTACTGTACCAATAACTTTAATATAATTTATACATAAGCTTAATATAATAAATAAAATAGTAAATTTTATTAATATATTACATTGAAAATATTTTAGATTAAATTATCAATTCAACCAATAAATGAATATTATTTAAAAATTGAATATTGAATAATATTAAGCAATCACCATACATACTTTTAAAAAATAAATTAATAAAACTTAATTTTATTACTAAAAATTTAAGTTATATTTTTATAACATAATGTATATGGTGAAAATAATATATTAGACAATATTAAAAATTCATAAAAAATTAATTTAATTTATATATTTAATGTCTTATATTTTATTATAATATTGAAATCTTTGTAATAAATCTTTATTTACTATGAATAAAACATTAAAGATTACATTTTTTGATCATTTATATATATATTGTATATGATGTTATGCATATTATATTACATAGTTTAGTTTTTTTAGTTATCATTTTAATTCTAAAATTTAATATAGTATTAATATATTAAGTCAATTTTTCTTCAATTTTCTTAAAAATATTTAATATCTTGAAAAATATAAATTTAATTTACTTTACTTTAGAGAATAATACTATCTATAGTACTGTATTTATATTTAGTATTTTATTTTAGTAATTTTTATAAGTAAAATGCAATTAAATACTACTAATAATAAATACCAAAAATATTAATGAATATCAATAGTAATTTTAAATACAAATGTTTGACCTTAAAATTTAAATTATTTACAGTAATGTACAGTACATTATGTTTATTAGAATTATATATATATTAATACTAATTGAATTATTCAGAATTTTAATAAAAAATTCAATAAGTTTTGACTACTTTTTTGTTTGAAAAAACTTGTGAATCACTAACTAATGACAATGTGTACGATAGGCGACTCAATATTGAGAAAAAAAATAATTACTAGAATCACACAAACAAGTTATACAAAATATTTAGTAAACTTTACTTGAAAAATTCATCCTGGATACTTTAACATTATTCAATAATTTTAACTGAAATATTACTATTAAAAAAAATACTGTACAATGTTATAGTATCAAGGGTGAATTTGATTAATTTTTTTTAAATATAAATGGTAAAGTTAAATTATAAATTAATAGATTTTTTCCGTATATTATTTTATACGATTACAAGTGTAAATTTTCTGATTAATTATTATTAATTTTTTATTGTTTATTTAGAAACATTATTACAAAAAGTTGAAAAAATTTAAAAGTACTTATATTATGACTGTGTGTATTAGTGAATATATTATGAATATATATCAGTGATTATCAAGTAGACTATAAATGAGAATTTCAAAAAAATACTCTTATATTAAATTAATATAATTTAAAAAAAAAATTAATAATTAGTACTATAAAATAAAGTGCATTGAATTACTTTTTCAATTTAGTATTTTATTTTTGTAATTTATGTAATTTTTGATAAACTAAAATCAATCAAAATGCGAAATGTTTATCATTTACTCGGAATTAATAGACGTCAATACGTGAATTATTTCAGATGCCACTCAATGACCAGATCGGCAACCGGTAGACAGGACATCGAAAAGGGTGGCAAAATAATATTGCCGATAACATCATTGGTGGCATTAAATTGGATGGAAATTTCATGTCCCTGGATGTTTAGGTTAACCAATATCTTAACCAATCGTATCACACATTGTGGTGTACTTGAATTTTTGTCGGATGAAGGACAGGCAATACTACCCGATTGGATGATGAGAAATATGTGTATTGAAAATGAATCAATGATTATGATTGAAAATGTTGTACTACCGATGGCCACATTTGCCCGATTCCAACCGCAATCATCTGATTTTTTTGACATTCCTGATTACAGGACTGTTCTCGAAAATAACTTAAAACAATTGGCGTGTCTGACCACCGGTGATATCCTAGACATTAATTTCGATGACATGACATACGGATTATCCGTTATTGAAACCCAACCCATGAAAGCAGTCTATATCGTTGATTGTAATCTGATGTTTGATATTGAAAATCCTATTAAAACTGAAATATCTAAGAAAAGTTTAGGCTATCGATTGGACGGTCGAAAAGTGATTTATAACGAAAATTCAGACAATGAACCGATTCCTAAAGCCAGAGGTATACCTAATGATGACTACAAACTGGGATCTATTCGTTTTATTAGGACATCCCATACTATTACCAATAATAACAATCAAATAAATAACATCAAAAAATTTGAAGCGTTTGAAGGAGTCGGACATCAACTATGAACCAAAAAAGTGTTTTATATTGATATATAAATTATTATTTAAAATTATATTATATTTGAAAGACGAAACACAATAAGTGATAATAAATAAAATCTAATAAATTCTATTTTTCATAAAATTAATTTTTTTGTTAACTTATATTTTTTATATAAAAACATACTAAAAATATTTACTATTATAAAAAAATATTTCTGTTAACAATGTAATGTCAGTAATAAATTATTATTAATAATATATACTATTTATAAATGTTGAAAACAATTTTTTTAATGAACTATTATTTTAACTCAAAGTTCTATTACTTAAGTAGAAATAGTAAAAGTCTGAGTTTTATATATTCTCTAAAAAAACTAAATTTATTCATACATTTATATTAAGATATACAGTAATATGATATATACAGTACAATAATACTCTAACATTATAGTCTATTATCTAATGTATTATTGTTGCCAAATATAACAAATGTATGGATACATTGCTTTTGGGATTTTACTTCAATAGGTTTCACATCAGTTGCTAAAAAATATAATATATTTATCTTAGTTAGCAAATAATTATTTATTATATGTACATTTTAAAAAATGTTCAATAAAATTTATTAGAATTTAATAATAAAGTATTAATAATAATTAATTTTTTAAAAGTATGTACTGATTCATATTAGAAACTTATTTAATTTATAAGATTTACTTTATTTGTGTATTTGAATTGTAAAATCTAATATATATGGTTATATTGTAAATTAAGTTAACATAATAAACATATAGTACTTAACATTTACTTGTAATATGCTTTATGTTTAAATACTTTATTAAAACATTATGTATTAATACCAAATTAAATTTATTTAATAAATTGTAATATTTTCTACTAAAATAGTATTTTTGTATTATAATATTTTTTTATAACTACTATATTATTATTTTTTCTGACTACAATATATTGTATTAAAATATATAAATTATACTTCTTTACCGGTATATACTGTACAAACAAATACAGTAATATATTGCATATTACTTATTATAAATCTCATAAGGCATAAATCTTATATTTTTTTAATTAAAAATAAATTAAAATAAGCAAAATAAATGAATATTTAGCATTAAATAAAGAATGTTATAATAATATATAAAAATTCAAATATATTTTTAGCACTTAATTACTATATAAGTGTTTAAAGGAAATGAGAAATTTTGAAACTAATATGTTGTTAACACTGTAATTAGTAAAATACTTTTGAATATAAAAAACAAATATTAATATTGAATATTACAGTACACAATACTAATGTATAGTATGTATTGCCTTAAAATATAGTTCAATAATTGAGTATATAATTAAATTTTTATTGATTTATCATTATTTTTTTTAATATAAAACTAGATTTTGTTACTTGTTATCAAATGTTAGATAATATGCTTTCAATGTTATAATCAATTTTAATCTATTATATTATATGTTGTATTCATAGTATGAATTTTCTAGTTATATGTTATGTTTTTCAATATAATGTATACACTAGTTATTAATACAGTATATATATAGAAAATTTAAATAAAATTTTTTGAAGAATATTATTTTAGCAAATAATATATACTGTATATAGAATTCTTATTTATTATTAAATAATTTTAATTTATATCAATATGTTTTTAACTGTTTATTGTTGTTTACTACATCTATTTTTGTACAAATTAATAAATAATTATGTTTTATTTATAGAATATATTATATTAAAATTCAAAAACTACATAAAGTGAATTTAATATAAATATAATAAATATCAAATCATAGTGAATATTTTAGATTTAAAATTTATATAAATTAATATTTAAAAATTTCCTACAACTATATACTATACTACAGTATAATTTTAATCTAATTATTAACTAATATTTGTAAAAAAAAAATATTTGAAATATATTTAAATTTTAGTCAAACAATTAAATAAAATAATTATTATATCTTAAAACAGTTGTTCAATGGCTGTACAAATTGTTTTAATATCCGATGAGTTTTGCATTTTATACGATATAATATCAAGTCTTTTATGAAGACTTTTGTCTTCAAGTAAAGCATTAATTGATCCGTAAGTTGTGGACAAATGACAAGTGTATGGCTCCAGAGTGACACCAAAACCCGATTCTTTAAGATACCGTGCATTGTCTAACTGTTCGCCAAACATAGGCATCACAATCATAGGCTTTCCATAAAACATGGCTTTTGTTATCGTCGGTGTGTCGCCATTAGTGATCACCAGATCCGATATATGGATGGCCTCATCGGTTGATAAATAGTCCAATAAATAAAAATTACTGGGAATGCTATAGTCTTTATATAACTGATCATCAATTAAGACAAATTTATTGGGCAATTGACTTAAGATTTTAAACAACCGACTAATCAATTGTCGACTATTATAGCTGTTATCATAAGATTTAAATGCAAAATGAATAATCTTTTCTCGTTTGTTCATCAAATCAATTGGTATTTCAATGTTGTTTGTATTGTCGATGGCTTTCATAAGACAACAAAATTGGTACCAATTGTCCGGTAGATAATCATCTTTCAACTGATAGTCTATCTCTTGCGGATAAAAGTATAGATTAAGATATGGTGAGTGAGGATGTAGTGCATTAACTGACTGTCCTCTTAAACCCATAGATATAAGCCATTTGTTATAGTGAGACATAAAATCTTGCATTAATTGATCTCTTTTTTCTGTAAACTTCTTCACTAATATTTCCGATGAATTCATTGAAAATCCTTAATATTTTATATTTAGGATTAAAAAATAGATTAAAAAATTATATCATATAAATATAAATAGCATATTTGTAGCTTATAGTCTTTAAAATTTAATTAATTAATTTATATACATACCCGACCACATCGGTGGAAGTAAAGAGTTGTCCATAAAAAGATTAGGAGCACCGAAATTAATCCAAACCCATGGTATACCACAATCTGTGACAGCGGGTGAACACAGTATCGATTCAACAACAATCAGATTAGGTTTGAAATGTTTGATCAGTTTTTTCAAATAGTAATCCCTTTTTCTGAGTTCAGCAAACTTTTTCCACAAACACTTGATTGTAAAACATTCAAACACTTCAATAGCTGGTCGTCTAAACAGATTACTGTCCTCAACATCCATATCCCACATCCAGTTTTTACTCAATTTATTCAAATCTAATAAATGGCTTAAATTATTATTAATTACCAGCTCTTCGTTGCCGACATTCAAAGCAAACACCACTCGATGGCCGCGATCTCTGAGTCCGTCGGCAAACACTTTAAGAAACTCCAAGTTTTCGCATCCATTGTTTGGCACAAACAAAATGGTACTCTTTTTGTCATCAATTAGTTGATCCATAATTTAAATTATCTAATTTAGTATTATATATGTCTTAGTGTACTGTATTTTATTATTAAAACTTAAATCAAATTAGTTTTAGTATTTCTGATAATAGGCTAAACTGAAAAATTTTAAAATAATATTTTGAAAACAGTTATATTGTATTAAATACTATATCAGACTATAATTAACAAATGAAAACAAGTTTGCGATAAAAATACATTATATAATTATTATCCGATTAACAAACTTTGATAACTATTTATAAATAAGTTATTATATTGTAATTTAATAATAATTATCCTATATTTATATAATAATTTTAGATAAGAAATTAGAAAACAATTTCATTTTTAGTTGATTTCATACATAATTTTAAAATATATTAAAAATTATAATTAAAAAAAATTTTAGGAATTTTTTTTGTTTTAGCTTAATAGAGTTAATAAAAAAATATAATAGTAACTTATTATTTTATTAATTAGTACCTGTAGCTATAAAAGTATGTTAAATTTTAAAAATAAATATTTTATTAGTTTATTGAAATATAAAAAAAACTAATTGCCTTTTTATTTTTTTTATAAATTATTTTATTTAAAAATTTATGTCAATTATTGTTTTAAAATATGCTTTTAGAAAGTAAAGAAAATAAAAATATTCTTAATAAGTACTATACTTTATTTGAGATTCAGTCAAAAATTCAATTAATTAATTAATAAGTATTTTAAGTGCAACAAAAACAAAATAAATAAAATTTCAGTCAAAATTGTATTTTTAAAATTAAATTTTAATGTTAAGTGATAATGTATAATATTATAATATGCTATATGAAAATTTTCAGTAAATTATAATTTATAACTAATATCATTAGAAATAGTATATATATAAAAATAATGTGCTTATAATTATAGTAATTGCATAAACATAAAAAAATAATATTTACTAGAAAATTATCAATCTTTATTTATGGATCTCATAATATATTAATATTATAAAATACATTTATATTATTTTAAGCCACTATTTGACCTACCTGACCTACCTGAGCTACAATATCTATACTTTTATTCTTAATTACTATGTTTTTATTGTCATCGATATTATTATTATCCTTACATTTAATAACATTCAATATATTATTGATTTTATCGGCAATCATTTGACACGAGTTTGACGTTTGCATTGACTTTGATATTAGACTCAATCTGCGGGACAGTTGTCTGTCATATAATAAGTTGTCAATCATAGCAAACAATGTTTCTTTATTAAAATCAAACGGATCCAGACCCCATCCGAAGCCAATCTCTTTAAATCTGATCCTATTGTCCAACTGATCTCCATATAACGGCATTATTATAACCGGCTTTCCGTGATATAGACTTTGAACAATAGTTTTTGTATCGCCACAAGTGATAATCAATTGAACACTATGGACAACATCATCAAACTGTATGTACTCAACACCATACATGTTGTCGGGTAAATCATAGTGCAAATTGTGCGGTCCTTTTGATACAATATATCTATGCGAAGATTCGGCTAACACAGTGACCAACTTAGTCATAATGTGAGCGCCAGCTAACGGTCCCATTGATATGAATACAAGTTTATCGTGTTTGCTATGAAACTTCTCCGGTATTTCAAACTTTTTAACCATCGATTCCTTGATAAGACAGTCGACTTGCATCCAGTTTCTCATATTCCAGGGAAGTGTTAACTTTGAGTCCAATTCATTCGGATAGACGTATACATTGAGAACAGGCGATTGAGGATGAAATGTGTCTAAAGGTAACTCTTGAAACTGACCCTTCAGTGCACACCAATTAGTTATTTGTTGTTTTAACTCTTTAAAAATAACATCCCTTTCCTCTCTAAATACTTTCCATTCGTTTGGTTTAGTTTTAGTCAAACCTTTTAATAAAATAAAATTAATTGAAAAACTTAAGAAAATGATGAACAGATAACGGCTTACCTGACCATCCGGGAGGTAGACGACTGTCGTTTTGGCATATATTTGGCGGACAAAAGTTTAACCAAATCCATGGTATACCTGAGTTGATTAGTGCTGGCGAACAGATCATCGACTCTATGATGATTAGGTCCGGTTTGATACGTTTGACGAGTAATATATTAAAATCTTCACATTGTTTGACAAAAGCAAATGAATCGACAATCAATTTATGACTAAACTTCTTCATCACATTAATTGGCGATCCGTTGAATACATTTTGATTGGTATTCTTCAAAGTCTTCGACGGAAACTCTATATTAATGACTTCCTGTTGACAGTCAATGGTTTTCATGTATGCTTGAGATGTCTTGTCAAATGCCATCACTATTTGATAGCCTTTTTCCTGTAAATAATTGGCCAACACTTGACACGAGTCGATATTTTCTGTGCCATTCATTAATGCAAACAATATGACAGACTTTTTTGACATTGTTTCACAAAAAAATTAATATCATAACTAAATTTTATCACTAATTTTATATAAACTATAAAAGTATTTTTAAAAACTAGTTTCAAAATAAAACTATTACTTTCTCTAACATCAAGTGAAAAATCATTTTTACTTTAGTTGCTTTCAGCTAATTGAACTAATTTTGTATCAAAAAATTATTTCATATATAATTTTCTTATTTTTATACAATTTATTTTTACTTTTATTTAATTGTCTGATTTTAATACAGTGTATAAATAAAGTTTAAAATATATCCTAAAAATCAATTGAATAAATTTGTAAAATTGTAAATTTCAAAAATAAAAATGTATAAGACAATTATTTTTGTTGTATAAGTATATTTTTATCATTTAACTGATCTAACTTATGTTAATTTAAATTTAAATGTTTACAATATTTATATAACCAGATTTATTTAATGTGTCACTTAAACAAAAATGTTAACATTATATATATATTATTTAATTAAAAATAATAAACTTTAATGATTTTATTTAAAATGTTTATTTTGTTTTTTTCAACTATAAATATTAAGTATTCTTAATTGCTAAATATTAATAATCAAATTTAATTTTAATATTTTTGCAAAATTATAATTTTTTTTAGTAAATCATTACTTTTAAACCCATGTAAATATACTGTACTTATAAATAAAAAGAATATACAAAGTATTAAATTAATATTTAAACATTTATTAATGTTTTTATTGTTTTTTACTGTATTTGTTTTAAAAATATAGATTTAATTAATATATTTGTATATTAGTATAATAGTTTTTAAAAAAACTTTGAAATTTATTATATACTGTATTATATTTTATTATTACACAAAAACAATAAAATTAAAAACTAATTAAATATTGCAATCACTTGTTGTCAAACTCGTGATACTATCTTTTTATTAAACAAATTAAATTTTGTATTTCAAAATTAAATAATATTTTTTTTACAAATTGAAATTTTATTGTATATTCAAAAGTTTAAATCACTTGACGCATAATTTTGCCCCAAATATAACATATTTTGACGTTATTTTTGAACAATTGTTTGAACAATCAATGCTATTGAATGCTAGTCGACGTGTGTTTGCATTATTTGTCGCAAAACAGGTATTATTATATTAGCGCTTAATTAGTAACAAAAAACAACAACAAAAATATCCATAAAATTTCAATTATAACTTTTGATAGTGTTATATAATGCTAATTAGTTTATAAAAAAAATAATTTTACAATTTATTTTGCATAATATCAATGTTAATGCACAATACAAATACTAAATATATATATATAATTAAATACAATGTCTAATACATTAAAACTATTATAAAGTGGGCATAATTTATGCCAACGTATTGTATTGCTATTTATGGTAACATTTGGTTTATTATTATTATATTACATAATATTTTAGTTTACAGTTTATGCAAAAATAAAACAAAAAGAAAATTATATATAACTTTACTTTTAAAATAAATTACAGTTTATTGTATTGCATTGAAAAAATCATGTGATGATTGTCTGAATTAAAAAAAATGTAATGAAAATATTCAGTATATTAGTCACAAAAATTTGAATTCACATAATATTACGTGTGTTTTTGTAAAAAAAATACAGTGAACATTTTTGGAATCAACTCGGCATAAAAAATAATAATTCCTTTCAAATACAATGTTTTATAATATTTGTTGTTAAATAGAAATAAATATGATAACGTAGTTTAAGAGTGACCTAATAAGAATACACTATTAATGCTATGCACACACTTAGACCGTAAAGACCTATAATGAATGGAATGATTGTCTAATGCTATGCACACACTTAGACCGTAAAGACCTATAATGAATGAAATGATTGTCAAACTATTTGTATTTTGTTTAATAACATTTGTTGTCATAGTAACACAAAATATATATATAATTCATATTAAAAAGCCCCGAGTCTTCGCTAAATCATAAGGACTGTATTATGTCATAAATAGATGATATAATGCAACTAAACTGTTATCCTGACTATCATTGTTAACACAATAATTGTTAAGTGATTTATATATATATTATATTTGAATGACAAAATGTAAGTTAATTATTATTATATTAATTATTTATAATATTTTTTTAATTGTTTGTTCAAAAACTTGTTTAAATATTTAACTAATTATAACTTTGTAAAACAAATTTAGCATAAATCTAATTTTAGTATTACATTATTTAAATTGTTTAACTAATATATTGTACAATATTGAACACCTATAGTTTTTTTGTAGCAATGTATTATTTATAGTTAAATTAGCATTATCAAATTCTAATTTTATGATACAGTTTTATTAATATAACCTTTAATTGTTAGTTTAATAATATGTATTTTTAAAAAATATGATCAAGGTTTAGCTAAATAAAGTAAAAATTTTTGTATTAATAGTTATGAAAAAAAATCTTAATTTTACTTTTTTTTGCTAATTAAACTGATGACACAAATTATTAATTATAAAAAGTTTAATAATTATTTGTTTATAATATTAATCATTTTAACTAATTTTTATAGTTTTTTTTATTTATCTGAAATTAAATATATAAGTAAATATTATTAATATTTAAATGATATGATAATTGCTAAATGATATACATTATATTATACACTTAAACAATAATTGCGATAATTATTTTTATTTGATAAACTTTTTTTTTTGTCATTTATAATACTAAAACAAGTTTGTTATCATTAAAAAACTTGTTAAACTAACAATATTTATCAATTAATAATAACTATTTTGCAATAATATAAAATTATCCAGATTGTAAAAATTGACAATTAATTATTATTAATAAAAATAATAATGATAACAATAGTTATGCAAAATTTATTATATTTATAAAGTGGCATTTAATTTATAACAATAAAATAATTAGCAAATATGATAATTAATTGAAACTATTTTTTATTGTATGGTATATATCGCTTAGCGGTCGCAACTGATCTACCGGTGCACAGAAATGGGTCAACTGTTGAGTACAGCCAGCGATGACCGACACAGAAAGGTCGTTGAATATGACATATTTGACAACTCGTTTGTTTTGATCGAAAGGTACAACAAAAACAATACTAATGGTGTGGCCGAACGATTCCGACGGGAATACCAGTTGGCCGCCAATCGGGACAAAGGATATCTTAATTGGCACAAAGTATTGACCAGTCATTTACACTCCAATGGTATGGGTTATGTCGATGCCATCCGAAAGACAGGACATCTACTCAAACAGGCAAAGAAGTCAAGCAATGGAAAAGATAAGAAGTCTTTCAATGAGATTCATAATTCTGTTAAACGACTCATTGAATTGAGGAATCGGGAGTTGGATCCGAAATTATCGATATTAGGATGGGTTATATGGGGTGGCGATCAATACAATAGCCACAAGTATGTGATCGATGCCTGGAAACAGTTTGGCCAGTGATTGGACAGTCGTCGGTGTTGTCAATGATTTTATTGATATTTTTTATTAACTCTTTTTTAATGTTTATATATATTTTTAAAATACCAACTGATAGTCGCCAATAACAACCTATCAATTATTATATTAATATATATATACAATAATTATTTTACCACCAATGTTATTTTTTTAGTATGATACTTAATTATTAATTGATAACATTATGTGTTTTTTTATTATTTTATATTTACAACACATAAAAAATATATTTACACTAATTTTTTTTTTAAATTTATGATTATTATTATTATTGTTAGTGTAAATTTTTAAATCAGTTGTATATGTTTGAATGACTCATTAAATAGACATTTATTTATTTTTATTCAGCAAATTATACGATTCATTACACAAATATAATATACAAGTATTGAAAAAGTATACCTGTATTTACAAAACACCACATGACTTGTAATAATTAAATTTTCATAAATATATATATATAATATTTACCATTTTTATACATTTTATATTATAACTACTTATTGCCTTAATTCAGTGTCAACTAAAAAAATATATATAACAGCGAAAGTTATGATAAAATTGATTTTAACTAACGTTTAATTTGATAATAACAACAAATTTGATGAATTTGCAGAAAATATATTATAATATCTAAATTATAATTATTTTCTTTTCTTGTTTTACGTCTAAATTTGTGTCTATTTTTATGTCTGTATATATGAATATAACGAATATTTATCATTGATATCTAACTAATTAACTGACATAACATATGAAAATTTATTAGTTATTTAACGTCTATTAGTGTCAACAAATTTAAATAGTTTTATTAAATTGAATTGTTATATGAATTTATTGTGTAAAACATGTTTTTAAATATAATAATAATAATACTTTAGTTACTATTTCTAGCAAAAGTTGTCCTAAAAGTGAACTAATTATTGAAATACAATAAACTGTATTATAATTGATTTGTCTTTAAATTATTATTTCGTTAAACACTTTAACTTAATGTGAAATTGCATTAATCGTAAATTGAAACATTAATATTATATTTAAACAAAATAATCTATTTTCAAAAATCAATTTAGATATAATTTGATTTATTAAAATACATTAATTCAATTGATCAACATTTTATCAAAAATAAGTTTTCAGTGCTAAAAGTTTTAAATAAATAAATATTTATTTTTGTTTATATGACATCAAAATCATGGGTCAAACAGAGTCCACAATTGAACCAAAAGAAGACATTAAATCACTTGAATATCAAATATTTGACAAATCGTTTGCTATAATTGAGAAATATATCAAAACTGATACACAAGGTCTGAGAGATGCCTACAATCGTGAATATGAATGGGTGCTAATCAATGATAATGAGGGTGATGTCAATTGGCATAAAGTGATGCCTAAACATATGCGCGGGTGTATGGGTTTGGCGTACATTCATGCCATACAAAAAGTGTCGTCAATGTTCAAAGTGGCCGAAGAGCTTAGCGCCCAATCGGACCAAAAGTTTGCCGACAAACCAAAGTTCAGGGAAGTCTATAAACTGGTGGACAAAATGTGTGATTTGGCTACAATACAGCACAGACCTAAAACTGGATGTTTTTCCTGTTTGTACACAAAAGATAACTTGGATTACGATAATCACGAATACGTTATGAAAGCATGGGATGAATTCAGAAGAGATCACGACTAATATATTAACAAAATTTAATAAAAACAAAAATATTTAAAAATTAAGTCTTTTTTGTTATTATAAATTTAGTTGTAATTATATTTGTATAAAAATTAATATTCTAATAACTATTTGAGTTTAAATAATAATAATAGTAAAACTGTATTAAAACAGTTATAATTATAATTTAATTTAAACATTAAATAATAAAAGATTGGCATAAATCTATCTGATTGATCAATAATTAATGTGAAAATTGTTTTTTTAGTTAAAAATAATTTTTTTACATTTTTAATATTTTTTTAACATTTATCAACAAAATTGTCTTAAAAATTACATAAATTGCAACAATTTATAAATCTCGTGTAAATTATAATACAATTAAATATAATATTATTTTATCTCAATTACCACCTTTTAGCTCTTAAAGTGTAGTGAAATGACTATTAATTATTTAAATTATTTAATATGTTTCGCAATTTTATTAAATATATCGTCAAAATATATGTCTAATTAATGAACAGAGTAGTAAACTTTAACTATAATCAGCCAAAAAACTTAATGAAATCTAATTAATTAATAATTATTTACAAAATACATTATAAATAATAAGTTGTATAACAAATAATTTTGAAAACTAACATTAAAAAATATTTTATTAATTTGATATTTAGTTATTGTATAACTAATAGTAGTTTTAAAATTTGATTTTTAAGTAATAATCTCATAATTTTCATCGTTTGTTTGACTGTTGAGCCACTTATGTTGCAAAACGGCGTCAATTTTGATGCGATCACTTGAATTTGGATGTAATAGTTGTGACAAAATATCTAAACATTGATCCGTATAAGTATTTATTGTCTGATCTGATATTTCATATCTTTTATTAATCATATTTCTATAAATAAATTTATAAGTCTTTATATTTTGGTTTACTTCATGATATGAATCACAATCTTTGGGCAGAAATGGTATTTTGGCGCAAATCATGACATAAAGACAGACACCGAGTGACCAGAGATCGGCTTCAAATGGATTGTATTTCTTGAGTACATCTATTTTCTGTCCGATTTGAATGTAAACATAAATCCTGAATATTTGTGGTGACATATAATCAACAGTTCCGTAACATTTATAATCTTTGACCACATCTTCTTTATAGCTGACCCGACTCGTCCCAAAATCGGCAATTTTGACCATTTCTTGACCGCTTTTATCAATAAATACCAATAGATTACTTAATTTAAGATCTTTATGTGTAATATTTTTATTGTGCAAATACTGTAAACCAAAGGCTGTATCTCTGAAATATGATTTTACTTTGATTTCGGACAATGGTTTATACAGAGAGTCATTGTATTCATGATTTTCATCTATAATCTGTTTAAGAATTGATCCCTGTTTAGCCAATTCCATAACAATATAACAATTATATTTATCACAACTTTCGTAAATAATAAAATGGTCGAAAACTTCGACAATATTTTTATGTTTTTCTCGGACTAATAAAACTAATTCCTGTTTAAAATTATCCCAATTTCTTTGTTTCATTTTATTGCTTTGGATGACATTATCATTAAATGGCAGTATCTTTATGGCAACAATTTTATCAGGATTTTCAATATTGATGGCTTCCCAGACTTTAGCATAACTACCGGATCCGATCTCTTCCTTAATTTTCCATCCCTTGAATCTGACGCATTCGTCTTCAGATTTAAAATCTCGAGGAATATAATATTCTTGAGTCAGATCTTTGTTATCAATTTGACTATAAGTTAGTTTTTCGCCACTTATTGTAAACCAACCGATTTTAGTCTTATCCGATGGTTTTGTTTGTCTCATCACTTGTTTAATGCTTTGTTTGTTTTTATCTTTTTTCTTCTTTTTCTTATTAGATGATACACAACATTGACATAACAGAAGATTAAGTATTTTAAGACACATTTATAGTATTTATTAGTCAAATTGGTTACAATGGATACAGTATATCGTTAGTAGTTTTGAACAATGAATTTTTAAACAATTTAAACTATTACTAAATATGTATAAAGTATTTATTTAATAAAATATTAAATATTTTAAAACAATTTATACAATAATATTTCGAGAAGTAATTTACGAGACATCTTCTCTATTGTTGTTTTTATATAAAAAGCAAAGTTTCGGTTAATTTCAAATCATTTCAATTTTCTTTCTTATTTTATTTACTAAATTATCACAAAATATTTCAATCACTTATTGTCAATTGAATTTTATTTTTAAAATAATAGTAAAAACAATGTACTGTACATTGTCTATAATATTCAATTTTATAGATGAATAAAATATTTTTAGGTTTTTTTTATATTAAGTTATTTTATGATATTGTATTTAATAATTTATTATTTTATTTTAGATTAACAAAAAAAATATGACAAAATAATACAATTATGTTTTTAAAAAGTAAATGTATACAAAACTTTTGAAAAATAAAAAATATATATATTATATAAAAAATATTAATTTAATATCCAATTAATATATTAAACAGATTGTTATAATTGAACATGCTATTTAAAAGAAAATAATTTTAAATTTATAATATGTATACAAAAAAAATAATAATATATTAATTTTACCAAATAATTTTTAATACTAAATTTTAAACATGTCCAATTTTAAAAAAATTATTTGTAGATAAGTTTAGCACATCCTAAATATTAAAGCAGACATTATTAGTAAAGGACAGCCGTTTTATGACAATAATATTAAGATAAATATGAACCCAATATATAACAGTTGACTATTTGTTTAAAAACAGATAATTGGCAATCATATTAGTAGTATCGACTAATATTAATAATATGAAAAATTTTATAATATTTTTTTTAAACAAAAATGTCAATAACTAAAAAAACAAACATTTTGTGTAAAATTCAACTAAATTAAATAATAAAATAGTTATTTATGTTTTTTTTGAAACTTATTAATTATTTAATGAAATAAAATTAAACATAGCTTTAGTAATTTTTTGTGTAATTTTAAATAACAATGATATCTCCAGTCTTTAATACAATTAATTTAAACAGATATTGCAATTACTACTACAGTATATAATAAAAAATAATTATAATTGTTAACGTTGTAATTGCAATATACAAATAAAAAAATAATATTACATTAAGTATACATGAGTTTCCATTATTAATGAAAATAATAAGTTTTGTTCAATTATTTTAAATTAATGTCAAAATTAATTTAATAAATTTAATAATAATAATAAAAAAGCGAATAATAATAATAATTATTTAACAATTGTGATAAACAAGTAGTTATCACTCCCAGTCCCCAACAACCAGCCCACCCGATCCCGATCGGGGACTAAACATTTGATGCATTTTTACTGAACTCATTTGATTTGGTTTCAAATTGAAGCCATACTTTGATTGTAAACTATGTTTTCGGTTATTAATACCATAGATATCATTGTTATCACTGCTACGGATACTCGTGGCATAATTGCCGCTAACATAACCACTGCTCACACTATTGGCGCCATTCATACGACACAGAAAGCCGTCAGATTCTGCGTGTGTTAGCCCGTAATGGCCACCCTTTACGCCGCTATTACCGCTCAACTTTCCCAACAGTCCTCTACTAGTTTTCTTGTGTGCCGTCGGTTCCGGTTTACTACTGGTGTTGCCATTTGGCGATCTTTTGACAAAATTAGGTACACGTGCCTTAAATCCACAATAATATGGATCCTCTGTTTGTAAAATAAAACAAAGAATAATATATTATAATAACTTAGTTATAATATAGTTATTATATTAAATACAATATTCTCATTATATTTTACAAATAATTGTATTTAAGATTTTTTTACCGTATTTTCTACTGATATCACTTAATGTCTTTTGCATATGATTTTCAGTGTCCACTTCATAGTCGGGTTTCGGTAAATTTGGCGTCTGTTTTCTGGTCAATCCGTCGCGTGGCGGCAATCGTGGAGGTCTGTCGGTGATACCGTTTCGGACAGTTTTGCCACTGTTTGAATGGGAAGGTATAGAAGCATAGGGATCCTCATAGGGGTCTTCAACATAACTCTTGGATCTTTCAAACATTGCCGCCAATTGATTGGGACGACGATTATCTACTGTTTTTTTAGATGTAAAAAATGACAAAAAATTAATTAATTAGTTATTTTATATGTTTATATTAGCACAGTTAAAATTAATATAAATATTTTATTATTTTTTATTAATATTTAGCATCAAAATTTAACAAATATAAAATTAACTAAACAATTTAATTAACTATAAATTTACAAACAAGTTTAAAACAAATATATTTAAGTTTTTTATTATTAAGGAAATGTACTGTCAAAGTGTAAATGTAATAATAATACATAATTTCTTAAAATTATCTCATTTATCGGTATAATTATAATTACAAATTTTTTTGTTAAGTAATAATTTATTTAATCAATAATTTAAAAATTGATATAAATAGCAAACAATTCCTAATTGAAAGTTTATTTTAAAATTGACTTTTAAATAAATAAACAAAAAAAAAATAATCGTGTTAGCTAAATTATTATCAGTATTTGCTATTTATAATTATAAACTTTAAAAAAATAATAATTTAATGGAAATTAATTTATTGTTAAAATAATACAATAAATTGAAATATTACTAGATTTCTAATGATACATTATATTAAACTTTTTTTTTATTGAGCAAAATAAATATAATGGTTATTTATTTTTAAAATATATGCCATTATTAGAATATATTAATAAAATAATAATCAGTATAATAATGAACACAATTTATATGCGAATTGTGATGTCCAGTGTTTTTGTTAATATTGTACAACAATTTACTGAAATTATTAAACATTAAATTATAATTATTGAGATAATAAAAAAACTTAAATCTTATTAGTATTCCTAACAATTCCTAATAAATATTTTTAAAATCTTTTGATTATCACTCAACTTATATAAATGTATTGATGAGCTAAACATTTGTGATAATGTTTCATAATTTAAATACACTTAACATAAGTTAAAACATTAAATACAATAAATCTATATTTCCTGATGTAATATAATTGTTTAGTTTTTTTCTAATTATTAGATAATTAATTGCCAGTTAAATATTGGCATAAATATGATTTTATTATATATCAATAAAATAATAATTATTATAAACAATAAACTTATAAATTATAAAAAAATGCTTAATGTATAAGCAATTTGTGAATATTTTAAAATGAAATAACATATTAATACAGTATATAATAAAAATATTACTAAAAAAACTAAGAAAAATGAAATTAATTAATAATTTAATTGCTGTACAAATTAAAACAATCCTTTTATGTAATATTTTAAAAAAAATATTTAATGGTTAAATATAATAGTAAAAAATAAAATAAAATTATTTTAAAAAAATGATCAAGGTACAACATACTTGGTGGCAGTTTAGACTTGAGCATATCGAGTGCCACTATATTGATAATCATAACCCAAACGGGAACTTCCAGTAGATCTGTGGCGTCCTTAACAAAGGCTATACAACTGAAACACTGGTCTTCGAGTTTACGTCTGTCTGGATATGCATTCTTGAGTTCGCGACAGATATTTGTCTGAAACTTCTTCATATCAAACAGTTTGACACTCTTCTGAAGTTCAAGTAAACCATTGGCTTTGATTATCTCCGACGAAACACTACTGTATAAGTCATTATCACGTGTCCATCCCTTGACATAAACATTGGATTTACTCAATCTCTTGACCAAAACATTTCCCTCGTCATCCATCTTGACTTTGACACCCAAACCAATGTAACGCTTAAATTCTTCAGTCTTGGGATCTCTCATTGGATTATCAAAACCATTGAGTCCAATACGATAGCCATCAAAGGCACTGTCGCACCCATTGATGGTCAGCACCGGCTCTCTGGCGTATGCTTTGGCCACTCGACGGTTCCTTTCCATACATATTATTTTAGCCCATATTTCGTCATCTATTTGATCCCATTTTATCAATACTTCTTGAATGTGATCCTAATATAGAAATATAAATAAATATATGAATAGTAAATTAATTATTTTAATTATATATTTCTAAAAATAATTTCATATAAATAAATTTTCCTAATTTTCATTACAAACAAAGTGATAAAGTTATTACATATAATTAATCAATTGTAACTTTGTCTCAATATTTGTTT
Organism: Oppia nitens; assembly: GCF_028296485.1. Classification (NCBI taxonomy): domain Eukaryota; kingdom Metazoa; phylum Arthropoda; class Arachnida; order Sarcoptiformes; family Oppiidae; genus Oppia; species Oppia nitens. The sequence goes on along the minus strand of NW_026533210.1, from coordinate 6,905,257 downwards.
AATTTGTTTATAAATATTAATTAATTAGATTTATAGAAAATATTAACAGAAACGTAATAAATAAATATAATAATACATGTATTTCTTAAAGAAAGTTATGACAATAAACAAAATTAACTTTCAAATCAACTCAAAACTATTACTGTATTAAAAAATATGAATACATAACTACATGTATAAAAACCTTTTCAAAAAATAAAAAGTTACGATAATTTTTCTGAAAATTTTTGCTAAGATTTTTTTTTGAAATCATTATAAACTTTTAACTTATTAAATAAAATAAAAAGTTTCCAATGAAAGTTTCTATTAATTCCAAACTTTGCATAATTTACTGCAATTTATGTCAATTTTGTCAAATTGTGAATCATTTCACACTTTAATAATTTAGATGAATGTCATAATATATTTAGTAAATTATTTTTAGTCACAACTCGTGCGACTAAATATGTGTTATGAATTGTTAAAAAAAGTCATAACATATTTTTATAACAAAAACAAAAATAGTTTAACACTTTCAATATACTGTATTATTATTATTATTATTATTATGAGATTTTGATTTTCATTGAAAAATTGATTTCGTGTGACATTAAAAACTATTTTTTCAAAGTAATTATATTTATTTCTTTCATTTCATCAAAACTAATATTACGAAATTCAATACAAATAAAGATTTCTAAATAATTTTTTATTCTTATTATTTTTTAAATATAATAATTATGCCAACAAAACACATTATAAAAATTTATCATATATTTAATTTATAAATAAATATTTTTAATTTATAGATATATTTATTTTTGTTTGTTTGTTTTTTAAGTAACCTTTTTAGGGTTAATTTATTTTTAAAGTAATTAAATATTTTAGCATAAAAATGTCCAGATAATAATAATAATAATTTTATAGTACTGTATACTGTTTAGCTAAAAGTAATCCAAAATAAGGGAAAACTAGATTAAATGCAATATTAATATCATGTAATGCATGTAATTTTAATTATAAATAATTTTTTTTTGTTTTACTAAAATAAATATATATTTAATGTATAAAAAGCTTTTTCTTGTGATAACATCTTTGTGAACTAATTTTTTTGTTTAATTTACTTTTATTCCCTATGAGTCTAAATTCAAACTAAATGATATTGATAAAATTAATTATTTTTATTGTTTTATTTTTTGAAAAGATTGTTTGTATTTGATGCTAAAACGTGGAAAAATAGCAACTTAATTACTATGTAAATAAAATTAATAACAAAGTTTCACATTTATTTTTTTTCGCATAATTATATAAATTTGTTATTTATAGTTTTAAATTAATTAATATGAGATAATTATAGCATAGTTCAATCAATGGCTATAATAAAGATATATTTATTACAATATCATTAGTTATCGTTTAAACTATTAATAACTTATATTAAGTTAATACTGTTTTTTAATGTAATTTTTAAATACTTCAAATTCAGTAAATTACAAAACTTTTAAAACTTAAAGAAAACTAAAATGCAATAAATTTTTCTAATTACTAATGTTTGAAAAAATAATAAAAACAAATACTTAAAACATTTAAGTAAATACTTATGTTTTGATACAACTTTAAATACATTTTAATTTAATTAAATTTTAAGTGAAAGTAATGGTTTTTTCTGAAAAATAAAAATAATAGTTTCGATTAAATAAACTTTGTATTTGTAATATATCTTATATATACACGTGATTTGAAATTTAAATTATTTTGTAAAACATATCCCAAATATTTAAATACTAATAATAATAAAATTCAGTACATAAAAAACTATATTACAAAAAAAAAATAAAACAAAAAACATGGATTTTAATGTAATGCATATGTTTTGCATATAAATCACTTAATGGACAGTAAGAGAGAGAGAGAGATCTAGTTATGTAATACATGTGACTATAGGTCGATCCCCTTTGAGGGCAAACCATTGGACTTATCGGTTGTCACTTAAGATTAATAAAAAGCAAATCAAATTGTATTTGACGTTCAAAAATCACACTTTGAATACAACAATAACCAAAAAAAAGTTTAAAACCATATATAGTCTATATATTTTGGCATTTGTAAGTTGGATATATCAAAATAATAATAATAATAATAACCATAATGCTAATAGCAATAAAAATAATAAATGATAATAATTATCATTATGTACGCTTAACATAAATGGACATTTGTTAAACACATTAAAAAACATAAAATATATGTATGTGTGAGTGTTAATGTAAAAATGTATGAAAAAAAATTTGTTAAATCAAAAATAATTAGAGCAATCGATTTGCAATTTAGTTCATTGAAAAGTAAAAATGTTTTTTTTGTTTCTCTCTCTCTCTCTCTCTCTCTCTCTCTCTCTCTCTCTCTCTACTGAAAAACCTATTGCAAAAACTGTATAAAAAATCTGTATCTTTGGGTTTATCAGCTGAGAGAAAAAAAATCATCACTACATTTTGATTTCATTAATAAGATTTATATACCACCTAATTAAAAATATTAAATTATAATTTATTTATTTTTAAAATTAATTTAAAACTAAGTTTTTTTGTACTGTATAGATGACGATAAATGTTTTAAGCGTTGGCAATTCAACATAATTAATATTTAACAAAGTTTGCACTTATAATTTCAATGAGATATTAATTAAAATAAATCAAATGTTTTTTAATGTTTTTTTATATTAACAGACAAACAAAACGGAAAGTTTTTTAGTAAAGTATTTTGAATGCCTGCCAGACATTCAATTATACATATATATATTGATATCAATTATACACACTTTTATATAAATATATATTTATATATTATTATATACAGAATATAAATTACAATTGATTTATGTTTTGATTAAACATATTTGATTTTATAGTATAATTATTTGCTGTAATTATAATCTAATATTTGTATTGAATTATGAAGGGCTTTGAATACATGATTTGTGTAAATTCATAGATAGTTTTTCAATGTTTAATTAGTTATCAAAAATTTATTTCGATAATTGATAATTAAATACGGTATTAATATCACTATTTTTTATTGTTTTCAATTTAAATATTGTTAAATAACATGCAAATTAATATTTTATTTCCAATGTTTTGGTCAACGATATATTGAATAAAATAAATAAATAAATTTTTTAATGTTTAGAAAAGTTTTTGTTTTGTTTTAATTACCGCAAAACTACAGTTTAAATAAAAAATAATAAAAACTAATTTCATAATTTGCTTCGAAAAACAATAAATAATATAAAAAATTTTCATTCATTTATTTAATTATGTTATTACTGACATATAATATTACATTTACAAAAAAAACTAAAAAAACATTAGCTATTCATAGCTGTATAAACAGTAATTTTTATATAAATAATAGCAATAAATCAATTTAGACGAACAGACAGGTAAGTGATAGCTCCCCAGATAGATACCGATGCTTTCATCATCAAAAACTACTTAAAATGATGTCCTCAACAAAAAAATGTTTTCATTATTTATATAAATTATTTGAAAAATAGGGAGAAAACATGCCATCACTTTCACTAATAGGTACAATACAACTACAGTATAATCTGGACCCCCAAATGTAATATACAAAATAAATTTATACTGTATTTAAACTAACAATAATAATAGTAATTCAATGAACATAACATTTACTTAAGTTCTGATATTTTATATTTAATGTCTTATTTTTTTAAAGTGAATACATAAATTGTGTGTATTTTTAAAAAATGTATTTCCTTTTCAAATATCCATCAAAACTTAAATTGAAAGATAATGTTAAAAAAATTAATCCAGTTTTTACGGGCTTTAATATTACAATAATTATTCCTCTCTCTCTCTCTCTCTCTCTCTCTCTCTCTCTCTCTCTCTCTCTCTCTCTCTCTCTCTCTCTCTCTCTCTCTCTCTCTCTCTCTCTCTCTCTCTCTTAAACGTACTCTCCTTGACCTAAAACTGCTTAATTAGAGAGAAAGAGAGAGAGAGAGAGAGAGAGAGAGACAAAAAGCTAGAGTGGACTACAAACTAGAGAATTATAATACTGTATACATCATAATTGAGAGCACAGGTAGATGAATAGGACACACCTTTATCTATAAAATCTGTTCACATATTTATTTGTTAGTATTTATTATTATATTTTCTATCGTTAACTTTCATTGAAAGCTGCTTTCAGTAATTATTTAAAAAACTGTAAATTACTTTAGGACTTAAAAGTGCAATAATACTAACAATAAATAATAATAATATTATTATTATTTTATAACATAGTTAAAAATATATAGATATATATTTAAATATATAATCTATGTGTGACTTTGAGTTTGCAATTGTATTGTAAGCATAAGTACTCAGTGATTGAAGAAAAAAAATCCAATCAAATTATAGGGATTAAAATAAAAAAGAGAGAAAAATTCAAAATGCATTATAAATTAAATTTGATTGACTGGAAAATTAAATACTAAATAAAATTCAAACCAATTTTCATATAACCAACACATCTAAATAATATCAAAAAATTTGAATGTTGTTTGAAAATACTATAACAAATTACATTTTAAAAATTGTTGTTACATAATAGTTAAATATTTGCTAAGTTAGAAAATATAAAATATACATTTACAGTATACTCTCAAAAATATATATAACAAATATGAGTTTTTTAGTTTTACTCATAATTGTCTATAATATTTAACCATTGTTTATCAAAATGAATATATATGTCTATTTAGAAATATTTAATTGTTATTCAATATATTTATGTTAAAATAAAAAAATAAAAAAGTAATAATATTTTATTTTAATATAGTTATATAATTTAGATTAAATTCATTTACATAATATATGCAACTTATGTACTTTTAATTAAAACTGTATGATATATACAAATACTTAAAAAATGATTGATTGGTTTACCATAAAAAAATAGTTGGGTGTCATTGACGTAACTGGAGCTCAGGTTCTCTTAAAATGTATTTCAATTTATTAAAAAAATTGTATTTTAATTCTGATATAATTTTTTCTTTATAATAATAATTCTTAAATTATATTAAACTTATTATTATAAGTCAAATTATAAGCATAATATATAGGAAGCAATTTTAATTTATTAGTTATTTTATTTTCTCAAGACATGAGTGTGTGTGAGTAAGTTGAGAGAGAGAGAGAGAGAGAGAGAGAGAGAGAGAGAGAGAGAGAGAGAGAGTATTAGAGTATTTAAAAATACATTCAATTTTTCAAACAAATTGTTTCTAAATTTATTAACAATACTAACAAGAAACTATATTTTTTAAATCAATTTTATGTATAATTTAAATACAAATTATTTGTTACAATATTAATTGCATACACGATAACAACAAATCGTGCAAATTTATAAATACAGTTGTTTTTTAATACCGATATACATATACAATATTACTATAATATTTGTGAGTATATGTGTGTTGTGTATTAAATTAATATTTTATATATATTTCAGGTCTAAAAATAAACTAATTATTTATAATTTTTAAGAATTATCTGTATTTTTTTCTCAAAACAAAAGTAATGAATACACAAATAATTATTAAATATTAAAATATATATGAAATTATAATTTGTTTCAAAGGCACGAAAAAGTAATATTTGGGACCAAATTCAATAAAATTTGCTAAAATTTATTTGTAAATAATATTATATAAGAGTATAAACCGAGTAATAAATTCAATAAAACAATTTAAAAGTAAAAAATTATATTTATTGATAGTATCGTTAGTTTTTTTTAATAAATTTTTTTTTCAAAAAAATACAGTCATAAATATTTTATTACATAAAACACATAATTTTTTAAACATATAATAACTTTATTATAATTCAAGATTGTATTTATTATTTTATATGTAAAAACAATGAGTCAATATGCGATTAATCAATAAACAAAATCTGGGTAAATCAAAAAATTTATAATAGTTTATAAAACAATTTTTATTTCCTAAAAGATTTATGTTTAAAATAAGTAAATTTTATGATTAATCTACTATTATATAATATATTTTAAAAATGATAACTCTATGATATTATTCATAACAACTATTTTTTAATCAATGAATTTAGTGTTTCATCAAATCTTATAGTAAATCTCATATCAAAAAGATTTTTAATCTCAATTTTAATCGCGAAATACATATTACTTATTTCTTTAAAAATAAATAAAAATAAAATAATATTAGAGTCATAGTCAAATAATTTATAATAATATTCATACAATTGATTTATTATTTTATTAATGCATAAATTGTGTATGCATTTGATAATATGTAAAAATTCATAACACATAAAACAAAAAAAAATCAACAATAAATATCATATAAAAACAATAAAAGAAATGATTGAATACTTTTAATCAAACATTTTTCTTAAAATTTTATGAATATTTTCACATATGTTGTATAATACTGTAATAATAAGCTAATCAGTCATTCAATCATTCAATTTAATCAAAACTGTTTTTTCATGAACTAATTTGATTTTTACTTGAAATTAAAAAAATAGTAATATATTATAAATTCATAGTTTATAATATATAGTTTATATGTTTATTACTAAATTTGAATATTTTTCAACAAAATTTCTCTCATCAAAATTACTAAACCACTAATAGTGTATAATATTTAAGTCAGCAGTTATGCAATCAAATTATTAAGTATTTATTTGGGTACTTATGTTTATATTTATAAACATATATTGTGTTTAACAAAAAATTAATATCAAAATTAATTTCTCTCTCTCCCTATTTTCTTATTGTTTGTTTGACTAAATAACAAATAAATGAGGTATAATCACAATATAATTACTTTAAATAAGTAGTTCCTGTTAGGGAAGGGTAGATATTTAGTGTAGGTTTTACTCTCTCTCTCTCTCTCTCTCTCTCTCTCTCTCTCTCTCTCTCTCTCTCTCTCTCTCTCTCTCTCTCTCTCTCTCTCTCTCTCTCTCTCTCTCTCTCTCTCTCTCTCTCTCTCTCTCTCTCTCTCTCTCTCTCTCTCTCTCTCTCTCTCTCTCTCTCTCTCTCTCTCTCTCTCTCTCAATGAGATATCTCGTGCTGTGATTTATACTGCATTACTATATAAACAGTTATACAAAAATTACTGTTTATATTGACTGTGAAGAGCTGATGATTAAACTTTTTATTGCAAAAAAAGTATTAATTTTTTTAAAAAAAAAAGTATTACTTTATTTATAAATATTTAAATTTATAATATTAATAATAATAATAAAGTTTACTATTACAGTAGATTACTAAACATAAACTCCCTAACCTTGCAATCACTTTTTTGTACAATACATAAAAAAATAATTTATAAATTATCCTAATTTTTGTTGTATATATCATGGAATAAACAATAATATAAATACACCTTAAATTTTGAGTCATATTTAACTGTATTTAAACAAATACTTAGTTTGCGTAATATATTATAATTAATATATTATTTATATAATACTTAGACTATTGTCTTCACAAATAGTTGTGTCATTTTTTTCACTTAATATTATCATATATTTTCCAATTAACTCTTTAATAATCATCATAATAATACTATATGAATATTAACTCTAAATAAACAAAAAAAGTGTTATTATTTAAGTATAAATTATGCATAATTTCTAAATATTACTTTAGATAATATTATTTTTTTGTAATCATGCTTGATAAAATTATAAAAATAAAAGTATAAATTATTATATAATAGTAAATTAATAATACTATATTACAAATTAGATTATCCGTAATAATTATAAAAATTATTATAATTATTTAGTTTTAAACAATACATTATGTTTTGAAATTGTGAATAACAGTTTGTATAATAATACAGATATTGTTATTATATTTATATTTTTAAAAAAATAATTATTTATAATGATAATAAAATAAATTTTTAAATATACATATTGTTATGAAAACTTTTAATTTAGATCTCAAACTTTATACTGTATATTGTGTGTGGGTTTTCTCACACATAAATAAAGTATAATAATATATATACAGGTATTGTACACATAAAACATGAGAAACACAAACAATAATAAATTCATTAAAAGTTTGTATTAAATATTACTTTTTAACTATTATATTATTATTTGAATTTATGAGACCATTCATTAGCTTATTTAATATAATGGGTGATCAAACTTATAGTGAAATGAAACGGAAAAATAATACAAAATAAAAAAAACAGTTTCTATTAAAATAGGAAAAACAATAGATATATTGAGAAACATATAACGATAATAATAACAACGATAATAAAATTTAACCTCAAAAATACTTATATAATTTTTATGTAATTATTTTCAACAAAATAAATAAATACATTTTTATAGTAAAATTGAGATTTTTTTAAAGATAGTATTTAAATTTTTTAGATAAGTAAAGTATTCAAATTAACTATATCAGTACAGATTAAGTACAAATTATAAAAATTATATGCTTATTTAAATTTATATTAAAAATAACAACAAATGCAAACATAATTATTACTAATTTAATTTTTAGATTTTTAAAACAAAATCTAAAAATTTTAAAATTAACCTTGACTTAAAATAGTAAGTATTTTTAAAATAGATTAATACTGTATATAATAATAATATAAATTCAATAGAAAAAAAATAAAACAATAAAACAAAATAATTTCAAATTTGTCTGTTTTTCAAAAAATACTATAATTATAACGTTAATGAGCTATTGTTTTCTTTATTTAACTAATTGTGTAACTATTAATTGCATCAATATAAATTATGAACCATAAAATATATAATATTAGCTAGATACTGTATGTTTAAAAATACCATTTATGGTTAATTAAATTAACAAAAAAATTTTTAAATGTATAATCAGTTTAATCGCAAAAATGTTTGTAATTAAATACTACTGTTTTTTATGAAAATAAATTACTGCACTTTCCTTGAAATCAAAGGTCATTTTACATAAAAAATCATTTTTAAGAGATTTTTAAAAACTAATAATTAATATATGAAATCATAAGAAGATCTTTAAATTTGTTAATAAATTTTTTAAAACTGTAAAAATTAGTTTTAAAAATATTAAAACAAAATACACACACACACACACACACACACACACACACTAAAACACACATTTTTAAGCTTTAGTATTACTTAATTAATAAATTGTAATTAAATAATGTATTTTAATTAATAAAAAAATCAATAATTTTTAGATTATAATGAATATTAATGCAATGCTCTAGTAGCATTTATTAATATTTTATATATTGATAATTAAAAAATATATAATTTAATGAAAAATATTGTAAATCAAATTAAAAATATTATTACATAATAGTTATTAATTATTATTATTAAATATTACGTATAAATATTGGTTGAAAGTTATTTAAATTATTAAAAAATATTAGTTAAATACTTTACTTATTTTATTTTAATTAAAAAACATGTTGATATATATATATTTGACAAATATTTCCTCAGATTAATAAAATATAATGAAATAAATATAATAAAAATTTTGTGTTCATTAGTCAACAACAAACTGACAAAATATAAATTTTTTATTAAACATTTTTATTTCAAATAATTATATCCCAACACCACTAACACAACCGACCACTTGTCATAACCTGATTCCCATCGATTAGACGGTGAAAAGCCAGTGAATAAGCGGAAAAACATTTTATTAGTAATGGACCAAACAATACACATATTAATGAAAGTATATATAAAGCGAAAGTATTATTATTATTATTATTATAAAAGCAATATTATATTATGTATTTATATTTTTTGAAAAATTATTTTATATTATTTATGTTATTAAAATCATATAAACCTAAACAACAATGACAGTAATAATTGACAATTTGCGGTGTGATTCTCACTTTTATTTTTATTTTATTAATATATAGGAAGTAAAATATTCAAACAAAATCTTAATGAAATAATTTGTAAAGCGTAAAAATCATCAATTTTATTGTTGATATCTTATTTATTTTATATAACTTGAAAATATTTGGTATCAATATATCAGAAAATTATAGTAATTATTAATTTACATTATTATTATTATTTTGTTATACAAGTTTACATTTTATGAAAGAATAATTATATTAAATATACTGTAAATATATAAATATTTTTTTAAATCACTTTAATTTTCTTATTTCTAAAATAATAATTTGTTATTTCCTATTTAAAAATATATAAATAATAATTTAGTAATAAAAATTATAATAATTTAAATTGTTCAAAATAATATAGTATTTATGTTTTAATTAAATATATATAAATAAATTTCAATTAATTTTTAAATTACTCTTAAATATATCTTTTTTATTACTTAAACAAGATATTAGTATTTAATATTAAATTTCAAATATATGTTTTGTATTATCTAATAAAATTTCTAACTAACTATTATTAAGGTATTATTAAATACTAACTAATATTAATGCCGAAATAATAGCTAAATTATGTGACAATAAAACAATAAATATTATTCATAATATGTTTTGACATTTAGATTTAAATATTTATGTAATGTAATGTAATAACAATTATTTTAATATTTGAATAAATTATTTAAATACTATTTCATTTGAGTTATTAAAACAAATTGCTTGTAAATTAAAGTAAAAGTAGTTTTTAATGATTTCAAAAAATTATAATTTAATTCCTGAACATTAAGTTTTTAAGTTTCGCAAACAATTCAAATACTTTTTTCTAAATGACATTTACAGTAAAGATAACAACAAATAAAAAAAACAAAACAAAAACAAATTATAAACATTTTTGTGTTATTTAGTATATACACACACTTTCACTGAAATTATAGAAAAGTCATACAAAAAAATCATTTATTATATAATACAACCCTTTTATCAGACAAATTATTTATTCAATTATACTCATCATTATTTAATTAAGTCTAATTTGATTTTTTTGTCTAATGTATATAATATTTCCTGTATTAAACGTAAAATATTTGATATAAAACAAATATTAATTTTTTTAATAAGTACTGTTTTTGTGAAATGGTTTAATAAAATAAACATTATCATTTATTTGCATGTCTAGTTATCATACAACATAACAATTTTTTCATAAATGTAAACACACCCGTAAATTTAAAAAACAATTAATAACTTATTAATAAACTTTTAAATATCATTTAAATTAATGTATATTAATATTATTGCTTTTATATATCCAGATTTTACATACTTTTGTTTTTAATTTGTTGTAATTATTTAATAATGAAAAATTGATATTCATTAATAATAATTTTAAGCATTTTGAAATTATATTGAATATCTAAATAAATATTTGATATATAATATGCAATATAAAAGCAATAAATAAAAATTAATAATTAAAAAAATCATATTATATTTATTATATTAAATCATATTTAAAGGGTGTAAACAATTTTATATATTTAATTACAATTAATATAAAATACAGATTAACTGCTATTATTTTTTAGTACAGTTATAGAAAAATAAAAATCAATGAAATTTTAAAATTATTATAGTTAATATAATTTATTTAAAATAAATAATTATTATATACAGTATGATAATATCGTTTTATTTTAAAAATGACTAAAAAATAATATAATTGGTGCAACAAAATATATCCCAAACCTAGTCATCATAAAGTATTATAAATAATATTAATTTTGTAGATTTATCTAAAATAACATTGAATAAATTATATAATACATATTTATAAAATTAAAATCAAAACTTAATGCAAACACACCAATAAATACCATTCACCCAAATAAAACAATATATTAATAATAATATAAACACAAAATACAGTACACCACCAAAAAAGGGTTGGGTTTAATGTATTGTTTGTTTGTTTTAACGATACAAATGTCAGTTAAGGTCACTAGTATTAGCGTCTGTTTTAGTATAAAATATTAATTTAATTATAATTTTTATTTATATAAAACTAACACAAATAAATCATATTTAATAATCCTATACTAATAAAATAATTAATCCATTACTAATACTGTATATCCATAAAGTTAATATTGTAGTAATATTTAATATACTGTATATTATTTAGAAATATTTGTTTAAATTTGTACAAAAATGTAAATTCTAAATATTTTGGTTATTATTTTTTATTTTATTAATTAATAATATAAAATCTATGTCATATGTATTTTTAAATTGATTTTCCAATTGATTGTTCAAATAAAATGTTAAAAGTAATGGTTTAAATCCATACTTTACATGTAATATAATTTAAAAGTTTTGCCATTACTATAAAACTCGTATAAAAGATATTATAATAAAAGACAAAAGCATTTATATATTATATGTTTATTCTTATGGAAATTATTACATAATATAAATAATATTAATAATATGTATGGATTTGAAAGCCATGAAAACATATATTCAGTAATTTGAAAATATATAAATATAAATAATATTAAACTTTTATTTTAATAAATTTATGTGTGAATCAAATATTGTTTTGTTTGTAATTGTAAACAAATATATAATGATAAAAATATAATAAATTATTTATTTTATGTATTATATATATGATTGCAGTTTGTTTTTATTTCAATATAAATAAATAATTATTTATACCTAATACAAAATAAAATATTACTAAGATTTCAATATTTTTATTTAATAACACTATAGAAATCAATTAAAATTATTTTTTATATCTTAAATTAAATTTATTTGTTTCACACAAATTAAAAATGCATTTATAATGAATCAAATAACTATAATATTTAAATATATATCGAAAAAGAGGTTAAAAATAAAAATTAAAGTAAATAAAATATTTTAATTTATATTCAATTTATTTTTATATTATTATTATTATTATTAAAAATAATATAACAAATTTAATAATTATTAGTTTTAATAGTAAACTAAATTAACGATTTTTATTTTTTTGTTGTTAATAATCATAATAATAATTAAATAAAAAAGTATTATAATATATGTATTAAATGCCTTGACAAGGACATCAAGTATAGTGGTTAATGTGTGTGTGTGTGTGTGTGTGTGTATGTGTGTGTGTGTATGTGTGTGTATGTGTGTGTGTAATTTATCATAAAACTAGCTATATCAGTTTTTAAAAAAAAAAATCAATTCATTATAAAAATGTATATATCATATTTATAGTTTTAAAAATAATTAAAATATATTAATATTAGATTTAAATAAAATGTTAATTTACTATTATTTATAATTTTCAAGTTATATATATATATATATATATTTATAAATATTTTCTAAATAAATCATTAGTGTTAGCTAAAAATATCAAGCTATAATTGGCTCACTAAATGAGACCAAACATTATTTATTATGTTATTAAAATATTTTTTTATATATAATAAATTTCACATTGGTATCATTTAAAATAATTTTAAAATAATTTAGAAATTTACTTTCTTTTCTATCATGTTAATCTAATAAATTGGAAAATTACATTAATTTATTTAATGTAAAAATGCTTATTAAAAAACACTATTTTATTAATTCTATAAATATTGTAATCAATAATAAAATATTAAAATACTTTTTAAAATTACATTATCGCCAAAAGGCTTGAATGTTTGCAATATATAATATATGAGTTTATTTCCATTAATCTAATATCATTTTAATCAAAGCTAATAAATTAAAATATCAAAAATAATTTGAAACCTAAATTTTGTTTGAAGGAAAATATTCATAATTTAAAGGAAATGGGATTTAGATAAACATTGAAATAAATAAACAAAATAAATAAATACAGAGAAAAAGTAAAAATTCAAATAAAGACAAATATAAAAATCAAACTATCGATCAATTGCTTAGAAAACTATCCCACAGTTGAAGAAAGTTAACAAACAAACAAACAAATAAACGAAATAAAAACCTAATCCTAAAAATTAAAGTTTTGATACAAAATACAACAAAAAGACAATAATGTTTACACATTTATATTTTCTCTCATGTTATTTGACTAACAATTGGATTCACTGTTTTTCATTATTATTATTATTATTATTATTGACAATTTCATTCATATTATTAGTGAAACACACATTTTCACATATTATATATAATTTTTAATACTTTTGTATATCAACAACAAAAAATAACAGAAAGTGTTAGCCCTAAAAAATTAACTTACAGTACTTTCCCATAGAAAAAATAGTAATAATAAAAAAACTTAATTATATAATATTAATTTTTTTACAAATTATAAATCAAATTATTATATTATATATAATAATACAGTAATACTAAATAATAAATAAAAGTTGTTATAAAATACAATACAAAAATTTATAATAATATATTTTTTTATTAATCATAATAAGATAGATCTTATATAGACTTTAATTACCCCTTATATCTAAAACAAGATTACAATTGCAGTTAACAAGTGAAACACAATTTATTCAAATCATTAAATGATAACTTTTATAATAATAATAACAATATCTAAAAAATCTAATTACAAGTGCTTTGGGAGACAATGCCTACACCCATATCGTGATCTCTGTGCTCTCAATCACTTTCACTTATATTTATATCTAAACCATATTAAAAAACCATTTTTATTTTAAAAATCAGTTAACAATAATATTAGAGAGAAAAGGCTATTCATTTTTTCTATTATAGATAATATGATTTAATTTTATAATAAAATCATAAATTGTTTTGCATAGTTTGTGTGTGTATTAATTTATGATAAAATAATATATGTTATATTCAATATAATATTTTATATGTGCGGTGTGTGTGTGTTAGTCCATTGAAAATCAGTTTTCAATTAAACCCAGTTATCCATTAAAAACAATCATAAATACAATATAAAACAAAATACAGTTTTGTTTTGCTTTTGTTTATATATATATATATATAATATTGTTTCTCTTTTATAATATTCATTGATTGTTAAACTTAATGTTGTTGTTGTGTTCAAAAGTATCTATTGTTTTGTCTAAAAATTTTATTATTATTATTATTACTATTATTTTTTTCTCTTTGACTCTCATTTTGCACAAATAGTTTTCAAAGTTTTTCATTATTATAATAATGATAACAATCTTTTTTAGCTTTAAAATGTTTAATTTTATGACTTTATAGGTGGAATAAAAAGGTTATTTTACAAAATCAACAAAAAATTGTTTAATTTATTAGCCAAAAAAATACATATAAATTCAAAAAATTCAAACAATAATACTCATCTCCACCTTAATACTGAACTTTTATTTATTTTATTTTTTTGTAGATCTATTATAGTTATTAAAATGATTTTTTATTTAGTCAAACCTAAATAATGATTTTGTATTTTTAAAAAAAAAACTTATTGATATACTGTAATCACTAAAATATATAAGTTATGAATCTTTTCAAAAATATATTTATATATATACAGTACAAGTGTTTTAAATATAACGTGTAGATATAAGTGTAAATAAATTTTATTTTTTAAAACCAGTTTTGATGTCAAAATTTTACACCTATTCCTGTGGACAGTTATTTTTAGGTCAACTTATATAATACTGTGTATATGTTTATATTGTATAAAATAGTGAATGAGATTCAACTATAATACCTTATTAATGATATAAATATTTTTACAGATACTAAGACAAACAAATTTAACATTAATTTCAAAAATAAATGTGATTCCTATTTATTGACAAAATAATAAATTTTTCATTTACTCAAATCTTATAAATAAATAAACAAAATAAACTATCCCTTAATTTATTAAACTACAAATTGCTAAAACGTCTAATGTATAAAATAAAAAGTATTTTTTATTAAAAAATACAAATACTACATATTATTACAAATTATAATTATTTTCATTTTTCACTCCATCTATAACCTGATTAAAGTAAATAATAATAATAATTATTATTATTATATTAAAATCATTATAAATTGCTAATCGTATCGCAAAATTCATATTTCGCCCAAACTTTGGCATAAAATTTATTATTTTTTCTTAATATAAAATCTCTTTAAGAAAGACATATTATTATTAGTCATATGTTTTTTGTAATTAATATAAGTATATATATATATATATATATATGAATATTAAGAAATATTATAAGGGTTTCTCGTCATTCAGTGTTAATTTAGTTTTATTTGTTTTAACCTTAATTTATATGCAATTCATAACTTGAATAAAATATTTAGGTTTTTATTTAGTGTACAATAACTACAACAACAAAAATAACACATCGATTCTTTCATTGTATTATTATTATTATTATTATTAACATTAATTGCTTATTTTGTATTATTATTTAATTTAATTGTATGCTCTTTTGAGTTAACATTTATAAGATTTTATTATTTTAAATTGTAATTTATATCTAAATACTATATATAATAGATTTTTGGACTCATTTTATAATATTCAAGAAACAATTGTCTCTAAATATTTGCTCATATTTTGTGATTATGTTTGCAAATCAATTATTTACTTTTTTAAGATGAGATAAGCCGAAAAAAATTAAATATAAAATATTATATAATTTACTTAAGTTTTGATCATTATATGATTCACAACAAGTTAACACTGGTTTTCTAAACATTGTTTTTTTACAATATATTTGTTAAAAATATTATAATGAATATAAAGTCATGCTTTTTATAAGTTAAGAAAATATTTTATATTAAAGTCAGACCATTATTCAAAATTAAATAAATTATTTTTGCAATTATTAAATTATTAAATAATAATAATAGTTATAATAATCGCTTAAACTCGTGTTACAATGAAAATAATGATTATAATCATAAGTAAAGAGTTTATTTAAAAAATGTTAATTTAATTATTAAGTTTACTATAACTGTTTAACAATGAAAATAACTTATGTGTCCCCAAAATAGACAATTTATTAAATGCAAATTTCTGTTGATTTAAAGCTATTAAACATATTTTTTCATATTTTTTAATAAGTCGTGAAACAATAATAATAATCTATTACTAATCATATATGCACTACAAAAAAGGTTTTCCCTAAAAAATTATTTTTATTTTCTAATTAATTGTATACAGTATTAATCAGCAAAAAATAGATAAATTATATTTGTATATATTTATTGAATATTTATAGCATCTATTATATTATATTGTGTATAGTTAATGATCTGTACATATATTATTATTGTATTTACCATAATACCATATACCATATATATATATATATAAAATATTATGTGGTATTTAAATAAAATAATAAACAAAATTAGTTTTTAGTTTATTTTTTAAGAAACCTTAACTCTTGAAATAAAACAAATATAGTAAAACTAATTACTCATCACATATTCAAAAAACAATAAAAACTACTAATTTTATTGTTTATGTTTAAACAACAATTCCTCCGCAAAATAAACATTTATTTTGAAAACTTCGTGATTCATATATAACTATTTACCGTATTTATAGTATGTATATATAAGTTATTTCCATATATACATAATGTTATGCAATTGTAATCAATTTTAAGACATATTTAATAAATTTGTGGTTTCTTTAACTCACATACAAAAAAAAATCATTTACTTATGTATATTATTTAGTTGGCTTTAATAATGACTATTATTTACTCTACTACTACTACTACTACTACTACTACTACTACTAGTAGTACTACTATTGCTAGTAGTTAACCAAATGTCAAAATAAAATGATATATAATTTACAGTTGAATATCACCCACAAAATCACTGACATTATCAGTGACGAGCTGTCAAACAATTGGCACCAAAAGTGAGTTTTTGAACGCATTTTTCTCACCGACACTGAAATGATTGGATCACTTCAAGAGATCATTGTCTGGGTTTTGAAAGAGAGAGAGAGAGAGAGAGAGAGAGAGAGAGAGAGAGAGAGATAACAATCACTTTAAAAGACTAACCTATCTATCAATTGATATGCAATTGACTTAACGTGTCATTGCTGTAGATCTCGAAGATTGCCAGTAGTTGTTATGATTTTCCCTATTGTTTGTCTTATATACTCAAACATTATTATTATATACTATATATATATATTTATACCTCAGTATAGTTTCAATGAATAGTTTAGTTATATAATAGTAATCAAAGTGTGATTGAAAAACTATTTTGTAATCCTAAATAATAGGTCTATAAAATAAACTATCGATTAACTCAAAAAAAACTAAACCATAGCTTCAGGTAAAAGACTTGTGTGTGTGGCAAACAATAGGTCTCAAAAAAAATTTAATATAAACTGTATTTATAACTACTTGTTATAAAAGAAATTTTATAAAATGTAATAAAAAACAAGATTTTTGATCACTCATTAAAAATCAAAAAAATTTTATTATAGCACTTTTGGTGTCACTGTTTTTTTAAAGACAATTTAGAAGATTTATAAGTTTACTACTAATAAATCCACTCATACTGTGTATAAATTATATAATACTATATATTAAACATACAGTATATCATATATATTATATACTGTAAAAAAATGTTATTAAACTCAAAACACAATTTTTTGCTTAAATAAAATCATTAACAAAAATACATTATACCTATCTATATAAACTTTATAATATTTATGATAAAGTTATAAATGTAAGGGTCTTCTTAACTGCTAAAATATGTATTAATAATATGATCTTTAATTTAGGTTTAAAATAATATAAAATACTATATAGACGGACGTATAGATATATGGCACGAGAAAGCTCCTGGAGGGCACACATACACACATAGGGAACACATACATAGGGAACACATACAGTACATAGGGAATGCCTATTTAAGTAGTCTACAAAAAAACTATATATAGTTTTTTCTCTCTCTTATCACTGATAAATGTGTTTAATTTTAACATAGAAATGCGGATCTGTTTTTTAAAAAAGTAATTACTATAAGTTTGTTATCCATATATTTGTTTGTCTGGTCAATGATAATACTGTATTAATATATATATATATATATATATATATATTATAATAATAAAACTATAGTAGTGTACAATTAAATCATATTATAAAACCAAAAAAATATGTTGTTAATTATATTAACAGAAAAACAGATAGACAATAATATGAGAAAAAAATTAAAAAATAATAACTGTTTGATTACACTTATACCGGATTATAATTTGAAAAAAATAAAATAAAAATATTATCTAAATATCATTTAATAAATGTATGTTTTATTTTATTACCGGAATATTTTATATCATATGTTGGCTTAATTAACAACATATTGTTTAGTTAGTTAGTTATGTCTGGAGTTTTATTTTAGCTATGAATTTATGTTTCACATGAATGAATGACTCAAACAATTTAATTTATAATAGACAACAATAAAACAAAAATAATAATAATAAACAATTCAATTATAAATTACAAACTTCTTATTATATGAATCATATATTAAATATATTAAATTAAAAATAATAGTTGTAATAATAACCTAAATTAAGTAAATATTTGTATAATATAATAAAAATAATAATTATCATTTCTACATATTCTCTATTATCTTGATAATAAGCTATACTATTGATTGATGAATTAGCATTATTATTATTATTTCAATTTATTATTATTTAAAAACTACAATTTAATTTTAAAAATATAACTTGATTATACTTAAGTATAACATTGAAACTATTAATATTTAGTAAACTTAATTATAAATTCAATTTTGTTTGTCAACAAAATAGCAATTTAAGAAAATTAAATTTAAATAGCAAACATATTAAATTTTATTTATTGCCCACAAATTTCCAAATAAGTTTTTTACTCAATAAATTTGAGGTCAATATTAAATATGACTTAAACGTGACCTAATGTCATAAAATATAAACACCGGAGCTATCGATGAGATATTGCGATCGACATATATATATCTATTAAACTTTAAATTTTCTCAAATATATATTAAATATCTAAATATATGTTTTGACATTTATTTAGCTATCACTGTGAATATTAATGTCATTTACATATCACATAAATTAAATACTTATATATTTAGGTCTCAAATGAATCACAATTTTTTGTTATTTACTATAAGATATTTTACAACATTTATTAAATAATAAAAAAAATTTAAAAGAGTTAACAATTTGTAATCATTGCATACATTTGGATAATTTTGAGAGACATTTAATTTATATACTGTGTATATTCAATGCAGATATACTTTAGGCAATAAATTATACAAATAATGATCAGAAAAAACATATTAAGATATACAATATATATATATACAAAATAATAATAATAATTTGAAACTAATATATTCAAGAATCGTGTCTAACGTTTAAGAAATTAAATTCTGATTATAATATCATTCAATACATTCAATAAAAATAGTGTAATGTAAATGAAGTTTAATAACTGTCTGTATTTACAAACAAAACAAATTAAAAACAGAAAACAACTTTTCTCTAGACTTATACTACAAATATATTATTAGTTTGAATAAAACACCTGATAGTTGAGTGAAGAGAGGTCAGTGCCGGCAACGCACGGGTAGCCCATTGAAAGCTAATGAGTTGTGAGATATTTAAATAAAATCCCTTATGTTTTTCATACAGTACTATATATTAATATAACCGTTCACTGGGTTAGTAGTAGTGGTTAAATATTATACATGAATTGCATGAATACAAACTATTTTAAGTACAAAAAAGATAATAATAATAATACTAATACTAAATAAGAAATTTTAAATGCAACACACATTTACAAAAGCTATTAAAACTATGATTGGATTTATATAAAATTTTTAATAACAAAAAATTTAGTAAATAAAAAAATAATAAAATTTTTTATTTAATGGGATATTGAAATCTGGCCGTAATCGAGATATAAACCGTAAAAGGCATTTAAAAAAATGTATTTAAAAAAATATTGTATATAAATAATATTATTACAATAAATAAAATACTAATGCGATTATTTGGTAAATAACTAGCGAAACAAAAAAAAATGTATACATTTATTTTTAATATATAAATGAGATAACGTGTAAAAAACATGATATTTATATATTAAACATTTTTAAAAATCAATGTCAACAGTCAAACATTATAATATTTTAGACGGCAATTGATGATTGAGTGTTGACTTATATTTTAGTAATATGTTTTTTACAATATATTTTTATACTGTATTAATAAACTATGTTTTGAGTGGACTGTCAGGTGAGGGACATACACTATGTTGTGTGTGTGGATGTATACCTGTGTACAAAACATTGGAGATTTTAAAAAAACAGTTATTTAATAAACACCAGTCGTCTATATCTACCAATTAATTGAACAAATATTCGGGTTATGAGGACATTACATAAGACACACATTGATATGTATTTTAAATTTTGTATGTGTTTTGCATTTTTAATCTTTTTTTCAATTGAAATCTATGTCCACACATATAAAGAAAAAAAACTAATAATGTTTTATAATATTTTTTGTTTTATATGTGTTTTTATTATTATTACTTTTATATTATAATAATTATTATCATTATTATTATTATTATTTGTTTCGTTCAATAGTCATATAGACATTACTGGGACTTTTTTTAATACAAAACATTGGGTTAATTCAATTAAAATATAATTAAATATTTGTTGTGCTCTTCATATCAGTTGTTGATTTCTCTCTGAGATTTGAATACATAAAACAATGTTTCAAAATCACAACAATAATAATAAATGATTGAAAATATATGAATAAATGAATGAAAAGCAATCATATTTTTTTAATACATTTCAAAACTATCTAAACTATGGTTTTGTAACATCTATTGTATTCACACAAAAAATACAAACACAACAAAACATTTCATTACCTTATTTTAAATTCAAATTTATAATTACAATATTATATAACAAAAACAAATGTATTACTACTACTACTACTGTTTGCCAAACAAATGACTTTTTGTATGTGTACTTCAAAATTATGTTTATATTTAACAACAGTTATAAAAATTTTACACAATATTTTTTTTCTCTGTAGTAATAAAATTAATAATAATAATAAAATTGAATTATTTACAAATGATATTTTTACAGAAAAAATTGTTTAAAACAAATAAAAATATAAACATTTTTTGTTAAAAACATAAAAGCTTACTATTATTACATTGAAGTACAAACATTTTGACTTTATAATATAATTTATATATATATGATATATATACTATGCCGTTTATATATCTTATATATACTGTATATATAAAATAATAATTATTATAAGCATTTCTGGATTATCATAATTTTTATGTTAAGGTCATGAAGTATACATATATGTACACATATATAACTACTACTACTACTACTACTACTACTACTACAACCACTACTTCATGGATCAGTTAGTTTTTTCACATAAGGTTTGCAGAGGTGTAGGGGCTGGACGTATATACAGTAAATTTTTTTAAGGACCTAATTTTTGTAATAATTTTCATTGCAAATCTTATTTATAATTTCAATGTGAATTTACTGTATAATACAATACAATAACAATAACTGTTTTTGGTGTTTCTATAAATTTTATTGTCTCCCAAATTATTAACCAATTAAGCACACATTTGATATATATATATTAATAATTTACTGTAAATAATTATAGAAAATGTGTGGACACAAATTACCTTTTATTATTATAGTTAAATATAAATTATATAATGGACTAAATAGTAATTAAACCATAAATAGATAAATAACAATAAGCCTGGTCTTGTAACGGAAGTATTTAACATATATACAGATATTAAATATATTAAATAATAAGTAATAAATTTAATTTATATGCATAATATGCAAAATAGCTAAATAAAAAAATTAGATAATTAGTAAATTGTATTATTTAAAAAATAAAAACCCTAGTCCATAGCATGTAATATAATAATTTTTTATTGTAACATAATTTTTTTTATTTATAATTTTTTTTATTTATAATTTTTTTTATTTCACTGACTGACTTTCTAAAATTTAAATATATAATACAATACTTTTACTTTATAAGGATAATATAATAATATATAATTAATATTATTTTAGATAAATTATTTTCATTGATCTTATCATTTCTTACTTTACAGTATATTAATATTATAGCTGATTAACATCATATAATCCCTTAAATATAATTATTAAAACATAAAAAGATATTAAATTTATAAAATTTAAGTACTATTTACAACAATACTTAAAAAACATTTTTTTAGTGTCAAATGTAGTATAATTAATGTGTAATACAAAATGATAAAGTAATTATTAACATTTGTACAGACATTTGTCTATTAGGTGCACTCATATACAGTAAATATAACAATAATTTTTATTTTGCTTTTTTATATTGTAAAGTATGATAAATTTAATGCAATAAATTTTTTTAATTACATCTATTAAACCATAATATAAATGATAATGAATTACTCTATCTCAGTAAACAACATATTGTACTACAAAATTATATTAAATATTTTATAATAATAAATATTTTAAAAAATATTAAATAAATTTTTTTAAAAAGATATAAAACTCAGTAATAAATATCTTCTTAAAAATAGCAATTATAATAATAATAACAATCTCTATCACATAATTTATAATAGATTACTTAGTTTTACACATTAGATTTTATAAAACTTACTCTAATTAATAAATAGTTTTAAGATATATAAATATATATACATTTAATAATCATAACAAATGACAATTAAATTGTTTTATAACATAAAATACAAAAATCATTATTAATAATATCATCATTTGTAAGTATGTGAAGTGCATATCAATTTAAATCATTACCGATAATATAATAGCTTTGTATATTAAACTTAATGATAATAAAATATAAAACAGGAATATATTTTTAATATAATAGTTGAATATACAAAGTTTTCGTGTAAATAATATACATTATTTACACATACTTTTTGGTGTGACATTCATATAAAATTTAATATCCATTCAATGAAAAAAGTAAATAAATAAATAAAATTTGTGGTTTTTTCATAATTCATACAGTAATATATAATAATAATATATATATTGAATGTTTATATATTATATAAAATGATAATAATTGCTAATAATATTGAGGTCGCAGTTATGTGTTATGTTTGTAAAGCTTTTGTCAAATTTAAATCATATATGAATTATCCACAAAAAATATTATACAAATATTTATATAAGCAATCATAGACACGAATCGGGTGTTTATTTATATGAACATCAATTTGGCAAACAATCCCAAAATGTTTGCTATAAATTGTTGCCAAACAATATTATTATCAAAAAAACACTAACCCCTAAATTGACATCTAAAGTGTTTTATGAAATATTATTAAACATTATATTAATTAATAGTAGTAAAATAAATTTTCCTTAATAAATAAGAAAAATATATTTTTATCTATACGTAAAAGATATTTATATAATAAAACACCTTAAAAAATGAATTAAAAGTTAATAAAAAAGTTTTATAACAATAAAGATCCTGAAATTTGTTTTATAAAAGTTTAAAAATAAATATGAAAACTTATAAACTTTTGGCCAAAAAAGTTTTTTTCTCATAAACATATAAAATAAAATTTTTAAAAATTGTTTTTTAAATTTGCTCAAAACAATTGTCGTTATATTATATATATTATGTGTAATTGTTTTCAAACCGTTGTTTTTCAAAATCTAATTTTATATAAATCGCTTAATTACTCATTCGTTTGAATCTGAAAATAATGTGTTTAAAATTAAATTAAAAAATAATAATAATTTTATAAAACTTTGAAGTTCAAAACCACATGTGAGTTAAATTGTGAGAAACAAAAACTATATATATATATTACAATACAATTATATTTTTTAAATAAAGAGAGTTTCATATTAATTGTTAAATTAAACAGTTGTGACACATCTAACTCATCATTTGTAATATACATTTACATAAATTTTACATTTTCTCTATCAATCTCTTATATATATATCGTATAAACCATACATATTTAGTAATCTATTTAAGGCAATCATAAAACATTAACTACAATAACAAAAATAATTGACAATTATATTGTAATATGTCTTTATTTTATTTTTTAATATATATATAAACAATATATGAATATAATGTTTATTAAGATATGGGTTGAGGTCAGGAATACCCAAATATATACAATATATTTATTATAATATGCGATGAGTTTTACAATAGATTTTTTTATTATTATTATTAAATGCAATTTAACCACATATTGTGAAATGAATTAATAAAAACTTAACTAAATATTTCAGACAATAATTTATACATTAATTTATTAACATTTAAATTTTAGTGTATTTATATATATATGCACTATTTGCATCAATTATATAGTAATTAATTAAAAACTAATTTATAAAAATTATTTAAAAAATAAATTATGTTAAAACAAACAATTTTAAAAAACAATGTTGTTGTTTTTATTTATATAAATGTATATATAAAATCTTACATTTTTGTCAAAATACTATATCAAAAAAAGTATTACGGTAATATGTTTTATTTTACCACAAATAGCAGGTTATGAGGACAGGGATTATATTATGTATGAGCTCAAAAATTTCGGTGCATATTATAAATATCAGTGATGTTTAAATAATTTATTTTAATTATTTTTTTTTTATTTCACGAATCATTTCATATTCACATCACTTGACCGTCTCATTAGAAAATTTAAAAAAATCATAAATTATTAGCAATTTTTTACAATTATATACTATAATAACATCATATTGTTTGCTAAAATAAATCTTATATAATATCAATTTATTTAAGCTCATTATTTAACTACAAAATTTTGTTTTTATAACTTTTTTTAAATTGAACGCAAATAGCAATTATATTTTTTTAAATGTGAATTGAATTTCTATAAACCTATTGTTATTCATAAAATATCATAAAATTTTCTAATTTGATTGTATTAAGCCATTCAATACACAATATTGCAATTTGTTATATTGTACTAAATTATTATCAATTGACTTCAATCGCTTATCATAATTGTGTATAAATTGTAAATGAAAATAATATCATATAATACTTTATGATAAATATGTTAAATGCATTTTAATTAAATCTCTTAAAATATGTTAGCAATTAAATTAAATAAAAGAAACATTACAATTTCAATTAATTTACATTTATTTCAAACAAACAAAAAAATCAAATTAAATTTTATCATAATTGATGAATCAATAGCAATAATATTTGAGTTAAAGTATTGCAATAAATCCAGTAAATTACTATTTTTAAAAAAATATATTTTACATTAAATACCGATTAGATACTCATATTTGAGTTATTTTATATTTTGTTGGTTTAACTTATATACAAAAATTTTGAGCATTTGTTGTTATTTTTTGTAATTTACCTTTGATTTTGCACACGTTATGTCATAATAATTATCATATAATGAAATCATAGCATACCTAGAAAAAACAAAAACAAATAAAATAAAATTAAAAATCAATTAAATCAAAAATATTGTGGTTTAAAATTACAAAAATTAAAATAATGTAGAGATAATTTTTTGTGTAAAAAATAACATTTATTATTTAAGATATTTGCTGTATATAGTTTTTATTTTAAATTAAGTTAAGATAAAAACAAATATCCAGTATAAAGGTTTTTTAGAGATTTGACTTTAGAATGAGATAATAATATTAATTAAAAAAAATTTTGGTCAATAAATCAGTTAAATCAATATAAACAGAAATGGTAAATGTTATCAAAAAAAATTTTGCAAATATAAATGAGTTTTGTATTTTGTATATATATATATATATATTATTTTGAGCACAACATTGAAACAAAACAAAAAATTCAAATTAGTTTCATTAATACTTATATAAATATATTATATTTTTATTAATAAGACAAATCAGTTAGTGTTAAAAAACTTGGTTCAAATATTTGCTAATTTAAATCATAGGGGCTATTGGTTAACGAGTTAAACAGGCATTTAAACTTCAAACACAATGATGAACTCAATAACACATATAGTATTAATAATGTATATAAATTATATAATTTAACTTAACATACAGTAAGTACAGGTATATTCAATACAAGTGATGTATAGTACTGTATATACAGTATAAATGAATATATGAGAAGCTAATTTGACTGATACCCTACCCATTATAAAAATAGTGCTACAAATTAATATTCTATAAGCATATCCATGAGGCTAACCGACCCATCACCTTATGTAATAAATTTTTGGTTTTAAATGAGATGTATATTTCAACAAAAAAATTATTATTGAAGTTTATGGTCGGCTCCGATATCAACAGTGAAAAAAAGTGATTAAAATAAATTAAAATATGTTAATTTTCTGGTAAAATTAAAAAATTAACATTTCTTAAGCATTTACTTTTCGATGAAAACCTAACTCAAAAAGTAATTTCAATGAACTTGAAATTAAAGATATTTTATTTTATTTTGTTGTTTTCAGGTGAATATGTCAATGATTTTATAAGTCATGACTTACATAGAAATCTTAAGTTAAGTTTATTTTATTTGTTAGCAAACATTAATACTGTAATTTACAACTCAGTCAATATATCCTAAAATGTTAATTAAACATTAATATTTTTATTTATAATATTTTCTATAATTGTGTTAATATATATAAATAATATTGAATTACATATTTTTGAATATCACTGAATAATAAAATAATTATTCATATGAATTACAATTTATTTAATTAAAGTAAATCTTACTACTAATAATAAAATAAAACATAATTATATATATAATGTAAACTTTTTAAGTTTAATATATATTTTTTATAGTAATGTATATATGTAATTATTTTGCCATTAATATACAGCTATATATTTACTATGTATGATAAATAATTATTAATAAGTTATTAATTATAACAAAACCAATCATATCTATACTATAAGGCTATTTTTAGACAAAATACTATTAATAAATAAAAATAATAACATACATATTAGATAAAGAAAAATTTCTATAATAATCGTAGTTAATAATGTATATAAATAAAAAAAGATCTAAAAATAAATATTGTTAGCTATACTTGAAAATCAAACTAATGATGTAATTAGCGATTTGAAAAATCCAATCGCAATGTGATATTTACTGTATTTGCATAATATGCATATATAAAACTGCAATTGCATACTGTATATAAAACTTATTATTTTTTATATTTAGATTTTTTTCTGAACAATAAGATTATTGTTAAAAAATAAGAAAAAAATACCAAATATTATCATTGACTTCACGGCTCATAATTTATTTGGTAATCAACTCCTAATACTATACGTTAATCATTGAACTGTTGATAACTATGTTAATAGTGCAGTGATATAATAAAATTTATATACATATGTATAAAAATAAACAGTATATTAGATATATTATGTATTATAATATAATAAAAATAAAAATTCAGTCTAAATTTCTAATATAAAAAAATAAAATTTGTTAAAAAATATCAATATCGACAAAATTATATTAGTTTTTATAATTTTCAAATATACAGTATAATCAAGCAATATAACTTATATAATATATCTATAGTAAATACAATAAAATATTTAATATATTAAAAAGTATTGCAATAATATTGCTGTTAAATTTAAAAACTAGTATTTTATAGATTATAAAAAATATTTTATTATTATATTTGTAACGGAAAAATACTTTGCCTAATTTTTTTTCTTCCTTAAATCATAAATAATATATATATATATATAAATCGTTTCAAAATTATATAATTATTTTATAATTATATGTTTTAAAATAATAAATATTTTATTTCAGTAGTTATATAATACTAGAAAAAATAGCTTCAATGATGAGACATATATGTATTTATTATTTTATTCATTTATTTTATAAAGACAATTGAGAGCATAAAAAATGCGATTTAAAAAAACAATAGTTTGAAACATATGTGCAAAAGATTTTTTTGATCAAACAATTAGTGCGTAAAAGACATTATGAGTAATGTGTGTGTGTGTGTGAGTAATTAAGTGAGTGAGTGTGTGTGTGAGAGAGAGAGAGAAAGAAAGAGAGAAAGAAAGAGAGAGAGAGAGAGAAAAAAAAGGTTTAAAAACAAAAGGTATTATATTTGGTGGTGTCGTCTAAACCAACAAAACTGGCAAAACCGCCAAATTTAGGCAAAACTATAGTACTTGTTATGTAATAACAATTTACTTAATTGCTAATCAATGTTACGGTTATTACTAAATTGATGTCTGATATGTTTAGTAATAAGTGAATCAATTATATTATGAATCTCTACACTATTGTCATTAATTATGGTCTCATTAAATATTGCTGTAAAATCAAATCATGTGTTAAATTCTTTAAATTAATTATATTATTATTATTATTCTAAAAGACATGTGTCTAACATTAAAAAATATTTTAAAACCTTTAAATATTTAGTAGAAATATCCTAAATAGTCATTAATATATTAATTAATTAACATTGATTAATTAATTGTGTTAGATAATAAATATATATAATACACATATAATAAGTGACACACACACACACACACACACACACACACACACACACACACACACACACATTCACCAATTGAGAGCAAACACACCAAATAGCCCATAGCTGTATCTAAAATACATATCTCAAAAAATGTTGTTATATAACAACAATATATTTATAAAACTATTGATTTTTAAACTCATAAAAATTAGTCAACAAATTTTCTCAATTGAAAAATTTAAACAACAAATTCATTTATTTTTTTATTTAATAGAATTTAGTTAACAACAACTTAAAGGAAACTTTAAGTATATTTCAAACAAAAATTAAAGACAAAACAATAGATTGTTTTAATGTATTTTTTTTTTTTGATTGTGACTATAAATTGACTAAAATATATCACATAATGTATTGTAATAATAACTATGCGGAAGAAATAATTAAATAAACAATATGTGTATAAACTATATATATAAATATATAATGTTTAGTTCATATCTATATAGAAAATCGATAAATAAAAGTAAAAATTATTTTAACACATAAGTAAGTGAAAATTATTTACAGAAAAAAGTATTAAACAATGATTTTCAAAACAATAGACACATGATTTTGCTTAATTATTATAATTGACTATTGATTATCATATATATATAATATTTACATAATATTGTAGACAAAAATAGCGCAACAATTATAATAATAATAATAAAAATAAAGTTTTTTATTTTCACACAAAAAAGTCTTTGACATCTAATACCTGTTTTTGAACTCAATTGTGTGTTAATAATAATAATACTATTAATATAAATAAGAAAAATATTGAATAAATTGTTATTAGAGGTTAAAAAATTATATATTTGTATATCTATATACTAATTTGCAAATATAAATAAAATAGATAAATTATATACCATTAATAAAATATAAATTAATACAAACAAGATTTATACTAATAATAATTATTAAGAAAAATTTATAATCTATAAATATTTAGATAATATGATAGAAAATAAATATTTTAAAATAAAATTACTTTTTATATTGAAATATACTATATTTCAAGTGAGTATTTTTATTATCATAAATAGTAATTTAAATCAAATAATAATCACTATATAAATATAATAATTTTATATTTATCTTATAATTTAATAATTTTATGAAAATTTGATTGATATGTAATAATAATAACAATATAATTATTTTTTATAAACAGCTTAATGTACTAAATATAAATTTATGTAAAATATTAATCATTAATTAGTATTATACTAACATTAATATTTGATTAACAAATAAATATAAAAAGAAATTCATGTCTTTTGAATAAAACATATCATTTAATTGAAATTTTTAAAACAATTTATTATTTTTTCTCAGATTATAATATAAACCGGAATAAACACCAAAAAGTAGTTAAAATATTTTACAACTTTAGATAGTAGTTATAATTACTTATAAATTATTATAATTCTCTTAAACTAAAAGTACTGTTTAAAGTATAGTTATTTTATTTTATTTAAGTTAAATATATAATATATTATACTTTTTTATATTGATTTCCTAAAAAACAATGAGTAACTTAATCTTTATAATTACTAATATAAAAATATTATTTATTGAATTATTTAATTTATAGTCTTCAATATATTTTGAAATACAGTAATAATATCAATCATTTTCAAATAAACTAAACAAAATATTAATAATATAATAGCAATAGTAGTACAGTATTAATAGATTAAAAAATAAATAAATAATAATTGTATGATTTGTTTGATAGTTAGTTATTAAATAAAAAAAATTTACATTTTATTAATTAAATCTAAAATATAATTTATTTGTATTTCTGGTTTCATTTGCAATCAAATGAAAATTTCATTATATTTTTTAACTACAATATGGAAAATATATATATAATTGAAGTGTTAATATCATTTTGTTAATAAATTAAAAAATACTGTATATTAACATTAATGTATTTTTTGAAAAAAAATAAATTAAACACATTTTGTATGCTATTGTTATATATTAAATAAGGAAGAATTAAACAAAAAATTATATACATTTTATGTCTTATTAACTAAAATACAGTATTAATATTATTATCTTAAAATAAAATAAGTGTAAATTATATTAGTATTTTAATGTTTCTATTATATTTTGTAATAAAAATTACTTTTAATATGTGTTTGTTATATACTATATAATATGTGATGACTTTTATATAATATATAATTTTGTTTGAAAACTAAAGTCTCACTTAAAAAAGTTTATTTTTTCGTTTCATATAAACTATTTTCGGTAATTTTTATTTCGCTATTTTTTCAAATGAGATAACAATTTTTGTAATAATAATAATAATAATAACAAAAACGACAGTATAAATAAAAAGGTAATCACATAATGAAAAGCGTTTATTTAAAAGTTTCAAATAACTAACTGTATATAAAAATGTGTTAACTTTGTTAACTGATAGGCGAAACAATCTCTAGTTGTTGTTGTTGTTGTAGTTATTATTACTATTATTATTGTTATGTTATTATTATTATTATATAGTTGTTTATAATGAGTTACCAATACCTGCCTGCCGTCACACATACCGGTTAATATAAATTTATATATATATATATATACAATATATACTACTATAATAGTGTATAAATGTGACAATTTTTTTCGGTTGATTATATATATATATATTTATAGTTATTTCATGTCAAACAAACTTCTATATAATATAATAGATTAATATAATAAAAATAATTGTAAGTTGAAAAACGACTGACGATTTTTTGTTGTTGTTGAAATAAATAAAAACTTGTCATTTATATTGCATGGTATATAATATTTTTTAAAAGGCAATTGTATATTAGTTATAATGAAATACTGTATGTGTTGAAACATTATGATATTATATTATATTAGTTCAACAACAACAACAAAAAGCGGCAGTCATTGTCTTATTGTCTATTTATTTGACAATTTATTTGCTGAGAGACACAACACACGTAAGACATTTCCAGTACATGAAATGATACTATATTTAAAAAAATATTGTATTATCGCTAGCTTTTTAAGAAAATGTATTAAACATGATATGACATAAGGCATGCAATAAAAGTTTATATCAAGTTATAGTATATTGCAATTACACATAATATGACAGTACGTATACAAAAAAAAAATATTTGAATATTTTATTAATTTTTATAATACACTTTTAAAACAACAATAAACTTCATGTTATTATTATTATTAAATAAATAACTCGTCTCTTATATACTAAAATTTTACTCACAATTTATTAGGTTTTAAAAAATAAAAAAATAATAACAAATATTATATATTAGTCAATGAGTCAAAGATTAATTTATTCATATCATATACAATAAAATCATGTCATATAATTTTACCCATTTATAGTATGAAATAAAATCATATTTTTTGCAGAGAAAAAAATTATTATTTATAAGTTAATAAAACTCTAATAAAAATTTTAATCTAAATTATAAATTATAAAATAATAAATCATGCAATTTTTTCCAAATATCATTATTTTATCATTTGTATATCAGTTAACTTTTATTAATTTACAATAATATTTCAATAACATAGATAAATTATAATCTAAAAATACTAAAATAAATATAATTTTTAAAAATTATAAATATTTTAATTAAAAAATAATTCTATAATTTTAATAAGATTTTTTAAAGATAAATATCTTATCTTTAGTAAAAACAAATTACCAATTATAATATTTAAATAAATTTTTTAAATAATATTATTTTACTTCATGAACATTAAGTTGTAAAACAAACAAAAAATATAGTTATTTTTAAATGATATATATTATTTAAATAGTATAAACACTTTACTTTAATGTTTTCAAAAAAATTAAATTAATTTTTCAATAGATTACTTAAAAAATTTAATTAATGTAATATAAATTACCGGAAAAAATACTAAATTAATTTTGTTTAAAAACACATAAATGCTGTAATGAGTATGTAATGTAAAGTAATTTGTATTTAATGTTAATTTAAATATATTATTTATAAAATATTTCCGTAAAATACTATTATAACAAATGCATTAAATATAATTGTAATAAAATATATTAAAAATTGATAATAAAAATGTTTGAAATTTTCCTAATAACATAACAGTGTTTACATAATTTTTTATTAAAAGTTATATATTTTTTAAATAACTAATTACGAGAAAAATGTTTTAAATAATATTTCGCTTTCATTTATTTGTTAATAACATGAAAGAGAGAGAGAGAGAGAGAGAGATTGTGAAATATGGTTTATATTGTCTTTCAAGCGATAAATGATATGAGAAATAACTTAAAACTTAATAATATATTAAAATAATTTTTTTGATAATTTTTTTCAAACAACAATCTATAAACATAAACATAAAGTACTAAGTTTTAAGCTCTCTATAGGAAACTACTATAAGATGAGAAACAATAGTAAAAAAAAATAATATTTTTTTCGTAATCTAAAAATTTTGAAATTATACAAATATATGCAAACATTATAGAAATAATTAATTAAATGTTTTTTAGGTTTAAGTCTTAATAGTATGAGTGAGTGAGGTGTGTGTGTGTGTGTGTGTGTGTCTATGAGTCTGATTATAAAAAACAAAAGTTAAAACTTGTACAATAAAAACAAGCTATGAATTGAATATAAAGTATAGCTTTTATTTAAATAAAATTTGAATATTCATTACTCTCTTTAAATAAATAAATAAAAGTTTAAACCTATGTATGATATGAATCGAGTGATTATAATCAATGTGCAAACAATAGGTGTTTAGCCGTGAAAATTGCAAATAAATAAACAAAAAACAGTTTTTTAAGAATATTTCATTAATACACATAATATTATTATTTTCTGAATAAATAAATCGTTTATTTATTTAAATGTTTCGGATATTTCTCAACACATTTATAAAATATAAATATATAAAGTATATGTTTAAATGTATTTATTAAAATATATATAAATAATAATAAAACTTTTCAATTAAGCAAATTAGAAAATTGGATATCAATGATATATGATAGTCATTTAACAACAATAATAATAACAACAATTAAAGATATTGTTTTAATTAAACCTTGATTAATAAATTCCTTAAATCAAATATTTTATATGTAATCTAATTAAACATCAAAAATTAGTTATTTTATTTTCAATCAAAGCGAGAGTTATTTATCCAAAATAGTTGCCCCAAAACCAAGGATTTAATCAATTTATATTCAAATCTCTCTCTCTCTCTCTCTCTCTCTCTCTCTCTCTCTCTCTCTCTCTCTCTCTCTCTCTGTTCTCACAAAAATTTTATAAACTTTAATAACTGGTTTCATATATGTATTAAAAAGGTGATTCCGTTAAGTGGGATTTATATGTAACAGATATAATACCTGTATATCCATAACAAACAAAAACAGTGTTGAACCGCACCCATTGCCAGCAAACACATTGATAGGTTTGTTACACATTTTATTTGTCTCACATATTATTTCAAGTTATATATCTAACTGTTTCAAAGTCCTTCATAATATATATACTTTATATGTATTACACTTACATAGTATTAGGCAAAAGAGTTCATTAAGAGTTTTTGGACAGTAATCTAATGGTTTGTACTCACAAAATGTTAGGAACAGTTAGTTAGTTAGAAAACCAGTTAGTCTTATGGGAAAGGGATCGACAGTGTTAAGGGAAACAGCTTTTATATAATCAAATTAAAATAAAAAATTTTAGTCCATATTTATAAACATTTGTGTCTATTAAATAAGTGTGTGTTTTATATCTCAACATATAAACGCTTGTCTGCTATTTAAATCTATGGCAGTAATGTTTTTTTTGTGGAAAAGTTGTTATAATTTATTATTATTTTTACTATTATTATCACGGTATATGTCTTTGCATACAATTATAATAAGTGTTTACAATTTTTAAAAATATAATAAAATATTATATATTGTACCATGAAAACATACACAATAACTATGTATACGTTTAAAGTATATATTTTTAAAAATAAAACTTTTTAAAATTTAGTTTCAAATTGATGTTTAAGAGAGAGAAAGAAAGAGAGAGAGAGAGAGAGAGAGTAAGAGTTAAAGTACTCCACCCTTTCCATGTCCTTCCCAAACGTAACTGTGCTCTCAAATAATAATAATTTAGTCAAATTTTTATTTAAGTAAAAAATATGATTTATTTCCAAATTTTCATATCATAATATTTTGAAATGTATCAAAAATCTAACTGTGATCATAATGTATATTATTTTTATTTTATTTTTTTGAGTTCACATAATGATTGATATAATTGTTTGATATTGTGAAATATATCATTTTTTTCTCATAAATAAATCATTTATTTTAACCTTTTTTTTATAAATATTTAAAATCATTTTTTCTAAATGTAATCATTGCAAATTATAAAATAGTATGATTATCATTAAATGATAACACTTTTGTTTACAATTTTTCAATATGATATAAAATAGCTTATAACTTTTTTATATATTTTTTGTTTAATAAAAAATATAACGCCAAAAATTTAAATAAATTATTATTATAAAAATTATTTTCTAATGTTAATTAACTGTTAATAGTCTATCAATTGCTATTGAAGCCCTTCTGGAGCTTAACAATAAATCTATAATTTATTTTTATAATAAAAAGTTATTAATCGTGTAATACTAATAATAACAATAATATATATTTATTTTTGATATAATGAAAGGCTCAACAAAAACCAGTGCTGAGTTCTTTGGCACCATTGGTTTGGACATAGACTTCCTTAACCTACTTATTGATCTCTCTCTCTCTCTCTCTCTCTCTCTCTCTCTCTCTCTCTCTCTTTCTAATACATTTACACACACACACACACACACACACACACATAAATATATACAAAATATCTTAAATATTACTTATCAATAGCTAAAACCTTAATAACTTAGTATATGTGCATAATTTAAATAGCTATAAAAAAAATTGAAAATTAAATATTTCAAATTTTAAAAAATGTATAAATTTATAAAATAAAAATAAATAAATCTATAATCTGTGAAACAAACTATTACAATTATCAAATAATCATAACAATACTACAATTATTTATAAAAATAACAAGAAAATAAATAATTATATAACATTCATGCAAATTATAATAAAAAATATTATTTAAATAAGTTTGAGTTCAATATCTGGGTTATAATTTATAAAAAACAACAACAATTCTGATATAAAAAATAAAAACATTATAAATATATGGTATTTAATTAATAACATTTATTTCTTTGTTTAACTTTTATTTTAGTTTATTTTTAAAAATACTAATATTATTATTATTTGTTTAAGTTATTTTGTTGTTATTGTTGAGATGAGATTTATTAAAAAAAAATAATGTATACAATAGATGTCTATAAAAGATATAGTTTATATAGCCTTTAATAGATAACGGTTTTGCCGTAAGGGTCTTAAAAATTAATTGTGTGTTTATTATATGAGAAAAAGCATACAATAAACGGCAATATTTGCTATTTATGCCAAACTATTGTAACATTACTGGCCATTCAATAGTACTATTTATATAATAATATATACACTTATAGATACAATCATATAGTAAATTATTGGTAAATTTGATAAATGATTTAAACTTTTTAAAAATGTGTGAATATTTTTCCACAAAAAAATTATTTACATAAAATTATTATTTTTTCAATATTTTATTTTTTCAAATAAATTTTAAGACAAAAAACTAACTAAAAATAACAACAAAAATTAATTCTGAAATTGTGTTATATATAACTCAGATTTGAAAAACAGTTTCATTAATTAGATTTGGTATAAAATATTTGGCGCTATAAATAAAAAGTTAAATTTATTATATAAATCCAAACAATATATTTTTATTGAACCACAAAAAAGGTGATTCATTGTGTAGTGTAATAATTGCAATAAACCATTCATTTTAATGTGTTATATAGCAATTTAAAAGTTGTTATTATATAACAAAACAGATTTAATTCATTATAGTTTATATATACACACAGTATAAATGTAAATATGATTTAAATTTATATTTTATATTTATATAATAATAACTTTATTTAACATCCCATCCCAT
The DNA here is from genome assembly GCF_028296485.1 of Oppia nitens. NCBI lineage: Eukaryota > Metazoa > Arthropoda > Arachnida > Sarcoptiformes > Oppiidae > Oppia > Oppia nitens. Next base: position 6,867,512 of record NW_026533210.1, on the reverse strand, counting down.
TCCCAGTCATCCCTTTTTTATTATTATTATTATTTCTCCGTTTATTATAAACGGCTTATCAAAAGCCTCAATCAATATTAGCCCCAAAAAAAGTTAATTTCCTTTTGATTATTTAAATATGAAAATAAATTGTAGAAATTATATATTTTATATATACATTAGTATAACATTTTCAAATGTATGGCAATATTGTAACATACATTTCTCTATTTAAAAAAATATATTATAATACGGTATACGACAAATGCTAAAGAAATTTGTAGTTTTTTCATACATTAATTAACTAAATCTTTAACTTAAAACTATCGCTTTTAGCCTCAAAAAAACAAATCTAATTAAAAGTCCTATTACTTACTTACTGAGAGAAATGGCTGATAACTAAATAGTTAACCACAAAATTTTTTAGCAGATAATGTGTTTTTTATATGTATTTTTTGTACAATTTTTTTCCTTTTAAATTAATCACTAACTGATTAAAATTAATTATATAAAGTACACGTACTAGCCGTGTGTTAAAAGGATTGACAACATATTAGCATAATATACATTATTAGTATATATATATATATATATATATATATATATATATATATATATATATATACTGTATATCTTTTATAATCAATTTAAATATTATGTTATCTATAGGATTTACAATAAATTGTCTTTAATTATATTGATCAATTAGTTTTAAAATTTTATTTTACAAAAATTATAATATAATTTCTTAACACATATTTCATAATTAATTTTATAAAAAAATATTTATATTTTCAATGTATGTGTTTGTGTGTGTGTGTGTGTGTGTGTGTTATAAATAGCTAAATAATTTGCTGTTTTTAAACACAAACAAAAAACATATCACAAAACCTGCAGAACATTATAATCCCATATAAAAAATTTAAAATAATAAAAAAATAATATAAAAAACAAAAAAATTTACTGTATTTTTAAATATAATAGGAATTTGATAACATTAAACTGCTATTTAAAAATTTGTGCCGAAAATGCACTTAAAAACAGTGTTAATAATACTAACAAATAAAAAACAACAACAAAATCAATCGTTATATCAATTCGTCAGATAAAATATTTTGTTAATTGAACCGATATTATGTTTTTTCTAAATATAATATATGTTATACTGTATATACTGTATAGATATATATATATATATATATAAGTATTATAAATGAATTAAATAAAACTTAAATATAAAATATAAAAAACTTAAAAATAAATAAAAGCAATATAATATCACAACCATTATATTATTTCAATGATCTCTGTCTCACACATTAACTAATTAATATAAATGTGATCTCAATTTTATCAAAGTTTTTCTTTATTATAAATTTAATTTCGATATTTTCAAATATATATATAAAAAACATTTTGTCTTTTTTTTTATTTTACATTTGTTGTCACTATTATTTAACTATTTTTTTAAATCGTAAATTTTCACTTCACATAAAATGTGAAAACCCTAATATAAACAACAACAAAATTGTTATATATATATATATATATTTAAAAATCTAAAACTAATGTATTTGTTTTAAACACACACATAATAATCTTATAATTATTAGAGTGAATAAAAAGTATACAGAAAAAAGTCTAAACACATATTTTTGTGGTATAATTTATAGTCAATTAAAAGTAAACCGTCTATAATATTCAAAACTACCTGTGCGTCCCAATAAATATTTGTGGCTTAAAACTAATAGACAACTTTCATATATTTTTGTTGTTATTATTATTATTATTAAGTGAATTGCATTTACCTTTTATTTTTGACTAAATAACTAAATAGTAATAATAATAACAAAATAAGTAACAAATGACTAACAATTTTATATACAATATACTGTATATATATATATTGACCACAAATATGTCTTAATTGATATTAAATTGATTTGTCATATATTTTGTTGTTTTGCTTCTTCTTTTATATTCAATTCATACTTTTATTATATAACAATACAAAACAATACAATAACCTAAGTATTTATGTAACAAAAAGTAAAAATTGATAATTTCATTGAAAACTACTTTCAATGATTTATTGTAATATTTTAACTAAAATTTTCAAAAGGCAAAGACACTGAAAAAAATCGTTTCAATAGAAAATCAAAAATATTAATAAAAAATTTTTTTCTCATATATTCATTGAATTCGTGAATCAATTGACAAATTGATTTCAATTTGAATTTAATAATGGATTTGATTTTCAATGAAATTTATTTCTTTTTTTTCGTATTATTTGCTTATAATTTTAAGTTAGTTGGGCTATCGTATCATATCATTTAGATATCATAAAAAGCGGCATTTTATTATATGTACACAATATTTTTATTTTAATATAAACAATTATTTTTTATGATACCTTATTTCTATGTAAAAACAATTATTATGTGATTACTCTTTTTATATGGACTATAATCATATGTTTACTTTGCATTAAAAACTTTTTTCTCTCTCATATATATCCAATTGAAATATATGAGTGAAAATTCAATGGAAATTAATTGCAAAAAAATTTCATAATAAAAGTTTTTGTCATTAAATTGAGAGTTCAAAGCTTTTTTGAATTTTTAATTTTTTTATGAATTTAATTAAACAATATTATCAAAACATTTGGCTGTATACACATTGTAGATACTGTACAGTACTAAAGGGTTATTATATGCAACAGTTTTATAGTTTTATTCAATATTAAACATTATATTCATTCAATATTTTGATTTCATTTGTATGTATGAAACGGGAATATAATAATAATAATAATATAATAGCTGTCATTCATTACGTAATGAGTTTAGTTTTGTTTGTAATTTACAAAAAACACAATTAAGTGTGCCTTTACTTATTATTATTATTATTTTTTTCATTATCTACTCTATAATATATAAATCACTTTTGATTGCCATTAAATTAATGTATCACTTGTTAAATATGACATTGATGTCTATTAAAAAATTTGGTGTGATTTTTAAAAAAGATTTATCCACAAAATAAAATATATAATAACAAAAATATAATGAATTTCATGTGATAATAATGATATATTACTATATTATTATAAAATCTTTTTTGTACTGAATTATTGAATGAAATAAATATAAAATAATTTTAACCTCTAATGTTGAAAATTTTATTTTATTTAATACATTGTTTATATACAGTATATTATACTGTAGTATAGCGTTTGGTCATTTATATGTGTAACAGTAGTTCATTATTAACAAAAAACGGGGGAAAAATAATGATACAATTATATATATATTATATATTATGAAAACTATAACATAATAAAAAAATATTATTGAATGACTACAACCACACGAAACTCTTACATAATAATTATAATAGAAAATTATCATTTTGATAGATAAAGTATATATATACTGTATTTTAAGTTTTTTAAAAAAAAACTTTTAATACTATTTGAGGGATATAATTTTCACTATATTTTTTCGCTATATTTAATATGTTTTAAGTGCGAGTGGAGAGAATGAATGAAAGAAAGAAAGAAAGAAAGAAAGARAGAGAGAGAGAGAGAGAGAGAGAGAGAGAGAAAAGAAAATATAGAAAAGTCGGTCAATAGTTTTTTTGGTAAATCTAGATATGATGGACAGGGAGTTTGTGTGATGTGTGTGTGTGTGTGTGTGTGTGTGTGTGTGTGTGAGAGAGAGAGAGAGAGAGAGAGAGAGAGAGAGAGAGAGAGAGGATACATGAATCTTAAGATACATAAAAATTACAATAAAAACAGATTTAATTTCAAAAGCTATGTTTAATTTGACTTTAGTTATCATTAACAATAATCTCGTCCATAGAAATTCACATTAAAAAATTTAGTTTAATCTCATAAACATTATAAATATTTTCATTTTAAATTGTAATAATTTTTTGTAAAGTAACAAAAATCTCTTTTAAATCTAAAATTTTATTTAATTTTTTTTCTTATCATTAGTTTAGACACAAAATTTTTTGTGTAATTTTCAAAAAAAAATTAGAACAAAAACTGAATTAAATTTGATTAAATAAACAGTAATTCATATGTTTTTTTATATCATATGTATATTATATGTGTGTTTAAAATAAAATTTATTAATAACTTGATTTTTTATAAGAAAAAAAATAATTTTTTAATATAAATACTGTATATTATTATATCAATAATGTTTATCTTTAATCATAAGATATTTTAGGTATAACTTCATACTAAATATATCAATAACAAATGTATAAATATAAATGTATTTTTATTTTATTTAATCAGTGAATATTAAGTATTTTATTATTAATATAATAATTCTAATAATATTTTAATAAATTTACATTTGGATAATAAATTATTCAATAAAATAAAATATATATTGCTATTAATATATATACAGTATTTATAAATAATAGCATATAATTATAACAACTCCTTTACGATAAAAAATATAAAAATAAATGTAATTTATTATTGAAGATATTATAATCGGTACTAAATATGATTTAAATATGAATATAAATCAACTGTATTTACCAATATATCTTTTGTAACTTAAATATCAAATTATATAAATAATACACATCAATATCATTGACAAATTTATTTATAACATAATATGTTTTATTAAAAAAAAACTATTCACAATAAAAAATAATGAAACAAAAGTATACTGATTTTCAAGTGATAATAATAATGATATATTATAATATTATTTAAAAAACAATTTAATAAAAAAGTGTTTAATATGATAAATCTGATTTAAATGCACAGTTATATTACCGGTATATATATATATATATTATTTTTACTCAATTGATTTATATAAAGTATAAAAATAGTAAAAGCGCTTCTAATAATAATAAAAAAAAGTAAAAGTAGTTATATTTTTAAAACATAATAATATTCATGAAAATAAATAATAATTAATCCACATCTATTTATAAATAAATTTATGAATCAAATTAAAAAATAAATAAAAATGAGCTATCATTTTATGTATAAATTATTTTTAAAAATATTAATAATTAAAAAATTATTAAATTTTGTTTATCGGACGCAAACCTTAAACAGTTTATCTTTATTGAACCAAATGTCGTCCTCTTCTTCATATGGATTGTAATTGTAGTCATCATTGATATCGAGTGCATCCCTATTACGGGATAATATTCTTCGACGACTTATCATCTCTGATGATATGATTGATTGATTGATGTCGAAGAAGAAGAAGAAGACAATCAATATTTCAAACACAACTACAACAACAACAGTCATATTAATTAGAGAAACAAATAAAGCAAAAAAAACTATTATTTAGTAAAAGTAATAATAATAACTAAAAGTAAGAAAATATCTGTGAAATCGTGTAATAAATGTATTGTTTGTTGTTTTTGTTTTTTTTATTTTAAGCAATTTTTTTGTTTAAATGCATAAACAGTGCTAAAATCACTATTCAATTGTTTCATTTAAAAATCATAGATAATTAATAATAATTGTAATATTATATATATTTAATAATAAAAATGTGTGAAATAGTTTTTATTAACTTAATTATAAAATTTCTAATCTTTTTTAATTATCAATATTTTATTAGAATAAGTAAAATCCTTAAACTATATTAAACTAAATTATATAAGTTTAAGCAATTAAAAAGTGAAAATATTAATAAATAAAAATGTAAAAAAAACTTACCAAAGACTAAATTATTTGTTAAGATTTAAATGGATAAAAATGTTTATCCAATTAATTAAAAAAAATCAAACAGTTTTTTAAGCAAATTAATCAAAAAGTATTTGTCCGCAAATAGATTGTCACAAACTTTTCAAAAACTTCACAAAAAAAAATATTTTATTCAAACATTTGTCCAAATAATATATTAGTCAATAAAACAATTATTGTTTATAATTTAATGTTTGTTTGTTTGTTTGTATATCATATATGTATCACTTATATGTTAATCACTGGTTAATCAATTTAATATTATTATTATTATTATTAAGCAAATCATAACATCATAACACTGATGATACCGGTGTTTAGTTAAGACATACAGACATATAGACACCAAATAGTTAACTGTTTTTTCTGTGCATTTAATTCAAAGCGAGAGAGAGAGAGAGTTCATACACTGCTCTCTCTCATCGTTGATAGTAATGATACAAATGAGTCGATAGCAGCAGTGGTTGAGTCAAAGCACTGGTAGTTTACAACTTGTAGTCTACAAACTGCAGACTACTTGCTATACGAGTTAAATGACGTCACAGTTGTAAACATTGCTTTAATAATAATAAAATAAAATTTTAAATATACAGGTAATGATAAAATATTTGCTGACAAAAAGTGCAAAATATACAGTAAATCATATATTATTTAAAATTATATAAAGTAATTATAAATAATAATTTTAAGTATAAAAATATTTATTATATTTTTGTTTAGAAACAGTTTAAAAAATATATAATTGAAAATTACTTCTAAAAATAATTTAATTAATTTAAATTTTTAACATATTAGTTGTTTTAAAAAATAAATTCAATGTTTTTTATTGCACTAACATACTCAACATTTAATCACAAATGTAAAAATTAACAGACAGATCTAAAAAATATTAATAATTATTATATACTAAAATTTTATAATTAATAATTATTCACTTATTTATCTATTTATTTAAAATCTTTAAAGAAATCAAAATTTTAATCAATAAAAGATACGTTTAAATAATAAACAAAATATTCCATTTTTTACTTATTTTAATATAATGCAATTTTTTCAAACTATATGATTATAAATTAGTTATAAAATAAAGTATTTATACCTATTATTTAATAAATTATATTTATTACATATGTTGTTTAGATATATAATATATATCATAATAATTACCTTATTTTAAATAATTAAAATGTATGATAAATTTATTGACTCCCTGTATATTTTATTTTAGTAAAACAAAATTTTTCAAAATTGTTACATCATTTTATTACTTTACTCCCGTCTACTTCACATTCCCTCAACAAAAAAAAACTTGACTCAAACTAAACACCCGTCCCGTTACGTCACTGTCCTATCTCTCGGTGCTCTCAATTAGGTTAGCAGTGATTTGTGTGTAGAGAAAGAGTGTAAATGAAAATATTCAATAGTTTATAAGTTATATAATATATAAATACTTTGAAAAAAAAGTTTTACTTACAATTGATATCACTTTTTACCCGAAAACACGAAAAACTTAAATAATTTAGTGATTTTGGATTTATTTGATTATAAAGAATATAATTATAATTATTATAATAATTAAGGATTAAGTGATATATTAAATAATCTAATAATTAGTTATAAATGAAATAATTTTTATTTTAATTATGTGTTATGCTATGAAAAATATTTTTAAAAATACATGAAATAGATATACAGTATTATATATAAATTAAAACTAGTATTATTTATTGTGTTTGATATGTTTATTATAACATTTAATTTTTTGATTAATTAATGTTTAGTTATTTAAATATTAGTTATTAAGTAGTTAATTAAACGTAACATAATTTATTGTATATATTAAAATTAATTAAAAAGTTTAGAATTTAATTTTAGTATTTAGTATTTTTATTTAATATACTTTTTAGTATTTAAGTATTTAATTTTTAAAATGTAAGTTAAATTTTAATTCAACAAATATTTATGTTATCATAAATTAAATTAATAGTGAAATAAACATAAAAAAATAAAATAATTATTTTATTATCAGGTATTGAATATAATACTTTAGTTTAATTTAAAGTAAAAGCTATAATGAAATAATTAATAAATTTGTTTAATTAAAAGTCGAACATAATATAAGATTAATAAATTTTAAAATTATATAAATTATATATATATTAACAAAATATTTATATTATTATCAATCTTTTACAAATTTTTAAATTGAGCGCAAATATTTTACATTGATAATTTTTGTCAATGACTATTTAAACTAGATAAAACTAGATGGTGCTAGGTTATATTATTTTATATTTTATTATTATTACAATATTTATTAGTTTATTAAACTTCTAGTAAAGACATCTATGAATAATATAAATCATATATTTTTTTGTATAGTTTTGAAACATAAATATATTTATTATTATTTACAAAAAAATAAATAAATAATTTTACTATTGATTCAAATAAATCATATTTTTTTATTGTTTGTATAGACTATTGATATCTAAATTAGTTGTTGCGGTCACTCATCGGTTGTTTGTTTGGTTACCCGTACTGACCAAAAACCATGTGGTGGTTGCGATGGCATACCCGACGATTTTTCCGATCCATAATGAATCCATTGGATCCCGAAATGGCCGTCCGATGGGAAAGAAATTTACGATATTTTTATGTATTTTTAGGTTTTAATGTCATGTTATTGAGTGTCAATTACTTCAGAAAACGCAGACAAGAGTTACAAGAGGCCGGTCTTCTGGTCGAAGATATAACACCCGCACATCGTAAGGCCCGACACATGAATATGTCCAACAATATGACTATTGTTAGGGTCGGACTCAATGGCCGCCAATCAGAAGTCTATGAGTTTCATCCCGAAGAGTATCGCAAAGAGATGGCCGACAAAGAGGCTGTCGCTAGGATTGAGATCGAAAAGTTGGATCAAAAGAAAAAACAATTAAAGAAATCGTTGAACAATACTGACCAACAATTGGTCAGTTAGTGTCTGTGTGTGTCCACCGATCGGCTGACTATTTTAACGTAGTTTTCATATTTTTGACAATCAATTGATTATTATTATTAGTATATGATATCATATATTGTATTAAAATTTTTATTGAAAACCATTAGATAATTATGATATGATATATGATTTTTGTTGTAAATAATGTATTTAAAAAATTTATAATAGTTTATTAATAAACTTTATCTAATAGTTATTAATTATTATAACTAATAAATAATTTAGTAATTATTTTAATTGTTTTTTTTTAATTTTATTAAGTAATAATTTAGACAATTGTGTAGACTTTAAATATTTGTATTCATTAATATTTATTAATATTTAATTGATTATAATTTAAAACAGTATACAATTTATATTAAAAAAAATTATTACCGATAATTATATATATTATTTATTATCTTTTTTTGCCAGACTTAACAATTGAGAAAAATATGGAAATACAGTATAGATATTACGATTAATTAAATTTTTATAGATTTCCTATGAAATATAACATATAATATGCCGGTAATATTTCCGCTATAATATAATATAAATTATTATATCAGAAATATTTCAATGCCATTTACCAAAAAATTTATTTTTATATTTATTTTTTTTAGTGTCGATGAGTAAATTATTTATTTAGTATCATAATATCAATCATAAATGTGTTGTTTAACTGATAACAGAAACAATAGCAAAAAAATAAAATGTTATAGTTTAACAAAACTTATTTGTTATTTTTGTTAAATTATTTATATTTATTTATGCTATTAAAAAATAATTGACTGAATAATTGAAAATAATTATTTTTAATTTTTATTAAATTATGAATTTGTTAGATCGGGTTAAGTCTGTCATCAAAATATGCCGACTATCGCTACTTATGCTTAACTCAGTGGCCATTGTGTTTGCCCTGTATTTTATGATATCCCACAAGAATCTGGTCAATAAAAATCTGGTTATGGCTCGTGAAGTACTCATTGGTTACGGTGTGATCACAATAATCGTAGCATTGCTAGGCATAGGTGTGGCCGTATATGGAGGCAAACACAAAAAGAGACGTCACTATCGGTTAGCTTTTTTGTTTGCAATACTGGCAACCCTTTTGATGGTCAGTGCGATCATTGTGTCGGCGATCTATGTCCGCAATATGACCGCCGGTGACATTGTCTTTACTGTTTTACTTGTTTTGTTTGAACTAATATTACTACCCATTGCTTTTGGATATCCATTAGTTTTGAAAAAAGTGCGAACTCTTAAGAGACTTAATTTAATTTAATATTTTATGATATAATTATAATTTGTTTACTATACATAACAATTTATTATTTTTTTGTAATTATATTTATTTAATAATTTTAATATGAATATTTTTAACTATTTTTACTATTTTTAAAAAACAATGAATAATTTCTGTGTATAAAATTATATATATATATATAATAAATAAAATGTTTAATAAAAAAAATGTTTCTTATTAAAAAAAATCATATGATTTTTACAACAAAAGTAGAATAATTATTCAAATTTTATTAGTTTTTAAATAATTTTATATAATATTACCATTACGATAGATCCCAAAATATAATGGTCCCAAATAAAACTCATACATAGTTTGATAGTAAAGATAAAAATCGGTGTTTAAAAAAGCCTTTTCTCCGGTCACTACAGTATAGTTTTGACCACCCATTCGGGTTAGGATATAGTCGGCAATTACTGCATAACAATTGTTATCAGTCGTACGCCACATATCCTCTTCGGGTAATGTCAAACATTTTTGACCGACAAAATTGTTTGTCACACTTCGGAACCAATTGACTATATTTGTGATATTTCGATGAATAGTGCCCAGGTCAATGTTGTTATATATACCAAGTTCATATGTCGATGACCTGGCCAATTGAATGCGCTGATATATATGTCGACCCTAATATATTTAGATAGTTTTGGTTTGTTGTATAAAATTTATATTTTTATATGCAATAATTTCTACAAAAATTTAAATACTTATTATATTAAATATTATAGGATATTTACCGCTGGACTCAATTGTACACTACCCTGGTCATTGTTGATAATATTGACCATATTTGCCAATTGTTGACAACTTGCGGTCGCATTAATGTTTTGTTGTTGTAGTAGTTGTTGTTGGGTTTCATTTAACATTAAAATTAATATGAATTGAGTGATACTTAAAATTACTTTGAATGTCATCGTTAAAAATAATTTATATTTTTATTATGTTTAAAATTTTTATACTGTATATGTTATTAGTTATTAATTTGAGTTTATTTATAAGTTAATTTTGTATGCTAGATAATTGTTTAATTAGGATATCATATGAATAATTATTAATTATTTGTCAAAAATAAAACTATTTTATTTGCTCAGAATATATTAATAACAAAATAATTAAACAATTAATAGGTAACAATAATAACTTATTATAACAACCTAATAATTTTTTTAGCCTAATTATACTTATTTTTTCAATATTAACTACTATTAAAAATTATGCTAAATTTAAAATTACAGTATTAGTAATATATTTGAAATTATTTATAATAGTATTTTTTATTTATTAACTTTGATATAGTGTAAAATTATTTGTATCTGTATAAAAAAAATAAAAATATTACAATTTGAACAATATGTTAGAATGTACATAATATACTGTAGTTTAGGCTAATTAAATAAACTATTATTATATGATAAACTATAATATTATTTTCGTATAATTTGAAATATTATGTTTAATTTTTAATGAGATATTATTTTTTTTCAATAATAAAGTACATCATAGTGTCCATCCAATGACAATCGTAGGACAGTTCGCTGACAAACTAATGGCAAATTAATGGTTTGTTTGAGAGGACGTCTAATGTCTGATTTAAATGTCTGTTCATAATGTTTAGCAAATATTTCAATTATAATGACTGCAATGCAGGCAATATAACCACTGATAAGCAATATAAAGCAAATGACTGAATCTTTGACTTTAATGATAACATTTCGACTTTTAGTTTTGTATTTATAATCCGTCCAATTATTCTGTGATTTTCGGACTGAATTCATAAATCTATTAAAATTTGTGTCTTCGCTGACCTTTCTAGTAATGACACCCGTATGCATCAAATTGTAAAATCTATGCAATTAATTAAATTATATAATTAATAATATATTAGTTTCTAATTATTATAAGTCTTACAATTTGTTTAATTGTTTTTTGATATCTTTATCGAGTTTGCGTCTCATCGGAAAGTTTTGAATTTGTTGATACATATTGTTGGCCGACATATGCCACTGATAGCCACTGTGTTGTCTCATAACCATCTCTACAGACATTTCACTGGCTATGAGTACGTGTGTATGTTTGACCAGTTTATGGACAATTGGTGGACTAAACATATCATCGTGTGTTATAAAATCCAATCGATCCACTAATGATGGGAACTGCTAATAAAAAATATCTAATATTAGTAAAAATTAACTGAAATATATATAATATATAATTAAATACTATTTCAATGATCCGATGAGCATTTGAAAACTTTTTAATAATAGGTATGACATTTAATGTATCGACCAATTGATCGAAAGAGTCGATATAAATGGTCTGTTTGGCTGTTATCGATGCCTGTATATCACTGGTGAACAGTAGTCTCAAAAAATATGTCGATACCAACCAAATAGTAATGGTCACATTTATATGTTTATCAAAAAATATATAACATTTCGACATAAAGATTTTATTATCAACACTTTGGCCCAATAGTAGACCAAAATAGTCAATAAATAATTGAAAACCATTGATAATATGTGTGTTAGTTATGCTAATATTAATAACAATTATCATTATAAATAAAATGATTAGCAATGTCCAGATATCATAGGAAAATATGTAAAATATGTTAAAAATATGCTCTTTATTATAGGTGGGAACACTTAAAATGCTTATCTGTTTTGTAGTCATAAAAAACTCTCCAAACTCTATGGGACTTTTTATTGAGTTGCGATAATTAAACATTTTTAATATAACATCAGTTGACTTAATTTTTATTGAAATTAAAAAAAATAATTATTAGATTAATTAATAACAAAAATAATAATAATAAAATTATAATTACTTGGTTAGCTAGTAAACCTAATATGCCATCCCATTTACCATTTTTATTTTCACTACCACCCCAAGTTTCATTAGTAGTCCTATATGATATGCTTATAGTTTATATAATTTGAATAATTAATATTTATAATTACTATTAAAAAAAATCATATTTAAAAATACTACTTACTTAGCTTTCAACATTATAGATATTAATTCAATCAAAAAATTTGTTGGACTACACACGTATTCAATGTCATTAAAATTATATACCTATTAATTAGATGATAGTTATAGTAAATTATTAAAATAAATATTTAAAAATTTTATATTTAAGTTTAACAAACCTCTGTTGAAAAATATGCGACCACTATATGTCTCTCAACATTTTGAACATATGATCTGTTTTGAAATTGTTTCCATTGAAGACAATATTTTTCACTTTTAAGATTTTGTTCAAAACTCATAATAATAATAATAATATAAAAACAATTTATTCAATAACAATATTTCACAGTTAATAAAGACATAGTATCTATTTTTTAAAAAGTAAATTATTTACACTTATATTGATCATTGTTCACATTATAATAATATTGAAATCATTATTTAGTTATCATTCAATATTACAGTAATTATGCTTATAATAAGATAATAATTTTAAAAAAAAGATTTTAAATTTAATAAAGTTAGTCTCTACTAAATTATATATAATTTAATTTATTTTATAAATGTATTTATAAATAATATGTAAAATATAAGTATTAATGCAACATTGTAGACAATATTTTTAATATTGATTAAAATAGTTGCAACTATCAATAAAATTAACAACATTATAATTATAATATTAATAACAGAAAAATATATTTTTTGAATTCATTATAAGTTCATTTGATATGCTTTTGATTTGCAAATAAAAGAGAATATATAAAAATTATGTTTTTATTAATAGTAGGTTTATTGGATATTCAATAATTTAATTATTACTTAACATATTTAGAAATATATTTTTGTATTTATTGATTGTACTTATGATATATCCATTACATTAATAGTATTATATGAAATATTATTGTAAAATATACTGTTTATAACAGTACATTACAACTTATTGCAACTTACAACTTAACTATATATTAAAAAATAATAATACAGTTCTTACAATATTATGTGTCAATTTGTTGGATGAAAAATATTTTTTAAATTTGTTTTATAATAAGATAATAATGCTTACTATTGTTTAATTTGTGTACTGCATATACAGTACACTAGTTTATTTAAAATTATTGTAATGTGTATATAAATTTATTTTTTTGTTGTTAAACAATTGCTTGATAATTATATTGTTTAAATAGGAGTATCATTTGAGATATTGTAAAAATAACTTTACACTATATTTTGCAAATAATTATATATATTTATTATTTATTTGATATAATACAAATTGAATTTTATATTATAAACAATTCCATAAGTTATATTTACTATAGTATTTTATAACAAAATTTAAAAAAAAAAGTTTAAAATATTTTAAAAATTATTAAGTAAATTGAACTTTTTTAATATTAAACATTAAAGTAAATAATTATATTATAACTTACTTTATAATAATAATTATTATTATTTATGATTTTTATTATATTTATTATTCATTTTGAACATCTTTTTTCTTAATTTTGCAAAACGTTTAGCTTTATAGACACAAAAGGCAAAACTCCACGAAATGCAAAACAATAGGAGAGACCCAATTGTGGCCAACACTATGAACACTATGTCGGCAGTGGTCAAGTTGGACACGAGGACACTGACACAAATGGCACCGCATATCACCAACGATACACATATGGCATAGACTATGGCTATGTTGATGTGCTCCTTGAGTTTGCCCCACCAAAAGGCATTTACTATACCAAACACCGACACTGCTATTAATACGGTTGCAATAAATATGATAAGCGCTTGATTAGTATCCAAACGCTGACCAAACAGATCTCGACCGGTGACCGCAAAATACACAGAAAACAGTATAACTAGTATATTGACTATGGATAGGGAGGCGCGCAGCGCTTTGATGGCTAGATATAGATAAGCGTAATCCATGTTTGCCTCCATAGCGGGATCGGTAGCGAATGGCACGTCTCCCGGGTATATCATTATCTATACATACAGTACATGTATGTTATGTAATGTTGTTATATTATTATTTCACGTGTGATGGCATAGAGATGTTAGTAACCCCACGATTATATGTTGACAATAATCAGTCAAAATGACAATTATTTAAGCAGTGAGTGGACGCATGAAAAAACTATAGATCACATCAAAATGTAGTCATATTATTATAATATTATATAAAATACTTGCATATTATCTACTAATAAAAACGGCTATACATATCGTAGAGTATCAAATTTCAATGTTATTGTTTATATGAATTATTTATTCTGTAATAAAAAATACTATTTTTTAGTACTAAACATCAATGTTAGCAAAACAATAATATCTATAAATCTATATTAAATACAATATTTGTATTTTGCATATAAAGTATCATTGCAATTATCGTGACATTAAAAAAATATAACTATAAAATAGACCAAGATCTTATAAAATAATTTATAATTTAGTTGCTCAAACTCAATGTTTTACTCAATACAAGTGCAATGAATTATTAATAATTTCTATTCAATAAAAAAAAATATTTTTTTATAATTCAAAATTCATAGAAATAATAAAATTTGTTTATGATTATTCATAATTTTTAATCATTACTATTGCATTTCATTTTAATTTACTAACATTGTGTGTGTGTGTGTGTGTGTGTGTGTGTGTGTGTGTGTGTGTGTGTGTGTGTGTGTGTGTGTGTGTGTGTGTGTGTGTGTGTGTGTGTGTGTGTGTGTGTGTGTGTGTGTGTGTGTGTGTGTGTAGTTATAACTATAAAAAATCAATACATATAGTATGCATAATCAGTATATTCATACACATTGACTATCAACTACTAATAATAGTATGAATTTAGATTATAAATATTATATTATAGTTATGGTAGTAAACATAATAAAATATTATTTTTATTATTATGAAGTTTTTATTATTACAAGTAAGTCAAACAATACTAATAATTATTAATAATATCATATAATATCCAAATCACGCAAATAAGGCATTAATTCATTTTTTATATGAGTCTAACATTTAATAAAAATATATAAAAATACAGTAAAATATTAAAACAATAATACATTTAAGTTAAATATTAATTTATTTTTAAACATTTCATTTGTTTTTAAAATATTATATTTAGTTAAAATAAACTAGTAAATTATTAATATGTTTTCTAAGCGTTTAATATTAATATTATACATAAAACTTATTTTTTATATACTCTAAATAATTAATTTCAATGTAATTTAGTTCAAGTAAACTTGATTAAATTGCGAAAATATTATTTAGTGATAATACTAATTGTAAAGTAGATTACGAGTTAATATGCACTTATCATGCAAATTAGAACTGGCACATTTTACGATAGTGAATAAAAGTGAAAAATATATTAATTAATTTTTTTTAAATTACAGAAAATAATATAATTTTAATAAAAATAGTCTAAAAATAAAGTTTAAGAAATTAGTCTTGATTAAATATTAAAAATTTATCATTATTAATAATAATGATAATATTAAATGAAACATTTAAATAAATAATATAAAATATATTTAATAATTTAAATATTAAAAATAAATGTAATATTCCTAATGATCTAAATATAAGGTTTGCGAAAAAATTATCAGTTGTATAATACAGTGTATAAAGTAATTGGGAGAGTAGTGCTGTATTTGGGGGATAGTATTAGGTTAGACAGGTAATCGACTCATTAGTTTTTATTAAATATCTGATAAACCATATATTCAATTAAAAAATTGACCATGGGCATATTTATAGATGATATTAAACTCAACATAATTGTAATTGGTCATTTTTAATTAATTGTAAAATTAACTAGATAATAGCATCAACATAGAATAGTTGTCTAGTGAAACTATTATCTAGTTAATTATACAATTAATCATCAAAAAAATGATCAATTACAATAATGTTGAGTTTAATATTATCCATAAATATGCCCATGGTCATTTTTTAAATTGAATGTATGGTTTATCATATATTTAATATAAACTAATGAGTTGAGTACCTGTCTAACCGACTACTATCCCAAATGGCAACAATACTCTCCCAATTACTTTATACGCTGGTTGTACTTAAAAAAATAATTGTTCAATAAATACTAAACTGATAAATATATTCAAAAATATTATATAATTTTAAGTACTTTATTTTTATTGAATTTATGATTAGTCCAATTAATTTTTAATCAATAATTTCAGGATTTTGAATTAAATTTTGTAAACACTATAAAAACACATTTTAAGTTATAAATTAAATCTAATTAATATAATTATTGAAATCTTAAAATAAAAGTTTCTATAATTTATATCATATAATAAACAAAATGCAAATTTTAGCTATTTTAACATTTGTTTTGACATTTTATTGTCTCAATGCTTGTAAGTTAAAAATTATTGTTTAAAAATCATTTAAAAGCATATTATATTAATAATCTCTTAAATCTCTAAAAAAAATTTCATTTATCAGATCAAACATTGCGATTGAACACCGGCTATGAAATGCCGATTCTCGGTTTGGGCACATTTCGGGCCACTGGAGACAGCTGTTATAAATCTGTGATTGAGGCACTCAAAGTTGGTTTCCGACACATCGACACGGCCTCAGATTATAACAATGAGGAACAGGTGGGCCGCGCATTGGCCGACGCCATAAATTCCGGAATAGTCAAACGTGAGGACGTGTTTGTCACAACAAAAGTATGGCCACAGAAAGCCGATGCTCGCAAAAAAGCATTGGACAGCATTCACGAGTCAATGAAAAAGATGAACCTGACGTACATTGATCTGGTTTTGGTACACTTCCCATGGGATCAGTACGTCGAATCTTATAGGGGCTGCGAGGATGCCTTCCACCAGAAGTTGGTCCGATCGATAGGTGTGTCCAACTTTAATGAGCAAAATTTAGACATTTTGCTTAAGGAGGCGACTGTCCGGCCGGCAAACAATCAGGTACTGTTGAATCCCAAAGCTGTCGGAACCGGTATTATTGATTATTGCAAGAAAGCCGATATAACTGTTACGGCATATTCACCGCTTGGCACCGGTAGTCTAGTAAAAGATGCAAAACTGGTTGGTATCGGTCAGAAACATAACAAAAGTGCTGCACAAGTGATGATCCGATGGGAAATCCAAAGAGGCGTTTGTGTTATACCTAAGGCAACGGATCCCAAATATATTAAAGAAGACTTCGAGGTCTTTGATTTTACACTCACTGACAATGAGATGAAACAAATACCGTTTTAATTGTTTGTTTCATTAATATTATATAATTTGTTTTACTTTTAAATTGTTTTTTTATTAAAATTAATAAACAATTATTTTTTAAAAATAATTTCCATACTTACATACATACAGTACTAACTGATTAAATTATTTAAATGATAAATTTTATTGATTTTATAAACAAAACTACATAGACGAATTATTAAACTTAAAAAAAACTTTAAATAATAATTTAGTTAATTTATTCAATATTAAAATTTTGTTGATATTTTCAACTATATATATATATTTAAATTATTTAATTATAATAATTTAATTCTATAATTTATT
This sequence comes from Oppia nitens, assembly GCF_028296485.1. NCBI lineage: Eukaryota > Metazoa > Arthropoda > Arachnida > Sarcoptiformes > Oppiidae > Oppia > Oppia nitens. Next base: position 6,848,946 of record NW_026533210.1, on the reverse strand, counting down.
TTTGTTAATATTATAATTAAAAATTAACTAGAATAAATTTTAAAATTTTTAATTTAATATTCTCAATGTTTTTAACATTGTATTGTAGTATTATCGTTTAAGTTAGCGGGTGGTTAACAATTTAAATACAATCAACATATTTTTAAAAACATTTAAAAAGTTTTTTTTGTTTAACAAATTTAAGCTATCGTTTCAATAGAGTTATTGTTTTGAATATACAGTTAAATATAATAAATAATGTTAACAGAAAAAAGTTACCGAAATCTATGGATCAACTCATCATTTCGTGACACTCTTCTTGTATTGTTGTCGATGCTATTTATTATGCACTCATATGTTATACTATATCTAATATTACAACTAATATCGTCGCTGTACTCGCAATACGTGAGATCAACTAAAGTGATAAACGAGTGGTACAACAGTTATCTTAGAGAAACAGATATTGACAGTGAAAATGAGATAAAAGTCATAAAAAGTGATACATTTAATATCATAACCGATATTATTATAGAGTATGTAATGTATTTTAAATAAATGAAAAATAAATATATTTATTTTTTTAAATTTTTTATGACCAGATTTTTAAAACTTTTAGTAGTAGTAATCGGTATCTTCAGTATCATTGATGTGGTCGAAGGTTTTATCGGTGTTGTCGTGTTTTGTGTGTTTCAATCGATAGCAGTTTTGACCGCTATATTGGATACACCTATTTGTTGGAATCGACAACAATTGGGAGATAATATATACACCATAATTGAAAACTATTCAAAAATTGTTATCATATTTTTCCAAACAATTGTTGCCATTTTGGCTATCATTGTGTTGGTAATTGATTTATATAATCTAAAAGATAGTCTCAATGCATAAATATTACCATAAAATAAATAAATAAAATATATTAATTATAACTATTATTATAACTACCTAATAATGATAGAAAAATAAGATAAGTTTTAATATGAATTGAACCACAAATAAATTTGTATTTAATAAAACATTTTAAACAATACAATACAACATATTATAATACTATTTATAATTTAAATTTTTTATAAATAAAATTTTTATGAAATTTAGTAATTTTTGTTACAATTTTAACTCAAATTAATTGAGTATCTGTCACTGACTGTTAATTATAAATTAACAACCGGTTTAATAAATTATTAGAGCTTTGAAATATTAGTAATTAAAATATTTTATGTAAATTTAAAAAATTTAAAAAGTCATTAATTAATTAATTACTGAATTATTAAATTAGGACTATTTTAATATATTAGAAGTCATAAAAGTAAAGTAAATATTTAGTTATTTGTAACTTTTATTAATCTATGATATAATATTAATATTAAAGATAATTTTTTGTTTTTTTAAAGTTAATTAGTAATAACACTATTAAAACTATTAAAGTTTTTAATAACTGATATTTATTTATCCAATATATGCCGAACTTTATTAGTTTGTGTCAAATAATAGGATCTAACAAAATACAGGCACAAAGTTATTGATAATATTTAAACTAATCAATTGATTTAGTGATATATACTATGAAACAATTGTTATGAACTAATGTTTAGGACATTTGATATTAAATATATTTATTTTCATTAAAAATGTTTTACATATTATCATCAATGATATACAGTATTATCTTAAGTACAGTAATTTTGCAATTTCGTACACTTATAGTAGCCAAGAGTGTGAATTATTTTTTAAATAGTAAATTATAATATGTTAATTTGGTTTTTATTTAAATATTTTAATAAATATATTTATATTTATTTTACCTAATTTAATTACTTAATTTATTTTATAATTAATTTATGACAACAAATAAACTATTTTATAATATTAATTTTCAAATTTATTATTATAACTAATTATTTTTGTGGATAAAAACTTGTTTTTTTCAATTGAATTAAGATAAACTTATAATTATCAATTGGATTATTATTATTATATGATAGCAATTTTGTAGAAATTAAATATTTTAGTATTTATAGAAAGAAAATAAAAAAAATATATAATTAATTAATATTAATAACAATAAATTAACCAAATATGCAATACCTGTCTGTTTTAGTGTTGGCATTAGTAGCCTATAGTACATCGGCTTTAGGTATGTGTTAAAAATAATATAATATTTGAATTATTTAACTATTAATATAATTTTTAATTTAGCGCCGACTATCAAATTGAACACCGGTTATGATATGCCGGTCATAGGGTTGGGCACTTGGCAGGCAACTGGTCAAACAGCCCGACAAGCGGTCAAAGATGCCATCGCTATTGGCTATCGACACATAGACACGGCCTCACACTACGGCAATGAGCATGAAGTGGGTCAGGGATTGCACGACCAGATCAATGCCGGTCTTATCAAACGCGAAGACGTATTCATCACCACAAAAGTGTGGCCGCAGGGAACCGACCGAAGGAAAGCACTCGAATCGGTCAGACATTCAGTACAACAACTGAACGTATCGTACGTCGACTTAGTTTTGCTACATTTCCCCGAAAACGATTGGATCAATGTCTACAGGGGTATGGAAGATGCCTACCACCAGAAGCTCACCCGATCCATAGGTATCAGCAACTGTGGCAGAGGTCAGATCGACCAACTGTTAAGAGAGACTACAGTCAAGCCGGCCGTCAATCAGATCAGTATACAGCCGCGCAATAATCAAGACGACACTGTTAACCACTGCAATGAATTAGGTATTGTAGTAACAGGTTTCTCACCCCTGGGTACCGGTTCAATAGTCAAAGACCATACATTGGCCTCAATTGGTACAAAACATCAAAAATCTGCCGCACAGGTAGCTCTTCGCTGGCAAATTCAACGACATTTGATTACTATACCGAAGGCTACAAATCCTAAATATATTAAAGAAGATTTTGAAATCTTTGACTTTCAGTTGACCAACGATGAGATGAATACTATTCATAATTTGCATTAATTATTATTATTATCTATAGATAAATGTAATATATATTTATTAAAAAATAAATAAATATTTTTAAATAAATAGTAAAAATTACAAATATATCATAATTGTAATGTATGTTATTAAATGATAACTTAATTTTCTATACAAACACATTGTCATACAAATCAGTTTATAAGATAACTGTTTTGTGCCTAAAATATTTGCACTATTATTATATTATGATATTATACAGTACTTTACTTTTATATAGTGTATATGGTTTTATATGAAATAATTGATAGCAAATAAACTATATGATACTGGTATTTTTTATATAGTATATTATATTTGATAAATTGTTTTAATTAGTTCATATATTATCATTATCTATAAATATATTTATAGATAATTATAAAAAAGTAAATAAAAATTGCTTTTACTCTCTATGTGTTTTAAGTACATATTACTATAGAAATATTTATAGTAAAAAATATTGTATACATGTGTTGAATAGTTAAATATAAATTAGAGTTTAGGCTATCTTTACAATAAAATTAAAATATTTATACTTTATAATATTAAAATACAAATATACAAATTTTTAATTATTTTTGCATAAAATTTAATTGAAATATTACAAAAAAATAAATATGAATTTAATAAATTAAGCAATATTATATGATAATATGAATCAATAGATAATTTATTATAACATGTTTTTCAAACATTATAATAAAATGTGTGAGAGTTAGGGTTTAATAGATAGTAAAACGTGGAAATAGTTTCACTGGGAATTCACAAGAAACAAAAAATAAGGAATTTTTTAGAAATAAAATTTGCCACAAACTCTATAATCTAAATATATATATCTATATTAAGTTTGGTCAACAAGTAAGAGTCACATCACATAAATTTTATTAAAAATAAAAATTATTTTAACAATCTATTTGTTTTAAGTGCAAATATTGTATACATGTGTTGAATAATTAATTAATTATCAATAGATTACTAAAAATTAGGTAAACTTGTTGTCTAAGATATTGAATTGTCAAGGATTTATATGTTTTAAAATATTCTATATATACTTTATAAAAAAATAATATATATATATACAGTATATATAATGATATATTAATATATATTAATAGATAAATTAAAATTTGTAATATTATATTATAAAATTTTTATTATTTAACAAAACAATATAATAATGAATTTTTTAGGACTTTTGTCTTTAGTTTTAGTAGTCTATTGTACATCAGCTACAGGTTTGTATAAAAAAAAATATATTTATTTATTTACTTAACTATTTATATAATTATTACATTAATTATATTGTATTATTTAACAGTGCCATCAATAAAGTTGAACACTGGCTATCAGATGCCTCAGCTTGGTTTGGGCACCTGGCAAGCAAAAGGTGATCCCGTAAAACAAGCAGTAAAGGATGCACTGGAGATTGGTTACCGACACATCGATACGGCATTTATTTATGGCAACGAAAAAGAGGTCGGAGACGGCATTTGGGAACAGATTAACAAAGGACTTCTTAAACGAGAAGACTTGTTCATCACAACAAAGGTTTGGCCGGAAGGAAGCAATCGGGAGAAGGCATTGGCTTCGGTTAAAAACTCACTCAAGTTATTGAATGTTACGTATCTGGACTTAGTTTTAATTCATTGGCCCGTCGGTGACATCAATAGTATCTATCAGGGACTGGAAGATGCGTTCAATCAGAAATTGGTCCGATCGATAGGTATATCCAACTTTAATCAGACCAATATCGACAACTTGTTGAAGACGGCAAAAGTAGTTCCGGCAAACAATCAAATCAATATCCATCCGACACTCAATCAGGACGAGACTGTTGCCTATTGTAATAAATTAGGTATCGCTGTCACCGGTTACTCACCACTGGGTACCGGATCTATGATTAAGAACCCGATCCTAACATCAATCGGTGCCAAACATAACAAGACAGCGTCACAGGTGGCCATCAGATGGCAAATCGACAGAAATTTAATAACAATACCAAAGAGTGTAAACAAAAAATATATTAAAGAAGACTTTGAAGTGTTTGACTTTAAACTAACCGCAGATGAGATCAAAACTATTCATAATATGAAAGCTTAATATTTATTAACTATAGTAATAATAGTAGTTTTTTGAAATTTTAAAAATATAATTAAATAAATCTAATAAATTTATTGGATCTAAAATCTAAAAAATAATCAATAATAAATTTCTATAAAAATAATAAATTAAACAAATATTTTTTATCTTGCAAATTATTTTGTTTCGCTTGATTATTAGTAAATAAATATTATTGAAGCAATTAATTTGCTAAAAAAAATATTTTGAAAAATATATGTATTATTTTTATTTAATATAAATTACAGATAGTAACAAAAAATCATTTTCTAAATATAACTGTATAGTACTGTATTACGATAACATAAATATAATTAATTAAAAACAATTAATAAAAACAATTGAACTAATAATCTAATTGATTGATAAAATGTTTCTCTAAAAAAGCAAAGTCCTGTTATTTTTCGTATGAAAGTGTTTCACAAATAAAAGATTAATTGATATTTTTCTCGACTATAAATATCAATTGTAAAAGTTATTAAAAATTTGTTACATTGAATTGACTTTCAAATCAATTAACAAAAAATATAATAATAATTTTTTTAAAAACACACAATGAGAGTGTTAGGACTGTTGTCGTTGGCTATGGCCGTCTGTTGTATCTCAGCTAAAGGTTTGCTAAATATATATGATATATAAATTATAATTTTATTTATTTATTTACTTATTATTTAATTATAATTTTATATCAAATATGCTAACAGTGCCATCAATTAAGCTGTACACCGGCTATGAGATGCCCCAAATAGGTTTGGGCACCTGGCAAGCAAAAGGTGATTCCGTTAGACAAGCAGTTAAGGACGCACTGGAAATCGGTTACCGACACATCGATACGGCATTTATTTATGGCAACGAAAAAGAAGTTGGCGAAGGCATCCATCAACAGATCCAAAAAGGTGTACTCAAACGGGAAGACCTATTCATTACCACAAAGGTATGGCCCGACGGTTGCAATCGTCAGAAGGCGTTGGAAATGATCAAACACTCGCTGAAAGAGTTGAACGTTACTTATCTGGATCTGGTTTTAGTACACTTTCCTCACGATGACTACGCCAACACTTATCAAGGTCTGGAAGATGCTTACAACCAGAAACTGGTCCGATCGATAGGTATCTCCAACTTTATGAAGAGCCACATCGATCACGTGCTCAAGACAGCCAAAGTTAAGCCAGCAGTTAATCAAATCAATATCCATCCGACACTCAATCAGGACGAGACTGTTGCCTATTGTAATAAATTAGGTATCGCTGTCACCGGTTACTCACCACTGGGTACCGGATCTATGATTAAGGACCCGACCTTAACATCAATCGGTGCCAAACATCACAAGTCATCGGCACAGGTGGCCATCAGATGGCAAATCGAAAGAAATCTGATAACAATACCAAAGAGTGTCAACAAAAAGTATATTAAGGAAGACTTTGAAGTGTTTGACTTTAAACTAACTGCAGATGAGATCAAAACTATTAATAATATGAAAGCCTAATAATATGTTTGATATAATAATATGCTTTAAAAAATCAATTTAATTTCAATAACTAAATGTAAAACAATTTTGATTATTGATCTTTAAATAAATATTATAAAATACTCTAATTGTTTTTGTATTAATTTAATTAAAAAAAATATGTTTGCAAAATTTGAAATTTTAATAAATAAATTAAGCATAATACTGTTTATAAATTAGAGTTAATAATAATATAATAAACAAACTTCAAAATAGGAAAAATTATAAATACAATGTTAAAATAGTTGCTAATATAATTTTTAAATAATAAAAATAATATTATAACTTTTACTTAAAGTATAATTTATATGTAATCAAGTGTCAAGTTTTAAATTTAAAGTGATATATTATTAAATAATTTATATGCTATATCTTTAAATTGCAAAATAAGTAATTATTTTATTTTTTAATATTAAACTATTTGTTTTAGATAATCAATATAAAAATTATCTAAAATAATTTGACAGATTTATCGTAGAAAAACACATTTAAAAACAAAATTTTCCTTAAATTACTTTAAATAAATTACTTGCTATTTAAAAATAGCATAACTAATTAAAATTTTCAAGGTTAAATTTTAATATATCAACTTTACATTGTTTCAATATTTTAATTACGCGAATATTTTTTAATACCAACATTACATTACATTTTAATGTTTTTAATTTACTTAATGTATTAGTAATTTAATTAATGTATATAATATAATAATGTATATTTATACTGCATTTTAAGTTATTTTAAATACCTGTATTTAATCAACTCAAAAAATATTGAACAACCATTTTTATATCCTATCATAAAATAAAATAAATATTATATTTGTGAGTATATTTCATCAAATAAAAAATGTCCATAAAATATATATAAATATATCTAATATATTACCTTAACCTCTATGAGCAGTGTTTATGCAGTTTATAATTATTTGTTGATAATAACCGGATAGAGACGTGTTTGAAAAAATTAAAATCTTTACTATAAAACTAGTTTTTTAAAAATTTTTAAACACAACTATTTTTCTCATTGACTTTTATAAGTAAATAATTTTTTTTATAAATTTTTAATTCGTGTAATTTGTTTTAAACAATTTGTTTCAATATATATTTTTAATTAATACTGCATTATAATCACAAAATATATATTTGTTTTTATGATGAAGCTGATTTTATTATTAATATTAAATTGTTTTTACATTATTACTTGTGCCAAAGGTAATATTAAATTATAAATATTTAAATTATAAATTGTAAAATTTTATTCAACTTTTATTATTTTTTTTCTAAAACTTATTTTTTTTTTGTTTAACAAATGACTAATACATTAGTTTAGATAATTAATTAATAGATAATAATTTACTGAACAATAAAACACTTAAACATTTGTTAAACTAATGAATTATTTTTTTGAAGGACATTCATATGAGATAATTTTTATTATATGACATAATTATTTATATATTTATTATATTTTTGATATATTGTTTGATATATTGCTTGATTTTATTATCAGATGTGCCACTAATCCGACTGAATACCGATAAGGACGTACCGGCCATAGGGTTGGGCACGTGGCAAACGGAAGGACCCGAAGTGGTCAATGCAGTGATGAATGCATTGGAAGCCGGCTATCGGCATATCGACACCGCCTGGTTCTATCACAACGAGAAAGATGTGGGCAAAGGTATACAACAGGCCATCGATAAGGGTATTGTCAAACGCGAAGACATCTTCATTACTACGAAAGTATGGCCGAGGAATATGAATCGCAGAAAATCATTGGATATCATCAAAAACTCGCTGAAAGAGTTGAACACTTCGTACGTCGACTTAGTGTTGGTTCACTGGCCACTAGGCTTTGCCAGAGCAACAGCTGAAGTCTATAAGGGTTTGGAAGATGCCTACGATAAGGGATGGGTGCGATCGTTAGGAGTGTCCAACTTTAAACCGGCTGAAATTGCCGAACTCCAGAAAACGGCAAAAGTCATGCCCAGTATGAATCAGATCCGAGTCCATCCGGGCTTCAACCAGAACAAGACAATCGACTGGTGCAACAAAAACAATATTACTGTCACCGGCTATTCACCGCTGGGAACGGGAGCCATACTTCGTGATCCGACACTCGTGAAAATAGGTAAAGCAATCAACAAGACTACGGCTCAGGTGGCCATCCGGTGGCAAATACAGCGCCAACTGGTTGTCATACCGAAGAGTACAAAGAAGAATAGGATTATTGAAAACTTTGATGTCTTTGACTTTGAATTGACTGACAATCAGATGAGACAAATCAATTCAATTAAACAACAAAATATCAGAGATTTTTGGGGATAATCTCTGTTTGTTGTGTTTTTCCTCAAATTATTTAATTTAATGACAATATATTAATAGCTTTTCTTGAATTTCATAATACAGTAGTATTCAGTTCAGTCACTACTTAATTATAAATAAAATTACTGAAAAATAATTAATTTATTTATAAATAAAATAATACTCTAATAAATATTATACAATTAAATTATATTTAGATTTTGCTCATATGTATTTATAATTTATGATAATTTTTAAAAATAATAATTTTTAATTAAATAATAAATTAAATTATGATTTGTTTTGTATAAAAATTTTGCTAAAATTATAAATATGCAAATTATTTAATGACTTTATTATATTTGTAGTTTATTATTTGAAAAATAGAAATTAATACACATATTATATCAATAAAAGTACAAAAATAAATTTTTAAGCACATATTCAAAATGAAAAATAATAAATTCAAACAATTATCGTAACATTTGTATTCAAAGCCATTAAAACAAAATCTACATATTATTATTAAATAATAGTAATTTTGTTAAAATAGTTATGCTTTCATTACGTTAATTTGTTTTGTATACAGAGTAACCATAAATATACTGTATATATAGAAACACACATATAAAAATAACTACAGTAATGATCATAAAAATATTATGAAATTAATTTATATAATGTATATAAAAATAAGTACTGTATGTGATATGTATGTGTGTGTCAGTCATATAATGTAAATCTAATATTTTATTCATTATTATAAATCATTCATTAGATTATGATTTTCTCTAATTTAGACTACAATTTGTGAGCAATTCAACAATAAAACAAAAAAAATATTTTAGCAAACAGTATTGCTATAATTTATAAAGTATTTGTTTGTATATATTTTTCAAATTTTTTTAATTATGTACACTAAACACTAAGTATTATTATTAGTATTACATATTAAATTTAATTGTGAATTTAAGAAAAGATAATAATAATAATAATAAAATATTGGGAAAGTGTTGATATTTATCAAAATGATTATTTTATTGTAATAAAAATAAACTACATATTGTGATACATAACGAAAAAATTTATTTGTGTCACCTTAACACATATTTACAATTTTATTACTTTATATCATTTTCATTATTAATAAAAATATATATTAAAATAAAAATACATATATCTAATTGTCAATTACAATGCAAAATTTTATAAATATTGTTAAATATCTTTTAAATTTGTTTTTATAAATCTATGGATGAAAAATCATAAAATAAATAAAGTTTAATAAAAATTATTTCTAATGTTAATCAATATAATCAGTACTAATAATAAAATAATAGTCAAATAGTAAAACTTTATATGACTTTTGATGACTAAATTGTTTTAATAATTGTTTTTGTTAATTTAATTAAATACAGCTCTAAAAATATATATAATGCCAAATAGGATATGTGTAAAATTGTTTATATCACTAATTTTTGCAACAATTTTGTTAATAGTAATTATGAAAAGACCAAATGGTATTAAAAACTTTAGAAACTTATTTTGGCAATTAGATGACCTGGATTACTATTACAAACATAGTGACCAACAATATAATTCAATAGTAATAGCCGTAACGTGTTGTGGAAAACAGTCTATTGTATCGCAAACTATTGTTATGATTAAATCGATGTTAATATTTTCAAAACAAAATATACATTTAATTATTTACACTGATGTTAATCACCGGCAACTATTAAATGAGGTTTTATTTTAATAATTATTAACATAATTAGTTAAGTTTAAAAATAACAGTTAATTATATTTTAAACATTTGTTAAGTACAGTATTATAAATAAAGTAAAATAAAAAATTTTAGTAACTTAATATTATATTTAATTATTATTAGCTTTATTATTATGTAGTTATTAGCATTACCTCAAAATAAACTTGATCAAATAAGCTTTGAAATAAAAACTGCGAAATTTCCAAATGTTTCCGATCAACATTATTATCGAAATTTTTACTTAAAATGTGCGACACAACGCCTATTTTATCCGGTTTGATAATTATACTGATATTATTCAAAAATTAAATAGCAATTAGTAATTAATTTGTTGACATTATTAAAAACAGGTATTATTGCCAAACATTGACTCCGTTATCCATGTGGACAGTGATGTCATATTTATGTCACCAGTGGAACAATTGTGGAAACACTTTGAGTATATGACTGGAGAACAGATGTTTGCGATGGCCGTCGACAATATGAATCCAAACACATCGTGGTATCTGAAGATTGCACACAACGATAGCCTACGGATACCCAATCCAACCGTCTATTCATTTAATACGGGAATTATATTAATGAATTTGACTCAAATGAGAAATACTAACTTTTTTGGTGAAATGGATCCCATTTTCAAACAATACAAGAACCGAATTCATTGGATTGTCAACGACTTTATGACTATATATTTGGCAAAATACCCGAACCGTTATATGAATCTAAGCTGTATATGGAACTACTTGACCGATCACTGCGATGCCGGCCAGTTGTGCACCGATGCCGATCAATACGGTGTGGCCGTATTGCACGGGAGCCGCAGTACATTTGTTAAGCCTAGTTTATGGGCACCACATGCGGCAGCATTTCGGGCAATATATCAGTCATTTTTAAAATACAAAATAAATACAGATATATCACAGAATTTATTAAAACCAATGGAAAGTAATCTAATGAAAACAAATGAAACCAAATGCGGGAATTTATACGAAATGTTTTTTAAATATATTCATCGATCGATTCAAATTATATCATAATATTTTGCTCTATATATAGAATTAACTTTAATTTCTTAGGTTTATAATTGTAATAGTTATTACTTTTGTTATTTTTTTAATATAAAAATTATTATTATAAAAAAAATCTATATCTAAATAAATAAATCTATAAAACGTATTTAAAGTTTGATTCCTGAAATATGCTTTGACTCCGACATCTAATTTGAAACTACATTATATATAACAAATTCAACTATAAAATTTAAAAAAAAATTATCAAATAGTACTGTACTGTTATAGAGTATATTTTGTATTATTTTTTTTAATTACTAATATCATATAAAATAATAATATTATTATTAGAGAAAAAATTCATGTTATGATTTCTTACCTTTATTATGCACTTATTGTATATATTGATAATAATATTTTGTTAATTGTAAATATTTATCAATCTAATTAATTTTGGTACTATATTAATTATTTTAAAAACTTAATATTTTAAATATATCCTATTTAGTGTTTTATATATTGATATAATGTAAATAATAACTTTATTCAAAAAAATAAATATAATATGTTATATAAAATATTTATAAAATTATTGATATTATTAATATTTACAACAATTATTGGGTTAATACTATTATTAATAACATTTAGAACAAAAATTATTACTTAAAAATAAAGTGGAAATTGACACTTTCCCTAAAATTTTTCAAAAAAATATACAATTTATAAATTTAATTAATAATTGTTAACTTTTATTATGTTTTTACAACATATTTAAATTAATAAATTAAGTAAAAATAGTTAAATTAAAATTTATTTTCCAAGAATTTTTAAAGAATATATTGGAAATATTTTCCTATTTTTTAAATTAACTCCCATTTAAATGGGAATTTTTGGGAAATATTATATGTCAACCATTTGCCAAAAGTTTTATTGTATTAACTTTTTAGGCGCACTAAGTAATTAAAAACTTATTACATATTTTTGATACAATAGTTGCAGTCTTAAGCACAGGCATATCAAGGCATAACATGAATGGTCAGTACTATGACTTATATATTGGTTTAATCAATGGGTTAACCTATAAATATGTTGGCAGGTATTTGAAAGGTAATAAATATAGTGAAAGTGCTATTTGTGATAAATATGTTAAAAGTATCCAATTTTAGATTATTTATAATACAATAATTCAATTAATGCTTTGTTTGGTTAAAATATTTCTAAATTTAACATTTATTTACGTATAAAGCATTTATATTTTACATATATATTTAATTATTATAAAATATTAAGTAAATTATGATTTTTACTAATTTTAAACGATATTTGAAATAGAGATCAGAACCTAAACGGTTTCAGTTCGGTTACTAAATTTCGGTTTCGGATTTCATTACGGTTCGGTTTTAGTGACAGTTTCAGCGGTTTCTATTTAAAAATTATTTTTAAAAAATCTATTATTTAATTATTTTATATTATAATTATGATTATTACACAAATTATTATTGTTTAAACTCGATATTATTAATACATTTCATCAATTATTACTTATTCAAATTTATCGATATTTTATATGAAAATAAAATTGAGATATTTTTTAAAACCATATGACGTAACTATGGTTTGGTTCCTGAAATATGCTTCGATTCCGACCTCTAATTTGAAACTACATTATATATATATAACAAATTCAACATTAAAATAAAAACAAACAAAAAATTATCAAATAGTTTTGTACTGTTATAGAGTATATTTAGTATTAATGTTTTTTTTAATTACAAATATCATATAAAATAATATTATTATAGAAAAAATTCATGTCATGATTTCTTACTGTTATTATGCATTTACTGTATATATTGATAATAATAATAATAATAATAATTTGTTAAATGTAAATCTAATTATTTCATGGTACTTTTGTAATTTAAAAAAAATAATATACTAAATATAATGTGTATATAATGTGTATATAATGTGAATAATATACTATTTAGTGTTTTATATATTAATATAGTATTAATAATAACTTTATTTAAAAAAAATAAATATAAAATGTTAAATAAAATATTTATAAAATTATTGATATTATTAATATTTACAACAGCTATTGGGTTAATACTATTATTAATTTTGAAAAATCCAAACGGGATACATAATATTAGCAAGATAATTTGGCAAATTGATGACGTGGATCACTATTACAAATATAGTGTCCAAAAATCTAATCCAATAATAATAGCCATAACATGTTGTGGCACTAAATTTAATATTGTATCGCAAACTTTTGTTATGATTAAATCAATGTTAATATTTACAAAACAAAACATACATTTAATTATTTACACTGATATCCATCACCAGCTAATCTTTGATGAGGTTTTTAATAATACTAATATACTTATACTTTATTATTATAATAATTATGTTTAATATTGTAGTTATTAAAATTGCCTGAAAATAAATTGAATCAAATTAGTTTTGAGATAAAAACTGCTGAATTTCCCAATGTTTTTGATGAAAAATATTATCGAAATTTTTACCGCAAATGTGCGACACAACGACTTTTTTATCCGGTTTGATATGTTTTGTAACTATTATTAATTAAATAGTAATTTACAAATTCATTAGCAATATATTAATTTACATAAAATAAATACTGTTTCAGTTATTATTGCCAGACATTGACTCTCTGATACATGTGGACAGTGATGTCATATTTATGTCACCAGTGGAACAATTGTGGAAACACTTTGAGTATATGAGTGGAGAACAGATGATTGGAATGTCAGTCAATAATATGAATCCAAACACATCGTGGTATCGGATGATTGAACGCAACGATAATCTACGGTTACCTAAAGCTACCATTGATTCACACAATACGGGAATCATTTTAATGAATTTGACTCGAATGAGAACCACTAACTTCTTTAGCGAAATGGATCCCATTTTCAAACAATACAAGAAACGAATTCATTGGATTGTCAACGACTTTATGACTATATATTTGGCAAAATACCCGAACCGTTATATGAATATAAGCTGTATATGGAACTACTTGACCGATCACTGCAATGCCGGCCAGTTGTGCACCGATGCCGACCGATATGGTGTGGCTCTATTGCATGGAAGCCGCCATACATTTGTAAAGACCAATACAGAGGCACCAAATGCGGCGGCATTTCGGGCAATATATCAGACATTTTTGGAATATAAGTTAAATACTAATATATTACAGAATTTAATAAAACCAATGGAAAGTAATCTAATGAAAACAATTGAAACCAAATGCGGGAATTTATACGAAATGTTTTTTAAATATATTTACCGATCACTTCAATAATAATATTATTATTTCATTTGATATAATTATTATAAATATTATTAATTTTTTTTAATAAATAGTTCATGTTTTATTTTTGAATATTTTTTACAAAAATATTTTTTTGTTATATTTTGATTAATTGTAATAAAATATTTAACAGTTTTAATTATTTTTATTTAATAATTTAATTTAAATAAATTATGAAAAACATAATAAATTTATTACTTATTATTAACAATTATTATATTTTCTTTAAGATTAGTAAGAAAATTATGATTCCCTACCCTTTTCTAAATTCATTAGTATAGGAAACATATTTACTAATAATTTGTTAAAATTTGTAAATGTTTAGAAAAAACAAAGTATCACAATATTTTATTTATATAAAAATTATTTTTATTAAATTTCAAAACATTTAATAATTTTAACCTAATAAAAAAAACTAAACCTTTAGAATAAATTATAAAATAATTAATTGATTAGTTATTAATTGGAATTATTAATTGGTTTGATATTGAAAACAAGATTTTCAAATATTTTTGGCAATTTTCTCTGACTATTATCCGATTGAATACGTTTAGAAATTTTAGCCAACTTTTCGTGAAGTTGTTTATCAGATAATAGTTTGTCGATTGCAGATAACAACTCATTTTCAGTACACGAGTAGAGATCCAATCGTATACCGAAACCATTGTCCTCAACACACTGTGCGTTATCGAACTGATCGACAAACAGTGGTAATACAATCATAGGTTTACCGAAATACATGGTTTCGGTAACTGTATTGTTGCCGCCGTGAGTAATGACCAAATCGACTATTGGTAGTACTTGTAGTTGAGGTATACTTTGCTGACCCCACATGTTATCGGGTAAGTCATACTCATTATGAAGCGGACCTTTCGATACAATAAACCGATTGTTTGATTTAGCCATTATAGTGACCAAACGTTTCATATTTTCGACAACAACAGCACCCATAGATCCTAACGAAAAGTAAATAAGTTTTCCCGGTTTGTCTCGCAATTGCTCCGGTAATTCAAACCGTTTGTCTTTCTTTTCATTTCGCATAAAGCTATCAAATCTATAGACATTTTCGGGCAATGGTCTGATATCAGTGTAATCTAATTCAATCGGATAGTGATATATATTAAGATAAGGAGACAAATGAAAGTATTGACAATCGGGTAACGGTTGACATCCCTTAGAGATAAAATAATTGTTAAAATCGTGCCATATTTGACGGGTGGCGTTGTTAACAGTTTGCCGATACAATTGCCACTGATTTTTATTTCCGTATATTGAATATCCTTCAATACAGTATAAAATAATAATAATATAAAAAATCTTGTTTTTAAAAATTAAAAAACAAAAATAATAAATATATAATGAATATATAATAATCTCATAGTTATATTTAAATTAATTATATATTAAATTAATATTATAAAAATATTGAATGTATCATTTGAAATAAGTTTTATTTAATTTTTGAAAGACTTGACTTGCATTTTAAATTATTAATAAATAACAGATATTATTTTTTAACAATAATAGTATTATAGTTTATATTATTATTATATTCATTCAATATTTTTTTTATTAAACACTTTTTATTTAAATTATTATTTATTTAGTTTTAATAACTATTTATAATAAATAGAAATTATGTAATGACATACCTGATCCATATGGTGGTGTCCTTTTGTCATCAATTAGCAACAATGGATTACTACTACACGACAAAACCCAGGGCACACCCGACTGTTCAACCGATGGATAGCCTATGACCTGGTCTAACACTATCAGATCAGGTCTAACAATATCAATAGTATCTTCAATAATGGGATCCATTTGACGGGAATTCTGACAAAATTTATTTATATGTATTGTTTTAATGTTAACCATCTTATCGATGGACGGCTGGTCTACAAAACAGCCCTCTTCTTGTAGTATTAGAGCCCATAGTTTGGCCGGATCTTCATCGGCATTGATTTTGTCGCCATTAATATCATAGTATATTACTTGAAAACCATATTTCTCTAGTTTTCCCGACCACTGACGTGAAATCATAAATGTAACCTTATGTCCGGCTCCCGACAATTGTTGACCGATACCGATGCAAGAGTTTACGTGACCGACCGAATCGTTTGTTATAAACAATACTGATATACTGTTTACAGTCATAACTGATGAATACTATTCATATGTCTACTTTAATTTATAGGTATAATAAAAATAATAATATCAATATCAATGATTGTAAAATATTGAAATTATAAAATAATAAATCACTTAAAATAAAATTAATAGTTTTTTATAAATATATAAATTTCTAATTTTAATTTATAACTATAATACAAATTATATTTAATGTAATATTATTCTATTATTATTTGTATTAATCAATTACTTTATGTTATAGAAGTTAGACTTACTTTTTAAGATTTAATTTAATTAAAGATTAATTATTACTGAGTTTCACATTTTTATAAAATCAATATTATATTGCTATATAACTATGTAATGGTATATACAGTATCTTATAGTTTGTATTTTTATTCAAAATAGTAGTTTTATAATAGTACTCATAAGTTATCCTTGAAGCTTGCTTTAACTTATAATTTACATAAATAATTACTAATGATAATTATTATTATTTATAGGCCATATAAGGTAATAGCTAATATATATATATATTTATGTCTTAACTATAGTTATCTTTATACAAAAAAAAATTATTTAATAATTTTAATACACATTTTTAAAGCTATTCAGGCTTAAGGTATTCATTCAACTGTTAATTGATTGCTAATATATTTACATTACTTTTATGTTTACTATTATATTATATACTTTATATTTGGATTAATAATAAAATAAAGTTTTAACTACAAACTAATAATAATATAATTTTAATTTGGGATAACAGTATATTTTTTGTTGTTGAGTACTGGCCACTAGTGATAAACATCAACGATTATAAAGGTCATCTCTGAGACATCTAATCGGAGTTTATCCTAAAGACCACATCATAATATAAAAGAAAAAATAATATATTTTTTTAAAAATTAAAGTTATAAAAAAATTTAAATGAAAATATTATCATCAAATATTAAACATATCTTTCATTGTGTTTTAATGGTGTCGACAGTATTAGGCCACGAATTATTTTTCCATTATATGAATAATACAAAAGTTAATAATAATAATAATTTATCTGACAATTTGTCCAATATTTATGGCCAGTGGCCGGCAATAGCTATATATTTTATTTGTTTGTTTATTAGTCTACTAATGTTAACACAAAATTTACTCAATTTTTTCGGACTAATCATTTATAATGCATTCAAATCATCAAAAGCTACAATAAAATCCAAGCGACGGCCACAGGATCTGCCATTTATATGCATACGTGTTGTCACGTGTGGCGACTATCCCGAACTGGTCCGCAGTAATGTCGACCGAAATTTGAAGACATGTTTGACGGCAGGTCTGAGCAATTTTATCATCGAAGTAGTAACCCATAGATATATAGATTTTGGTAAAAGTAATACAAGATTACGCCAATTGGTTATACCAGACAATTATCAGACCAAAAGCGGTGTTTTATTTAAGGGTAGATCACTTCAATACTGTTTGGAAAACGGTATCAACAAATTGGATGCTCAAGACTGGATCATACACTTGGATGAGGAAACTGTAATGACTAAGGAGTCAGTATACGGTATTTGTAATTTTATAGTCGACGGTAGACATCAATTTGGCCAGGGAACCATTACATATGTCAACAACAGTATAGTCAATTGGTGGACAACTTTGGCCGATTGTGGTCGTGTGGCATACGATATGGGATTGCGTCGATCGCTGATGAAAACGTTTCACATACCTTTGTACGGCTGGAACGGATCCTATATGGTGGTCAAGTTTGGTGCCGAACAAGTGGTCACATTTGATCACGGAGTGGACAGTTCGGTCAGCGAGGACTCGAGTTTTGCATTGCATGCCTACGCCATGGGCTATACATTCGACTCGATTGACGGCGATATGTATGAACAGTCGCCGTTCACTGTATGGGATCAACTGAGACAACGTCGCCGTTGGATTCAGGGAACACTGTTGACGGCTCGGATGACTACTATTCCCCTGAAATATAGACTGGCTATGATTATGCAATCTATTTTGCATTTTATGATGTTAGTTCAAGCTATCGCTTTTGTTTATCGGGTGCCGGCAGTCCAGCCCAATAGCTATTTGTGGTTTTATGGTCTAATAGGCCGATTCGGTGAATCATTATTATATTATAATCAATTGTTTGGCGCTTTTCGATCGTTCAATAGTCAACGATTATCGCCAAAAACTTATATATTGTGTTTGATTGGATCGGTACTAACTGTCCCCTACAATGTGCTTTCGTATACAATTGCCGTTTTTTGGGCATTGATAGCACCAAAACATCAATTTTTTGTTGTTAAAAAACAGTAATTATGATACAATCAATATTATATTTAGTGTATAATTTTTAATATGCGATGACTATTTTATAAGTTAAAAATTGTTTTTAAAAAACTTAAAAATTAATTATTTTAATATTTTGTTAGATTTTTTTAAATAACTTTGAAGTTAGTTTACCCTGTTTTAAAAATTTAGTCGATTATAAAAGTTAAAAAGTATTAAAATAAAAATTGAATTAAATGTATTATTTTTATATAATAATAGTAATAACATTAATACGTCATTGTATATATTTAATATACAGTATTATTGATATATCTAATATCCAATATCTATTATCTATATTAAAATTAAATTATACGATACATAGACATAGTATAGAGCTAATTAAATTTTTTTAAAAATAATTTAGGATTAAGTACTTAATTGTGATAATATGAAAATTATTTATAAAAAAATCTGTAATTCAGTATTTAGAGAAAAAAAACAATGCATTACAATATTTTAGATTAATAACTGATTTTTTATTAAAGTTTTTAATACATTATTAATAAATAATTAAAAACAAAATTTTTATAATACCTTATTAATACCTTAATTAATTAATTATTATTTAAATCTTTAATTGTTTTGTTATTGAAAACAAGATTTTCAAATATTTTTGGCAATTTTCTCTGACTATTATCCGATTGAATACGTTTAGAAATTTTAGCCAACTTTTCGTGAAGTTGTTTATCAGATAATAGTTTGTCGATTGCAGATAACAACTCATTTTCAGTACACGAGTGGAGATCCAATCGTATACCGAAACCATTGTCCTCAACACACTGTGCGTTATCGAACTGATCGACAAACAGTGGTAATACAATCATAGGTTTACCGAAATACATGGTTTCGGTAACTGTATTGTTGCCGCCGTGAGTAATGACCAAATCGACTATTGGCAGTACTTGTAGTTGTGGTATACTTTGCTGACCCCACATGTTATCGGGTAAGTCATACTCATTATGAAGCGGACCTTTCGATACGATAAACCGATTGTTTGATTTAGCCATTATAGCGACCAGACGTTTCATATTTTCGACAACAACAGCACCCATAGATCCTAACGAAAAGTAAATAAGTTTTCCCGGTTTGTCTCGCAATTGCTCCGGTAATTCAAACCGTTTGTCTTTCTTTTCATTTCGCATAAAGCTATCAAATCTATAGACATTTTCGGGCAATGGTCTCCAATCAGTGTAATCTAATTCAATCGGATAGTGATATATATTAAGATAAGGAGACAAATGAAAGTATTGACAATCGGGTAACGGTTTACATCCTTTACGCATAAAATAATTGTTAAACTCGTGCCATATTTCACGGGTGGCGTCGCTAACAGTTTTCCTATACAATTGCCACTGATTTTTGTCGCCATTTATTGAATATCCTTCAATATAGTTTTTTAATAATAAAAAATGCAAATAAATATTTTTATTTAAATTTGTTATAATAACAAATAACAAATATAATAAACTTGTTGTTATAATTAAATCAATTATATACTAAACTAATATTATAAAAATATTTATTGCAGTAATAGTTTACTAGTTTTTTTTAATATCAGATAATAATTTTTAAAAATATATAATATACAGCATATCATTATTAGTTAAACACATTTTATAATCTTTATTTGCACGGATAGGCTGCTAGGGGTACATGTATTCAATCTATTTTCTATATAATATGTTTAGAAAGCAATAAAAAATATCATACATATACACATATAATATAATTTTTTATAACTTTATTTAATGCATAATTATAAATTGTTTTCTATACGTACTGTTATAATATCACTACAACTACAGTATCAATATTTAAGCAAAATCTAAGAACCATTTTATAAAAAAATTAATATGTATTTCCAATTATAATTAGGCTATGCTTGCGATGGGAACACCAGGTTAGGTAATGAGGCAAACAATAATACACTAGAATTTAATTATTTGTTATTTTTGTATATTGTGTGATTAGTAAAATATCAAGGTTAAGAGTAGGGGGTAGGGGTATGGCCAGCTTACCTCCAGTGACCAAGATTTTGGAGATTTTATCTCAAGTTTTTCGGAAATTAAAAAAATTGTCGCTTAATAACGATAAGAAATTAACCCCCCTAAAATTTTGGCGCTTAGGGTCAGATTTTAAAAAAAATTTTAATTAATATTTTTTAATTTACTATTTTTACGTTTTTCTAACTTATTTACATAAAATTATTATATAAAATAGTTAAAATTTAGTTACTAATTAGTTAATTTAGTTAAAATTAAGTTACTTTAGTTAAAAAAATAATCTATATATATAACATTTGTAATTTGTAAATTAAATTTTTAAAAATGAAATGTTAAATTTTTTATTATGTTATTAATAGATGCTTATTTTTACATTATAGATATAATATTAATAAACAATACTGTAAATATTCATGTTTTTAGATAATAAAAAAACTAAAAATAAAAATTTATTGTTAATTTTTTACTTTTAATATATAAAACTTAATTGAGTTGATTAATTTGATAAAAATTAGTTTCAATATTTAAATTCGTCAATATAAATTTTATTATTTTAATATAATTTTAAGTTAAAAATGGAGCTATAGTTGGTTAGAATGATTAATTTTATTTCAATTATAGTATGAGATAAAAATAATCATAATAATTTCAAATTAAAGTTTGAAAGTCGACACCCACCCAGTAACCCCTCCTAGGCCAAAAAAAACTTGCTTAACCCTGTATAATATACATAATAATTTTATCATCTATACTGATGTAGCGCATTGCTATCTAGTTATACCTTATTATAACGATACCCCATATAATGTTATATATATAGCATACCTGATCCATATGGTGGTGTCCTTTTGTCATCAATTATCAACAATGGATTACTACTGCACGACAAAACCCAGGGCACACCCGACTGTTCAACCGATGGATAGCCTATGACCTGGTCTAATACTATCAGATCAGGTCTTACAATATCAATAGTATCTTCAATAATGGGATCCATTTGACGGGAATTCTGACAAAATTTATTTATATGTATTGTTTTAATGTTAACCATCTTATCGATGGACGGCTGGTCTACAAAACAGCCCTCTTCTTGTAGTATTAGAGCCCATAGTTTGGCCGGATCTTCATCGGCATTGATTTTGTCGCCATTAATATCATAGTATATTACTTGAAAACCATATTTCTCTAGTTTTCCCGACCACTGACGTGAAATCATAAACGTAACCTTATGTCCGGCTCCCGATAATTGTTGACCGATACCGATGCACGAGTTTACGTGACCGACCGAATCGTTTGTTACAAACAATACTGATATACTATTTTCAGTCATAACTGATAACTACTACTTATTTTATTTGTTAAAAAATAATGAAATTATAATTTTTTAAAATAAAAATTAATAGTTTTTTGATAAATGTTAATTTATTTTTCTAAAGCTTACTCAACAAAGTTCTATTTTTAACTTTAGTATTACAATTTTATTTTCATATTACCTATATTAATTAATTAATGCAATTGACGTTAGTATTACACTTTAAATAAAATTAAAATAAACATATTTGTGATTTTTCTAACATTTTTTATTACTAAAAAAATTATTTTATAGAAATTAAGTAAATTTAATATTAGATTATATTATTTAGATTGTATAGTCTGTATAGTTTGTTATTGACTATAACTTATGGTGTAAACCAATCTAATGTAGAGGAAGGGATCAAATATGCAATGAAAGTGGAATTTTCCATTCATTTTATAATAAATTTATTTAATACTCAATAATCATATTTTATAATTTTTCTTAAATAATAGTATTATTAGTTATACTAATTGAATATTATTTTTCCTGTTTTTAATGTCAATCACTGACCATTTAGTATTATTTTTAGCTATAAATAGTATGGATTTACTCATTGAAATTCAATCTATTATCAGTACCTAAACAGTCATTTACAATATAATTACAGTGATTTACTTTATAATAATATGTAAACCTTTTTTAATAAGTTTTTTATATAAATTTTATTGTATTTATTACACATATAACTTATATTTTTAGTGATTAGAGATTAGAAATATTAATAAAAATAATTAGATATATAAACAATTGATTAAAAGTTGATTATCGTAGCAAATGTTATAAGATATAACAATATATTTTAAAAGGTAGTCTAAAAACATATAATTAAATATAAGCATATATTTCGCATAAAAGATATTGTTGTGTTTTGTACATTAAATATAATATTAAATTAATTATAAAATTAAATAATACTTTAAAATGCCTTCAAAAAGCTATCAATAAATCTAAAGTGCAGTAATTGGATATTAATACACAGGTTGTCATTAATACAACTACAGTACTATAGACTCTATAGTATAGACTATAGAGTACTGTTCCCAGTATTGGATCATATTATTTATATCTTATTAATTAAATAATTTTTTTTGTTATTATATAGTATTTTATTATATACATATATATATATATATTGTTATATATTATATTACTATTAATTTTTATTATAAACTTTTTATATTATTAAGTGTCCGCCGGTTTTATTACCGTTTAGTTACCCGATTCTGGCCCCCAGTGGTCACAGTTGAGTAGTATTGCATTGAAAACAATAGTAAACTTTCACAATATAAAGTATACAGGTCATTTACGGTAATTGTAATTTATAACTTGTAACTCATGGCGTAGTACTACTACTACTATAACTACATAAATATAATTGTTATAATTATTTAATAGAAAGTTATTTTTATAAATTTATTACTACAATAGTTAAGACCAGAATGACTGGTATTTTACAAATACAGTATATTATATTAAAATTGTGTTAAATATAAAAAACATATATAAAATCCTAAATGTATTAAAAGTATGTTAAACATGCTTTAAAAATTATATTAAAAATACGTCAAGTTATGTATAAATAAATAGTAATTTATATTAATAGTATATACTATTAATAATAAATACACAATAAATATGTCATTTTTTATGTAATTATTATACAGTATATATGATTTACAAATCTTGGTGGACATTGATCGGTGATAAGGTTTGATTACAGTAGGCATTTGTATTGATGGACGCATCCAAAAAGTCATGCCAAGTATTCGTTCGATTTTTGCACTCTAGATGTATGGGAACGGTATGTAAACTACATTTACATTTACAGTTGTCTAATACAAAATGACTACTATTATGACGCGAAATACCCGACCAATTGGCAAGAATACCGGTGACAAAGGCGTCGTCAATGTCCAGAACATAATGTCCTGCAATAGATTTGTAAGAGTCTAATGACCGAAGCAATTGATCTTTGTTGACATTGTTGGCGACATATGTCGATAGAGGATAATCGGGATAATAATTGTTTGGATAGTACTGTCTCGGGACATGCCATTTGAAGTCCATTTCTCTGTGAAGAACTAAATCAACAAATCTTATTAAACCATTAAAACCCATATCAAAGTCAGGCAACACTTTCAACAGTAGATCTATATTAACAAAGGAGTCGTCGTCTATCTTCAGTAGATATTTCACTGACGAACAGTACCTATGAAGCCATCGTTGAGTTGCAATGGCTTTGAGTGTCAGGTTATAGTAGTGGTCGACAAAACCAAACTGAATGATATCGTTATACTTGTTTGACTCTATCATCAGCTCTTCATTAACCGTTTGGTTCTTATTTAATGCGAGTGCAAACCAGACACTAATGTTATGTCTTTTGACAGCTCCGACCCAACCCGACCTTAACTCTTGTCTAACGTCAAAGTATTTACCCGTTGATTGACCGGCACTATGAATGATGACAACCATATCGTGACTGGTTTTGCAGTGTTTGGGATTAATAATGACTTTTTTAGTCAATTCTAACTCATGATTGTTGTTAACATACGGCCGCTTAGCACACAGTGATTGACCACTCATGACAACCATAACCACAACTAACACATCAATTATTAACAGAAAGTTTATTGAACTTATCATCATTTGGTTTGTAAATTACAAAATCAAATGAATTGATAACAATTGACTACAATTCAAGTTATAGTTAACTATTGTGAGTGTACTGTACTAACAAAACTAGAGTACCCCAGACTGTGAATTTACTACCAATAAAAAGTTAGTTATTTTTTAATTGCAAAAATTTAATATAAGATTAATTAAATTATAACGTGATATTTTTTTATTATAAATATATATAACTTATATATATATAATATAATATACAGTAAATTTATAAACTACTTATTATACATATAAAATATAAATATTTTGAAAAAAAATTCTAACAGTTTTTAATTATAACTCTACTTTTGATTATAAAATAACTAAAATTTCTAATCCAACGCCATTTATATAGATTATAGAGTTTATATAGATGTATTCAATTAAATATAATAATGCTAAATTTCTATTTTATAAATTATACAATTTTATACATTTCATTTACATATTTTCCTAATTTTTTAGATGAATAATTATATTAATTTTAATAAACATAAAAAATTATTTTTATTATTTACAAATACTTAATTACAGATCATTGCAAATAATATCACAATATTTTTTACTAATTTAAATAATTATTAATTTTAATTTTTCATAAATGTTTTTAAAAATTTGTTTGTATTATGTATAAACTGTTTACTATTATTATTATTATTTATTAGTTTTGATCGATAGTTATAACGATTTGTGAACAATTCAACAATAAGAATAAGCTTTAAATATTTATATGTTTTATCAAATCTGTACTATATTTAACAAAAACATGTATTAATGATATATTATATATTGTGAAATCAATATTTTATGTAAATTATAATAATTTAGTAAATATATATATATCATAATAGCACCATGATCAAATAAACTATTACTAATAAACTCTAGTTTAACCCTCTTTACTAAAGATGGACAAAAAGAAGTTTCTATTAATTATTAATATCATAATAATAATATTAATACTATATTTGAGTACAGCATAGTTAAAAAATAAGTCAATTCATGTATTATAAAAACGTTAAAAATATACAATATTATACTATAAAGATCAGAGTTAAGTCAGGGGTAGTAAGGGGGGGGGGTAAGGCCAAAATGTATGATTAAATGTATGATTGGCCAGATAATTGCACTCGACTATCATTTATAATTTGTTTTCAATTTTCGAAAATCGAAAATTTAAGAAAAATCATGAAACACTTGTCAAACAATTTTAATATATTTTAATTTTAATTTTTATTGTGCTATCTCTTGTAGTTTTTGAGATATTGCATATACCGGTGCTAAACTACATAAGCGCAACGAGAATTAATATAACTATATAATGTTGTCCGTTCTATGATTTCTATGTTTCCTAAAATTTTTTTATTGTTCTAGCTCAATTTATTATAGAGATATTATCCATAAGCCAGTTACTACCCTTCTGTAAATAAATTTATATGTTGTTTATATGTAATTTTTTTATTACAATAATTGTTATTATAAAATTAAAATAAATGTTTAAATGTTAGTCAAATTTATAAAATGTTGTAAAATAATATTACATTTTAAACGAAATTATTTGTATTTTATATTATTATAGTGGCTTGCTATTAATTAAATTATTTTATTTAAATACAAGATTTTATAATTCAACATTATACTGTATATCTCAATTACAAATAAGCATGAACAGGGTCATTAATAAGTTTGTTATTATAAGTTGAATTTTATACATATAGACTATGCAATAAATACAAATTAAACAATATATGAGTTGAATGAACTGATTAGTTGAATAAATGTTGTAATTATCTTGAAATGTGTTAATATTTATTACTATTTATTATTTCATCAGTATATTAAATATATTTATAAAATAATCTAAATTTTTAGTTAAAATTAAGTTAATATAGGTGTATTCAATTAAATATTACCATGATAAATTTCTATTTTATAAATAATACAATTTTATACATTTCTTTTACATGTTTTCTCAACTCAGTAGATGAAGATTATATGCAATGTTTACAAATATAATAATCAGTAATTATTAAAAAGTAATAAATAAAAAGTTATAATAATGTAGTTTAAATGTAAAAAATTACTAATTGCATAATTATAGATAGTATTAAACTAATCATTATTGTAATTGGTTATTTTTTGATTAATTGCAAAACTAAATAGATAATAGCATCGACTGCTAGATACTATTTTTGTTGCAGCAGTCGATGCTATTATCTATTTAGTTTTGTAATTAATAAAAACTAACCAATTACAATTAATATTCAGTTTAATATTATCTATAATTAATTGCTTGGTCATATTTACATTTAAACTATGTTTGACCTGATATTTAATATATATATATATATATATATATATATATATATATATATATATGATAGACTATCATTGATAATATCACCGGTCAAAATCAGTCTAGTTTTAGGATACTCTCCCTCTCTCTCTCTCTAAATATGTTTACAATAATGCTTAATAAAATATGGACTAAATTATTATTTATATTATTAATATTTCCAACCATTGTGTTAATACTATTTTTAATAACGCCTGATGATATTGTACATTTTAATAAAATAATTTGGCAATTTGATGACCTGGATCATTATTACAAATATAGTTTACGAAAAAACAATTCAATAGTAATAGCCGTGACGTGTTGTGGTGAACAGTATATTGTATTGCAAACTTGTGTTATGATTAAATCCATATTAATATTTTCAATAAAAAACATACATTTTATAATATACACTGATGTCAATCATCGGCAACTATTTAAAGAGGTTTTTTCATAACAATTTATAATATTATTAGTTATATTAAAAATTAATTATATGTTTTAAACAATGCTAATTACAGATATATACATTATTGTATAGACAGATATTATTGTATAATAAATACAATAATTTTAGTAATAAGAGTAACTTTAATATTATGTGTTATTTTATTATTATAATTGTGTAGTTATTATCATTGCCGGAAAATAAACTTAATCAAATAAGTTTTGAAATAAAAACTGCTAACTTTCCCAATGTTTCCGATGAAGATTATTATCGAAATGCCTTTAAGGAATGTGCGACACAACGACTGTTTTATCCGGTTTGCTATTTATAATGATATTAATTTTAAAATAGTATAATCAGTATTATTAATTCATTAGATAATATTAATAATACATATTATATTAACTAATCAGTTATTATTGTCCGACATTGACTCTCTGATACATGTGGACAGTGATGTCATATTTATGTCACCAGTGGAACAATTGTGGAAACACTTTGAGTATATGACTGGAGAACAGATGTTTGGGATATCCGTCGATAATATGAATCCAAACACATCATACTATCTAAGGATTTCAAAAAACGATAGCAAACGGATACCCAATCCAACCGCCTATTCATTTAATACGGGAATCATATTAATGAATTTGACTCAAATGAGAAACAAAAACTTTTTTGACGAAATTGATCCCATTTTCAAACAATACAAAAAGCGAATTATGTTTGTTGTCAACGACTTTATGACTATATATTTGGCAAAATACCCGAACCGTTATATGAATCTAAGCTGTATATGGAACTACTTGACCGATCACTGCGATGCCGGCCAGTTGTGCGCTGATGCCGATCGTTACGGTGTAGCCGTATTGCACGGGAGCCGAAATACATTTATTAAACCCAGTTTACAGACATCAAGTTCGGCGGCATTTCATGCAATCTACCTGTCCTTTAAAAGATATAAATTGAATACAAATATATCACAATATTTATTAAATCCTATGAAACGTATTCTTCTAAAAACAAATGAAACCAAATGCGGAAACTTATACGAAATGTTTTTAAAATATATTTACCGATCTCTGGAAATATTATCATAATATTAACTTTAATTTATTATATTTAGATGTAATTTATATTATTTTTTGTAATATTTTTTATCACAAAAGTTGTAATTATAAAATTAAATAGATGTTTAAATAATATAGAAACTATTAAATTAAAAAAAAAATTATTATTACGTTTAAATTACTGTTTAAAATTTATTGTTTTGATTTATGAAATAACTAAACACATTTTCAATAGTTAACTTTTAATCAACAAAAAATCTGTTATAATTTTAAAAATATAATAAAATAAATTTGCAGTTTTGAGAAAATTTATTGTATTTTATATTAGTCAACTAATTTGCTATAAATTATGTAATTGTTATAAATGCAAATATTTTAATTATTAATATATATTACATACCTTTATTACAAATAAACATTTACAAGATCATTAATAATTTTTTATAAGTTTAATTTTGTACATTTTATAAACAGTTTATTATTACAATTTTACTATATATAAGTTGAATGAACTGAATAAATAAATTGAATTAAATATATGTTTGTAATTAACTTAAAATGTGTTAAACTTAACTATATTTAACTGTATTTAAAATCATGGTTTTAAAAAATGTAATAATTGTATGCAATATTACTGTATATACGGTACATAATACAGCTTAGCTTGTTTATAGCTATGATGTCATTTAATTACTGGTATATAACTAAAAATGTGTTAAAAATTTATGCAATTTTTAATTATTAAGGTTTTTGCTTAAATCTATAGTATATATCAAACTTTAGTACTGTATATACAGATATTAATCAATAGATTTAACAGTTTGTTTAAGTTGTTTAATAGATTAATTAACTAAAAAAAAAATTTTAACCAAAAAATGTATTTAAAATTTCTAATACTTGGACTGACATTACACTTGATAATGGCGCAGGACTTAAAATTATTGGAGAACCTGGATGAAAAAATTGAAGCATGGAAAAATCAAACGGCAAACATACAACAAGTGAAAAACTATGGCACCTGTAGCTGTAAGCCTATTATCAATATTATTGAGATTGTCATCCGTGTACTCATCAGCTTATTGAAGGCTGTCTGCCAACTTGTTGACCAATTGCTTACAATGCTCGGCCCAGCAGATCCGCTCCGGGAGGTATTGGATGTTATTAAAACAAATGGTATATTAGGTGTGGTAGTCATCCTGCTTAATTTACTCATTCAAATTTGGTAGTTCCTTGTTTTGTTTGTCTAAATATATATTTATTTATTTGTAATATTTGTCAATTTGTTAATTTTATGTCCATATTTTTTAATGTATTTCTTTTTGTTTGTTATAAATGTAATTTATAATAAAAAGTAATTTTTACAAAAATAAAATTGTTTTGATTGATTTTTATTTATTAACTAAAAATTAGTATGATCAAATATCACATTTAAATCTTATATAATAGTTTTTATTGCATATTAGTTAGAATTATAAAAGTTTACACTAATAACAGAAAATATTATACTATCGGTTATTATTTAATAACAATTTTATTTAAAAATTTGTTTTTTTTAAATTATGATATTTTTGATGGATTCGGTATAATATAATCTAAAACATGATAATAGAGTTATTTAGACCTTTGCCTAGTTTTCTGTTAAATTAAAGATTAGTTTTATATTTTATTAAAATTTTTTATTTATAAAAAAAATTATATTAAAATATAGGGAATCTTTGTTTTTATAAAGAATAGTGAAATAATTGCTAGAAATAAAAACTAAATTAAAAACCATTAAAAAAAATTACGATTAGTTTAATGAACTTTTGAAAAAATATATTATAAAAAAACAATTTTGAAAAAATTTTCTTGTAATTTCTATATTAAACCATATTTTAAACAAATTTTTGTTGCAAAATATGTTACAAATGTAATTAAAATTTAATGACTGGTATAAAATTGGTAAACCACTAGAAATGCTATATTTCTAAATATACTGACAAATATATTATTATTATTATAGTTTGCAAATCGTTATTTACAAAGAGTGTACTGAATCAAGACATACAAAAATACAAATATCTGAACAAAAAAAATTGATATTTAATTAAAATTTTTTTTTTGAGTAATAATGTATCGAAAACTACTCATATTAGGTATAATATTCAGCACTGTTTTGGCAAAAAAATATCCAATTTTGGATAATTTGGAAAAAAAGATAGACCTCTGGAAACAGGAACTGGAAGAGAAAAACAGTGGCGACGGCAGTCCCGATCAAGAGTCTAAATATACTAGTGGTCAGTGCCCGGCGGCCGTACTTATCAATATTATTTGGGGTATTGTTTATGTATCGGAAACATTGTTGAAGTTTATCTGCGAAGTGGTAAAGAAGTTGTTGGAAAATACACAAAACGAAAAACTGAAGATAATGTTGGGTTCGCTTCAGTGCGACAAGAGTTTGGTCACAGCTATACTGGCTCTGTTGGACCTCATTATGAAAACGTTATCTCAATCTCTGGGCACAGGAGTTGTTCATTAATAGCACAAAACTAATCAAAATAAAAACTAATTGTGTTGTTTGTCGTCTATAAATCTTGTGGTGTCTTCACTAATGTTGTCACTAATGTCCCTTAAATGTGGTGCAAATGCATGTCTTTTTTCTCTCAATTGTTATACTCAAACTGTTATATCTAAATGTGTAGTTAATATACTATACTGTACTGTATATTCATTGTCTTATAAAGTTGTTTAGAAATATTGTTGTTTAATTTATTATTAAAAATGATTTTTAAATAAAAACCATTAATACAAAATTAATTTTATACAAATGATTTTATTCATTATTTTATTTAATAATTAAAATTGATTATAATTTAATTACAATAAATTCTAATTAGTTATAAATTAAACGTAGTAGTACGGGTAAATTAATTTGTATAAAAAATTAAGTATAATAAAGGGTTATTATTATATAAAAAATCATTATTATCGTAATTATAAACAATCTAGTTCTAAACAATTGATTAAATAATTGATTATCAAATTATAAATAATTCATTATACTGGGTAAATCTAATTATGCAATACTATTAAAAAATTTTAAAGATATTTTCAAATCATTATAGAAAAAAATCAGTTATATTTCTCAAATGAATTAAAGTTTCTCAATTTAATTGCATTTAAATTATACTGCAGATGACTATCAATTATCAGATGATTCATCAGTAGTTATGTCCAAATCATGTTTGTCATCAATTGTGTCAGTGATTGGCTATTATTAGATCCAATAATTTTTATTAATCATATAAATATCCCAATGATAATCATATTAACTCATTTCATACTTTAATACCATTCTTCGTAATCTCTTTTGATGATTGATTTGTCGACGTCTTTGTAGTTTTGAAATCAATGATTCGTCCGGTTTGTGGATCAGTTATTACTGCCTTTGTTGGTCTCCTATTATTCTTCTAATACACAAATAATTGGTATTAAAAAAATTTGCAATTAATTTATAAAAATAAATTTAAAAAAAACAAATTAAAAAAATATTTATATAACCTTTGGTGGACTGAAAACACAGTACGGAATTGATGTCATGAATGATGGCGGAGGCGGTGGTGACAGAAAGCTTATCGGTAAGTGTGGTATCGGAGGATAAGCTGGAAAAAAATTAATTTAAATATTAAATTATCATTTGATTGACAAATTGATCCACAAAAAAACAACCGGTATATACTTACGAGTAAAATGAGTATAATTTGGCTGATTTTGCATCATTACAAATGTTGTCGACGACATTATCTGTGATCTTTGATTGGTATTGAATGTCATTTGTTTGCTTATGACACCAGAGTTAATGTATGCAATCAGTGAACACAACTCTTCGTTGTTGAATAGATTCGGATAATGAATAACAATGAATCCAAACTCGGATGATGTCATACACGGGAATCGGATTTTATAGAAAGCCTTATCCAGTGCTTCCCGTAGATTATGATT
Organism: Oppia nitens; assembly: GCF_028296485.1. Taxonomy (NCBI): domain Eukaryota; kingdom Metazoa; phylum Arthropoda; class Arachnida; order Sarcoptiformes; family Oppiidae; genus Oppia; species Oppia nitens. The sequence continues at coordinate 6,815,588 of NW_026533210.1, read as the reverse complement.
ATCAAATTGTTGGCCATTTTTCAGACATTGCTGGTGTGCCCAACGTATGGCACCATTAAAAGCATCCGATTCAGTAATATTTAGATCATCGTTAGCCAACAATTCTGTCAATTCATTCAGCGACAGATTGACAATGTCTTTGCTTTTGAATAGATTGCCGGCATTGACCAGAATTGTCTGAAAACATAAGTCCATTACTTGAGATTCAGATATTCGGTGTTCAAAGTCTCTAAGTTTGTGCCACCAATGAAGACAATTGTTAACATTAAGTTTGGCGCCGATATACTCAAGACATCGATTAATAAGTGATGTAATCATTAGCTTAAGTGACCAATTGATTACATGGATAACTGTATCGTCGTTGACATCGACAGTATCGGTGTATAAATACTTTATGACTGGACTGAAGTGATCGATCGGACAATTTCTGAGTGTTATATACGATAGATTGTCTTCGTTGGACATATTCAGACCAAGTTTATCAATTGACAACTCGAATAGTTGATAGAAAACAGTGGAACCGCTGGCCAGTATCAACTTGTGGGCCATCAATGTCTTGTTTGCGGCCAATATGAATACCAGATCAGCCATCGATGTATTGTTGTATAGCCGACTGATCCGTTCACTTACCGGTCGATTCAAGGCCAACGAGTGACCATTTTTAGGTGACGACAACGACTTCTTCGGTGATTTGCATTCATCAGTTGTGGCCATTCTTTGTCAGTCAAATGTCTCAAAAATGTGGATCAAATTCAAACAATAGTATTGTTTTACTTTATGTCTGACTATAATATTAGTGATGAAGACATACATTGACTGACTTTCACTAATAGTTTTAATGGAAAAAACGTTTTGTAATACAATTCATGTGGTATTGAATTACAGTAATTGTAATACAAGTCATGTATTGACTATAATATTACATCAAATTTATTAATATTAAAAAATTTATATAAAGGGTTAATGATTTTTTTTTGGTTATTAAAAGCGATTGTAGACTGTACTCAATAACATATTTGTTTATTAAAATACATTAATATTTTATACACACTCTACTCACTGTAATAAATACTGTATTTATTTATATTTGATTTAAAAAATAAATTATCATGTTTCTAAATAAATAAGTTTAAAATATTAAAATATAATTATTATTTTTTTTAAAAAAACTTATATTATATACAGTGTATATAAATTAATTCACTTTTTATATATCATATTATAAATTATTCATTTACTATACATACAAAGTTTAACCAAAAAAGTAGATTATTTTCAAAAATATACTTAAGTTTTGCTTAAAATGTTAAGATTGAAACTTGAAATTTGTAAAAATGTGGAAAATTTTTTATTGGAAATATGATTTTATCAATTTATTATAAATAAATACAAAACTTAAAAAACAATTTACAATAATAATTAAATTAATGAAAATAAATTATAATCTCTCTGTCTTTAACTGTAATATAAAGTCGAAAAAATAATTCAATTATCCATTCAATCAATAGGACAATCCATAAATACGTAACGTTATGTTTGAACCGTTTATTAACCAAACAACTAAAAAAAACCATACGATTGGCGCCAATGTTTTGGACCAAACGTTTTGACAACAATTGAATTGATTGAACCAATGAATCGATAGTTTTGTTTGTTTGCAATAATTGTAAACAACATTTGAAATTGATTTTGTTATTTGATTAATGACAGACACTATGGGAAGCAAATCAGGCAAAGAAAATAATAAAGACATGGATCAGACAAGTGATGTCAACAAAAACAAAGACAAGGGCAAGACAACCAATGGTACGAAAGGGTTGAACCCGAAGATGGAGTTGAAGGCCGTGCCATTTGATCCACGATTTCCCAACCAAAACCAGACACGGTATGCAATGGATCTAATTGTGGTGATGTTGTTGTAGTGGTTATTAAATGATTGTATTTATCTTATGATGTGTTTTTCAGCAATTGTTATCAGAATTATTTGGATTATCATCGATGTCTGAAAGTCAAGAATGGCGATGAAGACTACTGTCATTGGTATAAATATGTTTACACTGAACTCTGTCCTAGAGCTTGGGTAAGGCTTAACCATCACAACCACCAAACCATACAAATTGTCAATTAATATCTGATAATATTTGATACTGTCTTTACAGACAGACAAATGGGACGATCAGCGAGAGAGTGGTATATTTGCCGGTAGGATATGACTGGACTGACTGACTGATCATTCAATTGATGGACACATACATCATATCATATGATTTTGACAATGACTAACAAATTTTATGTTTTTAAGTGAAATTTTTTTTATAATTGTTTTTTTTGATCAAAAAATTTCTTTTATCTATAAGTTTTAAGTAAAATATAATTTAAAAACAAATAGTTTATATTATAATTTTTTAAAACATTGTATTAGATTTAATAATTTAAATAATTTTGTTATTAAATATTTTAATATTACAGTAGTAGTGTTTGTGTAATAGTTTTTAAATTAGTTTTAATATATGTTTAATGTTTCTTAAAAATATGATATAAAATATTCAAAATTTATTTATTTAAAAAATATATATTAATAACGGATATATTCTCAGTTATTAAACAGGAATTAGACATAAATTTGTTTAAATAATATGATTGAAAAATACTAGTAAAATAGCAAAACTTTTGAATCAAATTTGTCTAATTTCATGAATTTATATTAATATAATATATATATATATATATATATATTGTTACTTTAAAAAAAAAAAAATGTTTTCATATTTTTATTAAATGATATTTCCTATTAAAAATGCAAAATTTTTAAAATGTTTAGAAAATATTAAATAAAATAATATTATAAGAATATGAGTATTTAAGTTTGATATTTGAAGATATTAGTAATTATTTGAATACTAGTTTTATTCCTATTTAATTTAGATTCATTAACAATTGGTTTTGTATTTTTAAATAAGTTTAGATTTAAAAAATATAATGAATAGTCTATATTTGCTAATAATTATATGTTTATTTATAAGCAATATTTCATGGTAAGTACTATATTATTATAACGGTAATTATAATTGTTAATTATTTTATGATTGTAAATAATTATAAGATTTTGATATTATTTAACCCGATCTATTAAAATACTAATTATTGTTTATATAAAATTAATTTAAAAAACCAAAGTAAGCCAGGTTGGTTTTCATCAGATGAGGTCGAAACCACTTCTACCACATCATCCTCATCATCGCCAACAACAACAACTGCCCAAACAATTGTTACAATCGGTAAATCTGTTGGACAGTCTGTTACAACAACACCAACTATAATAGTAGACGACTATAAACATACAGTAACTGACGGCTCATTGTCATCAACGCAGACAACACCGACAACTAAACCGAAAGGTTAAATAATTTATATATATTAAAAAATTAACTTGCTTATATTTTTAATTATGTACCATGTATTTATTGATTATTGATTTACTTGATTTAATTATTCTTTAAAATATTATTATTATATTATATATAGTAGATAAATATGAGAGTATTAGTACAACTGTGACACCCATTCAAAACAATTTGAATCTACCGATTGTCGACTCATTTCCCGAATTGAAGACATTTTTCAATAATGAATTCATGAGTGATATCGATCTGATTATCGGAAAACAAGTCATTAAAGCTCATAAATTTGTATTAAGTTTAAAAAGTCCAGTATTTATATCTAAAATAAAGGAAATGGACGACAATTACGCGGTTGGGTTAACCATTGATGGAGATTATAGATCTATTGAAGCATTCATTCAATTTTTATATACCGAAAGGTTTGTCATTACAGAGACCACTGAATTTGAATTAATTAAAAATGTCTATTCATTGGCCAAAGAGTATAAAATTCAAAGACTAATACATATAATTGAATTGAATATTAATCTCATACTTAATCTACAAAACTTCGATAAAGTATTTGAATTTTTATCTATAAATCAGTTGAGGACTGGTATCAGTAAATGGCGTGAATTTATCCGTAAAAATACAGATTTAATATTTAATGGTAACCTCTATCTGGTCAGCGATACCTATACTACGGAATGTATTGTCTATTCAATGGTATTGACATCACAGCAGAAGATACTAGTATTGGATAAAGTCAGACAACACGACTCCAAGTTTGATCTAAAACGTTATAAACGATTGGTTGATGTCGGCGACTGTGACATCGATGACTTGTTGAAGATGAAAGAATTGAAACTATTGACTGATAGCGAGTTTGAAGACCGACTTAAGGAACAGTCGTCAAAGTTTTGCAAAATGGAAAAACATTTGAATGATTTGAAACAATGGAAACTCGATCACGAAGTCAAGTGTATTGATCTTAACAATAGATACGACCAATTGGTGAGACAATGCACTTCTCGTCGATCATACTATCCGTCACCGTATGACAGAAGGTATACAAGACGTAGAAGTAGTAGTAATAGTAGTACTGAGTATGAGAAACCTTTGGAGAGTCCAGTGGTTGTCCAAAGTCAGCCTAATCTCGATGGAGATCCGCAATCAAGTTTAATAACCGGACCATACGTTAGGCTTAATCAAGAATATTATATTAAGAAATAGAGACTAGAATTTGATAATTGAAAGTAAAATTAATTTTATGTTTTAATAGATACTAATTAAGAGATTCACTTTTTATTATAATATATGATAATATAATCATTAATTTATAATTTACAAATAACAATACTAAATAAGATTTTTTTATTAGAAATTTAATATGATATAACTAATAGTATTTTTTGTGCTAAATTATTATGTAATAAATTCTAGTTTCAGAAAAAAAAATTAATTAATGATATTAGAGTTGAATATTGTGTTTTAATATTGTTTTTGTATATTTTTAAAAATATAAGTTACTTAAATTATGTTCAGTATCATTATAAATTAATAATCAGTAAATTATAAATTATATTTTGTTTTTCATATATAATTAATAAAATAAAACTAAAAATAATAGACTAAGTATTTCTAATCAACAAAATTTACATTTTTTAAAATTTATTAAAATTATATAAAAATAAAATTGAATTAATTGAATGTTTTATATCCACTATATTGATAATTATTATTTTTTGTTTTTATTGGCGACAAAATTTTGCGATTACTGGTTATTTTATCAAATTGTTTTGAATATGATATACATTTATTAATATATAAATTATTAATTGATTTATTATTGTTATTAAGTTCCGATTCAATCAAATATAAAAGCGTTGAATTAAGTAATGAATCCGATAGTGACTGATGTCTATCATATTTAACGATATCTCTCTTTTCTGTCAACTGATCTCTGGTATAATCTCTTAAGTTTGGTGTTATATAAACAGCTATAGCTTTGGCCTCAGTTAACATTTGATTTTTTAGCGACGAATACTTATTAGCCGATTTGGCCAACAAATAGAGTTTTACGGCCAACCGATTGTGACAATCACCGTAATATCGTCTGAAAATGTCCATCACTTGGATCCACAAATCAAAATTGTTGTCCCGATTGGCCACAAACTCGGCGATCTTCACCTGCAGTACAGTATTCAATGGCATCACATCTTTGCGCAAATTGGCCACCAATTCGCTAATTATATTGTTATCATTTTGGGCAATACTGACACCAAAATTCTGATGACCCGAACCACCGGTGCGTGCAATCAATTGCTTAGCCATCATCTCCTGAGACAACTGTTCAATCTTTTCACAAAACGATCGCAACTCTTTCTGTTCATACATTTGGACCACACATTCAGTTAAACACTATATAAAAATATATATACACAAATAAAAAAATGATTAATTAATTTAAGAAATTTTAGAGTAATTAATAATTTTAAGTAATTTGCTAATTAATTAAAAATAATTTGATATCTTGTTTATATCAGAGAAATTAATTATTAAAATTTTAATGATAATTACTTTTGATATTTTAGGTATTAACTAGTATTGTCTTAAATTTTTAAATTATTTTGTAGATAAAATTTATTTCTATCTATCTATCTAATCACTATTATCGTTAAAATTAATTGATCTAGTTAAATTTATCATATATTTGAAAGTTTTAAAAATATTAATTTTTGTTATTATTTACACAGCGTTCACAATCGCAGTCAAAATAGTAGGCACTTCTCAGTATTTTTTGTCGTTCATCGGTGGTCTCAAACTCGTCTATATAAGAGATCTTCAGATCAGTTATATCGGTGATAGGCATAGACTTAATGGCTTTGATGTACAGTTGTGTACCAATAAACATGAATGAAACCGACGGTCGGCAGGAGTGGTCAAAAATTGATGGTCTTTTGAGTTAAAACAAAAAAAATCAATAATAAATGTATTATAAATACTAGTAATAATAACCGTTAAGGTCTAATCATTTCATAATTTGGTTATTAATGATTAGTAGTTTTTTATGTGTATTATCTAACCCAAGATATATAGCTCTGCCTATGGGTTTCATAAGTGGGTCCTGAATAGCAAATGAGTTGATAAGCAATTTGCCATAAATGCTTATAATTGTCTCCATCTTCGGCAGTGTGTCACCAAAAATTAGACACAAATCATCATAAATAAGCTCAAAGTCACGCATAACTGAATAATCTTTAACTATATTGTCGTAATCTATATATTATTATTATTATGCATAAAGTAAGTTAGGAAATAGAAAAAAATTCATTTATTATTTTCTATATATCACTTGAGGGTGAGTGAGACTGTATGTCATAAAAATCATCATACGGTCCATTAAACAACTCCAGTCCCGTTTATGATTGCCGATCACTACTTCCATATCGGTGTCCGACTTTTCCAACCGTTTAATAACACGTGTAATAAGTCTAGTCATTGTCCAAAGGGGACGGTTCATCATAACGGGACACTCAAGTCTGTGGTTGTCCTGTTCTGTGGCCTCCGACTAGTAATCATAGAGTATATTAATTTACACAAACTTTTGTTAATAGATTTAATAAAAAAAAATTAATAAAAATTTGATGTTTTATGACTATTGTATAGTTTACCTGACATTTACGGCTACAATACGCCACTTTTAAGCACTTAAAACATGATATTTTGGTTTTACTAAAAATAAATTATTTTACATTAGCATATGTTTGCATTATGTATTTAGTAAATTATTGTAATAAAAATATTTTACAGATATTTTTTTTCTATTACTAATTTATGAAAATTCAATAAACAATTATAATAGTTATAAAATACTTACAGTATTTTAAAACACTGATCGCACCGGTAGTTGGCCTCCAATGAGAACAAAACAAATGCAAACGGTTTGGACGTAATAATTAGATCGCCTTTTGTTACATACATTTTATCGAGCATTATATTGATATCAGTTTTTTTCAGGAATTAATTTCACTAAATAATAATAATTATTATTATTAAATTCAACACTTTATGCAATTCAATTTTTTGTAAATGTGTTAAATAAATGAAACAAATGTCAAATAAAACTTTTTTGCATAACTTTTTAAATGTCTTTTATATTTTATTTGATCAAATATCTAGTATTATTGCGAAATTTATTTTTGAATGTTTGCCAATAGTTCTGCTAAAAAAACTAATATTCAAATATATCTATATATTTGATGATATTATATATACAGTATATATATATATATATATATATATATATAATTATATATTAGTTTTAGAGTCACTTCTCGTCAGTTAAAAAAACATATGGATTTTTATGCGCTATTTTTATTAACTCTAAATATTTTTAGTTTCAACTCCTAAATGACGACAATTTACAGTACAGTATATTGTATACCATATAATAATCATTATTATTGTTGATATAATTAAATGTGAAAATTGGATGATATCTGGGGGAATATGCAGACCCGTGATGTGATGTAAATGTTACTAAATTTATAAATTTAATGCTAGATTTAAATATATATATACACACAATGAATAACAAAAATAAAAATATATAATTAGCTAATAATCCTGGATGTCATATGATTTTGTATGTTGAAAGTGGCACCAGTATTATTATTAATAATAATAATATATTATATTATGTCTAAAATAACAATTAATTTTTGTTGTATTTAGTAGATAAATTTAATACATAATTATTAAAATAACAAAAATTCTGACATTGATGACATTTCCTACATTTATAAAAGCCAATGGCAATCTAGTTATATGTGTTACTATTATTTTATATATGATTTCATATTTGAAACAATTTTAGTTTATGAATATTGTAATCAATTACTGACAATAAGTGTAATATTGAAATATTTAATATAACAAAAATGTCACACAATTCTCTCAAAACTTAAACAAAATATTTAAAAAAAATATTATTTGATGCATTAAAGTTTAAATATCATATAAATATGTAAAAATAGATTATTACTGTATATTATATTTAACTTTATTTAGTATATTTCTATATTTAATGATAAAATGTTTTTTTTTGTATAAGTGTGTATAGATATTACTATTTGAATATTACGAAAATAAGTAATATACATCATTTTTTCTTATAAATATTAAAATTTATTTTAAAAGATATATATTATATTTAGAAAAAATTATAATCAAATTAATTTAGCATATAATCAATCTTTTATATTATAAAAAATTTATTGTCACGTATAATATCATATAATATTTTGAATAATATTGCATCAAAAATGCACTGTTGATTAATACTGTAGTTAATTTAAACTTTTTTAAAACTCATATTAATAAATTAATTAATATTGAAAAATTCAAATTAAAATTAAAATTAGTTATCCTATATATATTTAATTATTAGATGTCACTAAAAATATATTACAAATAAATTTATATATATATATTTAAAAGTTTTTGATAAATGATTATTATTTAATGAATGCTAGCATTACAATATTAATGTATTATAAAAATACATTTATTATATAAGCGCGTCTTTAAACTATTGAGCAAAAAAAAAGAAAATCAATTAAAAACTAATTATTGACTATTAAATGATTTGGTAATTATAATCGTAAAGTCTCTGAACATATAAATCTTATCATTAAAATTATTGCTTTTAATAGTTTTAGACATAACATCATAACAATGAATTTGATTTTATTTTCTTTATAAATATGACCCAAATTGTTGTTTATTCAAAATATAAATGCTATCTGAATGTTAAAAACATAGCTTATATTTAGTACATTAAATTTGTAGTCATATATAGCAATACTACTGTATTTAAAAAACTTTTAAACCAATGTCAAAGATTTCAACTTTATAATGTCTATAGACTCTATAAACTTATTTAAATTTAGTAAAACTTATTTTTTTATCAAAAAATGAATCTAATATTTTTAAATAATAGTTTTCATTGATTTATTATATATAAAATTAAGTCTAATTATTTAGCAATTTGTCAAATGTTTGATGTAAATGTTTGAATTAATTACTTTTTTATATTAAAATCTAGTCATAAAATTGCAAACAAATGTTAATGTAATATATAATATATAATTATTAAAATTATATTTGAATTTTTGAATAAACTATTTTTTAAAAATAAAAACAATGCTATTTTAGAATTGCATATTATTATCACTATTTACTAATAATTTAACTAATTACTTGAAATATAATATGTTTAAAACATTTTTTATATTATTTTTATTTAAAACCAAATATAAACAATTGTTTGTATGTGTGTGTGTGTGTGGGTTAACAAAAAAAATCAGTAGCAAAAAATGTTAATAGCATTTCAATTGTTATGTCAATTACAAGTTATTATGCTATGTGTGATACTTACTATAGTACAGGTATATTATTAATAGGTTTGTAATAATAATAATAGTAATGATAATATTAAAAAAAACAAAAGCGTTTACAACACAAAATAGTAATTAACTTGAAATCGCAAGCATTGGTACACAATATAAGTGATGAGCCGATTATCGATAGGTTTGTGTGACAGTCGAGTGCATCACTACTTAACCAATGTTTTAGAGTTAATGAATGTCTGTCTTATGTGAAGTTCATTATCAATCACAAAGTGGTTGAAAAAAAACAATAAGTTAGACAACAATCACACAAAAAAACTTTTTGATAAATTGTTTTAATTTCAAATGTATTGCCCGAAAAAAAAGTTGTCTAAAAGTTTGAATTAATGCTAACTTTGTAGATGTACTATATTATTATTAGTAGTATTATTATTATTATAACATACATAAAAATATATATATTTATTTTTTTGTAAATATATATAAATCACAAGTATAAAATTAGTTATATGTGATATTTTTATAATAATAAAATAAAATTTGTTGAAAAATGTCTATTTTTATGGAAAAAATATAAAAACCAATGTTAATACAGTGCTTAGAAATATTAGTATCCCATTGGGTTATTTAATTTATATTAAATGTAAAAATATTTTTAAAAAAAGATTTTATGAGATAAATGCTTTTGCTTAGAAAATGTTTATATTTATTGAATATACTGTATTTGACAGTAACTAATAGTCAATATAGAGAGCAATAGGAAATGTTTTAATTGTTGTCCCAATTTAAAAAAAAAATAGTTTATTATAACAAGTAGTTGTTTGACTATCTTTTTAAAAATAATATTTATATGTATCGCATATATTGAGTAAACTGTAATAAAACTACTGTATTTATGTATTAGTATTAAAAACAAAATTGTATAAATCTTTTTAATTATGTTTAAATGTTTAAAATAATATATTTATAGTTTTAAATTCAAATAAACTCTCAATTCAAATAAAAAATAGTTAATAATAATAATACTGATTGCAAACTATATTTATAAAACAAAAGGGTAATAATTGTATAATTGTTTGTAACGTTTTTTTATATATAAATATTTATAAACACTTAACGTTTTATTTTCAATTGAAAATACAGTTAACAAGAAATTGATAATTTAAAAAAACATATGAATTTATTATTAAATAAAAAATGTACATTTTTAACCAACACACACCTATGTTTTTGTAGAAATTATAAAAATCAATAAAATAATTATACAAAAACAAAAAATGTTATGAAAATTTTATATACCATTTTCTCTCTCTTTTAAATTAAGTACAGGTTTTAAAAGTACATTGATTTTTCAATTAAATTAAATTTAAAAATAAAAAATATATAATAATAATAATAATGCTACCTTACACGATTATCCATATTAATAAATGATAATAATTTGAAATTAAAACATTGTATTTGTTTTAATTACAATAATAATATAATAATTATAATCAATATAGGCGTACATGTATACTGTATTTGAAGTGCAAACAAAAAAAATACTACAGTATTATGATTAATGATATCATATAATATTATTTTGTTTCTTCAAATATTTTATTTAAGTAGTGGTCGTAAAAATAGACAGTTAGAAAAAAAAGTTCATAATTAATATTTATAAATAATTATTAGATATATATTATAGTAATTGTTTTGTAATGTTTTTAAAAATGTTAATTAATTTATTTTCTGATTCAAAACTCTCTCCATTGGTTTGAATGATGCAAACGATTGGTTGACTTTTGTTGTGCAATCAAGTAATTATCAATTGAATTGTGATTATTATTATTATTATTATTATTACTATTAGCTGCCGTTAACTTCTTCCGGATTGTATGCCTACCGGCAAACATGTCCATAGATTCGGGACAGTCGTCAATCGGGTCGAACTCGGGAATCGGTGCCCGAATCGGTCTAATACTTGGCATATCATTGCCGCCGCTGTTGTCCAACGATGACAACTGTAGCGAACTGTTAAAGTATTTTCTTAAATCCACATTTGAATTGTTTGCACAAATAGCTAACGATGTCCGCTGTCGGCCATAGTTTGGTACCCGAGCCTCGAGACCGCAATAGTATAAGTCATCTAATAGTTATTTAGAGTATCGGTAAACATAAAAAAAATCAGATAACATATAATAGAAATTACATAACAATTATATTTTCAAAAATAAAAAGTTTTAAAAAACAAACTTAATTAAGTATTAATTAATTATTGTGTTTGTTTGTTAGACATTTTGTTTGCTTAATTAATCTACTAATTTATTTGTTTGTTATTTTTGTTGTTTTGTTTTTTAGTTAATATATATATATATTATGACTTAATATTTAATTAAATTTATTTTCGTTTTTTTCTTTTTATTAAAGTTTTATAATTAAGTTCAATGTTAACCAAAATTATCTTCAAGTTTTTTTTCTCTCTGTGTGTGTGATATTAATGAGAGAGAAAAAAATCTTTGTTTCAATTTTGCTAACAATTAGCTATTGTGTCATCAAATTTATTATTATAATAATAATAGTAATATTATTTAATATATTTCTCTTTCTATTCATAACGTGTGTCTATAAAAAATATTTTCATCCCATTCCCATGAAAATTAGGTTAACATTAAAAATATAATTCCTTTTAATATTATAACTTTGTATTAAAAATATTATTAGTTCAATAAAAAGTGCAATTTTACTAAATTAGTTGAATTCAATTGAATTGAAATTATATATATATATATATATACTGTATATACTATAAGACATAATTATTTTGAAATTTGAAACAATTAGTATATACAATATGAGAGTTTTATCATTGTTACTAAATTAGCAAAATATAATAATTTTTTAGTTGCTTAATAGATTTTTATACACATTTAAACTAACATTAGCAGTAACTATGGTATAGTAGATATGTAAATGAAAATTGAAAAATAAAATAACAAAAATATGATTTATGATTATTGTATTTTTAAAAAGTTATAATGAAAACCATAAACTTCACGATTTAAAAGTCGATTATGAAAATAATTTTATTTTAAGTAAGAAAAACTAAAAATTAATTAATAAAATATTTAAAAATGTTAAATATACTGTAGTATACTGTATAACAGTACTTTTAGTATATAATTTACTATTATTGAAAATTATATGTAGAGTAAACATTTGAAAATTTAATTTTAAAGTTGAAACATTAATTATAGGTACTTTTTAAAGTGAATTTTTCAGACTTTAATACTATTAATATAAATGAGAGATGAGTTGCCATTTCTGGGACTATGACCTTAATAATAGACATCACATATAAACTTTCCTCTCTCTCTCTCTCTCTCTCTCTGTGTGTGTGTGTTTGTTTGAATTTATATTTATTAATGCTGTACTGTATATGACTAATAATTAATTTCTGATTTGTACATTAAAATTTTGCTTAATATAATTAGTGATGTGCAAAATACATGTTAATTGTCATAAATAAATAGAAGTACTCTAAATAAGATTAATATTTAAAATAATAGTCATTTAATTGTAATGTGTAATTTAAATTAAGAATAATCACATTATAAATAAGCTAATTTGTTTATTGTTTTTATATGCATTTTAAACTAACAATTGTTTGATAAATTAATAATAATAATATTTTATAAAATTATCTATCATATTGTAAATTATAGCTAATCAATTTTTAAAGTATCAAAATATTTAAACAATAATTTGCATATAATTGCAAAATTTTGAACAAATATTTATCAATATAATAGATATTGTTTTATTATGTAAATTATTATAATAATTATTTATAAAAAATAAATAAATGTCAATCAAAAATATTGAATAATAATAATAATAATAATAATCAATAGATTACATACCGAGACATCGGTTTCGGTAAATATTTGGCGAAAAGTTTTCATTTTCTGTCAAAACACGATTCAAGTGATCACGTCGTGAGGTTGGCTGCTGTTGTGCCGCTGTTGATGACGACGTCGACGATAAGGAACTGGACATTAGGCTATAGTCGGTGGTGGCACCGGTAGATCTAGATGTTGGTGTCTTATCCTGTCTGTTGAATGTACTTAAAAATTGTTGTGAATATCTTTTATTTGTCAAACAATTACTAGTATTCATGTAATTAGCTTTCGGTAGTTCTCTATCATTGACGGACTGTTCAAATATTGTAATAAATTTGGGTGTTTGTGGCACTGGTATGGGAAACTTTGTCTTCAGCATATCCAGTGCCACAATATTGATAAGCATCATCCAAATAGGCTGATCCAATACGTTAGTCTCTTGGCGTACAAAAGCCATACATGAAATACACTGGATCTCCAGTTTTCGTCTGTCAGGATATGAGTTCCTTAATTCATTGAACACATCCGTCTGGAAGGTCTTCATATCAAATAGTTTATGCGATTTATCAAACTCTATGCCAGTCATTGATGACTGACCACCTTTTCCTGTACTGACTGTCCCATTCAATCCATTTCCATTTACATATACATTGCATTTACCCACTCTTTTGATCATAATATTACCATCATCATCAATTTTTATTTTTGCTCCCTGTCCAATTCAATTAATTATATAAATTATTTTATGTTCAATCAGTTTCAATATTGTCCATTAGAAATATTATACTGTATATAGATATATGTATTTAAATAATAATTATTGAAACGACATACCGATCCAATATATTTCATGACATCTTCAGTAATTGGATCGCGTTTAGGATTTTGAAAGCCATTCAAACCGATCCGATAGCCATCAAAGCCCGTATTGGATCCATTGATGGACAGTACCTGTGCTCTGGCGTATGCTTTAGCCACCCGTCGGTTCCTTTCCATACATATTATTTTAGCCCAAATTTCATCATCAATTTGATCCCATTTTTGCAATATTTCCTGTATGTGGTCCTGAAAATTGTTTTTTATTTATTTAGTAGTCTGATGTCATATATATAAATAAATTAATATATATATATTTTAATTATTATTTAATAATTTGATAAATCAATGCCTGCACTGTAATTAAAGATAGGAAATGAAAATATATAATTTTATTTTTATTTATATTTTAATTGTCGACAGTTTAATGTTATGTAGTATTAAGTTATTAAACTAAAAGAAAATAAATTATTGTATTAATTGTACAGCTATTTAATTAATAACGAAATGTACAATAAAAATGCAATAAAAAATTAGTATTAATATTTATTGTTAGTATTATTTCAACAAATTATAATTGATATGATGATGACTGTAATTTAGATAGTTTTATTTATCAAAATACAAATAAATAAAATATTTATCTGAAATTTGCATAATTTTTTAACACTTTTTTAATGTTGTTGTTGTGTACAATTGCAATTTGATTGACATTTAAAATGCAACAATAATCTATACAATACATTGCATTGATATTTATAAAGTGTTTATTTGAAATTTATCAATTTTAAAATGATAATTTCAATTGTGTGTCAATACTGTATAAAGTATATATAATAGCCGTTCAAAAAGTACACCTTTTCTCTACCCTTATTACCTGTAATTACCATTATATAACATTTTTACATTTAATATCTATTATTATTGCAAATAATGATAATCATAACCATAATAATAATAATAATAATAATGTTAATGAATACCAATAAAACCCACTGATTTTGAAAATTGTATTATATTGTTATATTGACTTCTATTATATTGATTTTTTCATAAATTAATTTTTTTTTAAATTTTATTTGTTATTAATACTCAATAAAAATGTTTAAAATATTATACAATTATTGTGCATTATTTAAATTACTGTAACAACTAATAAAGTTTTACAATAAGATTTAATTACAAAAAAACTATTATTTTTATTAAAATATTTAGCTAAAATATTGTATATTATTTAAAATGTTATTAACTTAAAGTAAGCAAATAAGTAAAATAAGTAAATAAAAAAATTAAACAAGGTTAATTGTTAATTATATCAAATTTTCTAATTACTTTTATTACCCATGGCTTACAATAAAATTAATGCATATTTAGGCAAAAAAAATCTATTCTATAATATAATCTGAAATAATATCAGTTATCAATATATTGTATTTAAACATAATTAGTAATATACAGTATATATATATATATAACATTAATTCATATGATATATATAACAATATGCTGTGACTATCTATTGAATAATCACCAAAAAAATATATATGTTAGTCATGAATACTAATACTACCAAAAATGGGAACCTAATCTATATTAAGAGTTAACAGAAAATATGATATATTTTTTATTTAAGTAAAACTATCAGTATTTTAATAATATACTATATATATATTTATCAGTAAAATGCTACTGAATAGATAAATATCTCTTTTTAAACAAATTAAAACCAACAAATAACAAAAAATAGTTGTTAACTTTTTTTCAGTGTAAGTAACATGCAGATCAATAGATTAAATAATTTTATTTAAAAAATAATAATAATAAAAATATAAGTTATAAAATATGATAATGAATAATGTGTAAATTTATTTATATCACTAAATTAAATCTTAAATTTTACTACTTTATAGTAACTTTTTAAATTTGTTTGTTTTTTTAAATATTAATTTTAATATTTAATATTAAATAGTTGCTGTAAATACTATATATATATATAATATTATAAATTATAGTTTAACTTATAACTGCCAACAGACTATTAAAAAAATTATAATATTTATTATTATTTTTTTAATAATTACAGGTAATATAAATATAGCAAAAATAAAGACCAAAATTCAAGGTTTAATGAACAGATTGCCTGAATATGCATTTAAATGGCAACAAAACAAATATGTATTTTAATGCTAATTCACAGTACAATTAAATCACGAAATCATCTGTAAATTTTGGTTTAAATAAATTTTTTCTGGTATTTGCTTTTTTTCTCCATATATGACAAACTATTATAATAATAACATGTTTGGCACACACACACACACACACACCGTACAAATTATCATTTTATCTATAATTATATATTTTTAAATAATTATATATTTTTAAATAAATATATATTTTTAGTTAATATATTGTGTGTTTTTATTAATTATAATATAAATAACAATTGATATCCAATATATAAAGCTTTTAATTATATTGTTAATAAAATAAAATAATAATTATTATTATTTAAAATAAAATTATTCAAAAAAATAAATCGATAATTGCTAGTTTTCATTTATCAGTTAATTTTATTAAACTTTGCAATTTTTGCCAATTAAACAAAAAAAAACTAAGTTTAGTATTGTTTTTTGTTTTGTTATAATATTTTCATTTTTTATAATTAGTATAATTATATGTATTTATAGCTAAAATACAATTATCTTATTTGTAAAAACACTTACCCGAAACAGTTTGTCTTTACTAATCCAATAATTATCGTCAAACTCATAGAGATTGACATTACTATTGCCATCATTGAGTACATCGTGGGAACGGGAGATGATTTTACGTCGACTAATCATTTTATTAAAAAAAATAACAATATTTATGATGTCTTAAATTTGCACTTTTATTATTCAATATTATTATTATTATTAAATTCAATTTTTTTATTTTAAAATAAATAATGCAATCTTTTTTATTTAAAAAAAATTATTCAAATAAACATTTACAAACAAACATAAAAAAATAAAAATGATGATATTTTAATAATTATAAATAACTGTTGTTTTTATTAGTTTTATTGACCACATTAATTAAAAAATTATTTTTTTAATTTATAATTTTGCTGTTTGTTGTTTATATCGGTTAAACAAAAAAAAACTAACAAAAAACCAAAACTTATATAACAATCATATATATATATAAATAAGTTGTGATGAGTTTTCAAGTGATCACAAACAATAACAGCGAAACAACTATCTATTGACTGTAATATAATATATGTTTTATGGTTTATCCCATACATACACACACACAACAGTCAGAGCACAGGTAGACTCTCTCAAAAGCAGTTATGAATGTCTTATTATGTTTTCTAAAAGGATTGGTAAACTGAGGAAAAAAGTGGTATTACCTCATAGTTCCCTCTCATTATACGATAGTTAACAATACTTGTATATACTGTATGTATGTTTATACAGTCATATTTTGTTTAAGTGGGTTAGTGGCCGATCCTATAGTTTATTAGTGTGTGTGTGTGTAAACTGTTTTATTTAACGATACTTTATTATGATATTTGCAATACAAATCAAATTGAAAAGCAAATCCCATTTTTTATGTTATTTATATTTAATCCAATTATAATTTTTCAATGAAAATTGTTAATTTAAATTGTAATTTATTCTTCTTCTTTATTCTATTTATTTATTTAATATTATCAAAACATTTATCTATTATCAATATTATATATATATATAATTTATTTATTTATATAAAGGAGTTACTCTTTTTTATTTGTAATAGTTATAAATACTGTACAAATAAGGCTATTGACTATATAAATGAATTCGCATATATTTATTTAATTGTATTATTGATAATAAAATTAAATTTATTCACAATACAAATTTAAATTATTTATCTCAGATAAATAACTTAAAATTACAAAAAAAATAATTAAATCTTTTGTTATTATTTATAATAATTACTGATATAATACTTTCTATTATCGAAACTTTCTAATTATAACTATTGATATTAATATTTATAAGGAACTGTATGTATATATATCTCACGTAAATTTTATGATAAATATTAGTTAATTATTGAAACAACTTTAAAATAATAAACTAATTTAATTATAATAATATTATTAATTGTTTGATTTTATCTATAACTAAAAATATAAGCTATATAAAATAATTTTTAATTAACTAACTAATCTAAGTCATAATAAAAATCGTGTATTATAATATTACTATATTTGTATAGTTTTTAGTGTAAATAAATGTGAAAAAATTGAACGTTATATAATCATAGAAAATATTATTTTTAATTCACAAAACATTAGGAAACATTATTTAGTTAATCTATTGTATAAATAATGTTATAAAATATTATTAATAACAAAGTAAATACTGTAGTTATGTTCTGTAAATTGTTAAAAAAATCTAAAATTACATGTAATTTTATTGCTAAATGATCAATATTTATTCAAATTATCACAATTTACAAATAGTTAATAAAATTTATAAAAAATACAGTGAACTATGCATTTAGTAATAAAAATTGAATTATTATAAATTATAAAATAGCTTTAAAGTAATTTTAAGAGTCAAAAGTTGCAAATATTTAAATAAACCTAATTTTTTGAGTTTATGTTGGATAATATTTTAAAATTCGTTATATTATATATATGATGAAAAAAAATAAAGGTTGTTAATATGTAAAATACAGTATACATAAATAAGTTTTTATAAAACCTATTATATATATATTAATATAATATTCTAGAATTGTTAAATTGAAATAAAATTTATAGAAGTTAGTCTACAGTATTACAACACAATATATACATTAATAAAATAATTAATTTTATGGATAATAAAAGTATTTAAAAATATGATAACTAATGTTTGAAAATATTTTAATAGTGATACTACTGATAAATAAAAAATGATATCATTATTGATGTCATTATATAACTAGAGAGAGAGAGAGAGAGAGAGAGAGAGAGAGAGAGAGAGAGAGAGAGAGAGAGAGAGAGAAYCATCAGTCAGTCACTCATAAAATTAATACTGTATTTAAAATATTTTTGACTTTCACCTAACTTTTTCATAAATGTTAATAACTTTAGTAGTGATTAAAGTGATTTTTTGCTGTCATAAATACATTAAATATATTAGTCATATACCTATACATAGAGTACTTATTGCATTGTATTTAACAATAACTCGTTATTTGGAGACTATTTTTTCTTAGATATACTCTTAAAAGTGATTTATTGTAAATTTGTTACTTTATTTGTAAACTAATTTTGTTTGACAATCAAAATGAGTCAAACAATTGATCAATTGATTAATAAATTAAAATTATTGGACGTCGAAGAAAAACATGTGAAAGATATTAAGAATAATTTGCTGATGAAAATCAAAGAAATGGACAAACAATTGGATCAAATCTCTTATAAGAGATCGTTGACAATGAAAGAGTTGGAACTAATCTACAGAAGTGAGTATTCAAGTGATAGTGAATTTCAGTCACTTTGCAGTGATTATAGTATGGATCTCAAGAGTTCAGACATCGATAGCAATGATAATCCGCATAAAAGAAAGTTCAGAAGTGATTCAATCAGTGACTTAAAGACAAAAAAAATCTAAGAATGTGTCTTCACTTATAAATAGTGTCGAAGATATCAATAATTTTAATCAACAAATGGTCAACAAATGTATTGATGAGATGGCAACTAAAGTGATCCATGAAATAACGGAAACTAATATGAAACTAATGAAGGAATTAGAGAAACTGTTGGTCGATCCAGAAGTCGAGTCAATTGTCAAAGATGTGGAGGAGAAAGAGTTGCCTAATATTAAAATGAGTTGTTTTACGCAAACGACACCATCGCTGACCACATTATGTCAGTCGTCGGACTCAACAGAAAAAGTCGAAATTACATCCAAAGACTTCAAACAGATTATGTGTTTCTTTGAGAAGAAAATTAAAGAGTGAGTCTATTGAACAATAAAATCAGTGTCAAAATTGTGATGTTTTTAATAACTTAGTTATAAATGTCTGATTTTTTTATTGATATGAGAAAAGCTAAGGTTTTTGAATAATTGTTTAGTTTTTTAAATTTTATGTTTTTCTATTAATAAAGTCTATTAATTTTATTTAAACAATATTATAATAAAATTTTGTGTTATTGTAATTTGCATTCAATTTAAGGCTGTATAATTAAAAAAAATATATATATACTAAAGTTTACTAAAAAATAATTTATTGTCTATTTTTATTTTTTAGACAATCAATTTCTAGTCAAATATCTTAAGTAAAATTAGTTTTTCCTACAATTAAATATATAATATATATACTAAAACAAATAGTGTATTGTATTAAAATTAGATGCATGTGCTTTAAATACAAAATGTTAAATTAAACCTAATTTTTGAAAAACAACTAAATTAATAAAATGTGTGTTCAATAAAAATTTATGTGTTAAACAATAAATCTTGAAACCCAAATATAAAACAACTAATAAATTTTAGTTTAGTTTGTATTTTTTTATTACAAACTAAGTTTATATAACAACATATTTTTATGTTCAAAACAAAATTTTTTTTATAAAATTTTTTTCACTAATATATTATTCAATATTAACACTTTTAAAAAATTAAACATTAATTTTTAGACAATTTTAACACATATTTTTAATTATTGATTGCACGTTTTTAAAAGAAATAATTTTTTCCAAATTGCATTTAATTATAGTACAAAAAAAATATCTAAATATTTATATTACTAATTTTATAAGTAAAATATTTTAATATGTTTTGTAATTTACATGTTTACATTTTAAAAAAATTATTGTTTAATTTGTTAAAAGTAAAAATCTTATAAAAATAAGTGTTAATTAATTCATATACGTTACAAAAATTAATTACAATTTTTTAATTACTAAAAATATAGAATTAATTATAATTTTTGTATTAATTTATTATTATATATAAATTTAGATCTATATGTTTGATATATTGTGTTTATTGTGTATTATGTTTCATAGTTTATGTTTTATTATACAATATTATGATGATTACTATGAACTAAATGTTTGATATTAACTATATAAACACTCCTTAATTTGTATGTTTTACACTTTTAAAAATAAAAAAATATATATGATATATATATATATATAGTCATAAATTGCAGTTTTATAATAAATTTATTGTATAATTGAATATTAAAATTGTTATTTATAGATGTTTAATATATATATATATATATAACTGTATATATATTGAATAAAATTTTGATTTAAAATTTCTTTATTTTATTTCAATTTATTATTAATCAAATATCTATTATATACTTTATATACTTATTTTGCATTAAATTTAAATTATAAGTTGATTATTGAATCTAAATCTTATTATTAATAATAAATATAAATTTTAAATTATAAAAATTTTGACACTCATTTTAAATCATATTATATAAGGCTTTTATTGTTTGTGAAAGTTATAACTTATAACTAATTATTAGTTTTCAATAGTCAATTAATATAATTTGCATCAAAACTGACAGTCAAATAAGTTAAATATAATACATTTTTATAAAAAAAAATTTCATAATATAAATTTGTGAATTGTAGTTAATGACCCAAATATAAATAATATTGAAAATATAACAATTATCAGTGTCATTTTATAAATTCAATGAACTTTTATATTATATATCAATATAAGTTTATATTCAAATATTATATATATATTCAAATAACTATTTGATAAATATTTAATAATAATATATATTTTGAATAAATATAACAATAATAACTACTATTTTATTTGCATTAATATTACATTACATTAATATATCAATATATAGCTTACTGTATATGCGCAATTGTTTAAACTTTCACATTTAATAAATATAAATTTTAATAAATTAGTGAACATATGCTCATTAATTATTTATAATTATAATTTTTTTATAATTTAACTTATTTCTAAAAATGCATAAATGAATAATTTTAATTTGTTTGTATTTTTAATATTAGCTATAATACAGTAGTGACTGTATTATGACAATAATTATATTTTATTTATTATAAATTTTTGCAAAATACTATATATTATTGCTATCTTTAATAGGAATAATTAATTTAATAGAAAATTTGCATTTGATATCTAAAAGAAAACTAAGAAAAAGATAATTAACATAAAAGTATGTTTTTCTTATTATTATAATTAAAAATTCATAAAATTATTTTATTTCTATTATTTTATATAATATTTTACTATAATTGTAGTACAAAAACAAATAAATATTATAAAAAATAAGTTAGTTATTTTACCTATACTTGAGACAGTTTTAGACATACTTTTAATGACAATCAGATTATAATTAACAAAAAATTTATTTTAATGTTATTAATATTAAAAAAAAAGTTAATAATGAAATTAACGAAAATCGTAAACTTTATGAAAAATGTGCGAAAATTTGAAAAAATAGAGATAAGTAATGAACAAAAATTGCCGCAAATGATAGCCATTGAAAGTATTGAAATACTTTTTGATACACAAACACTATTCAATCCGGACGGCCAACAAAATCGTCAAAAATGTATTAATCATATGTTGTTGTGTTTGTTTCATATGATGCGCTACCTGTGCTACATATTAATGAATGCCTACGGTTTGCCAGCTCAGGACTGTTGGCTGGATTTGTTGCAAAAGTTTGGCGGACTCGGAGTCTTTATGGACATATGTGCCTTCACCGTATCGGTGTTCAGCACCGGTACGTGTCTGATATTTCTAATGTCAACAAATCCAAGACATTTTTGTTG
Source organism: Oppia nitens (assembly GCF_028296485.1). Taxonomy (NCBI): domain Eukaryota; kingdom Metazoa; phylum Arthropoda; class Arachnida; order Sarcoptiformes; family Oppiidae; genus Oppia; species Oppia nitens. The sequence continues at coordinate 6,792,262 of NW_026533210.1, read as the reverse complement.
GCTAAACATATTTAAAACCCTAAAAGGTGTGAAACCTATGAATGAATTACAGATATATAATAAAAAATATGTTAAAAAATTTGTCATTTATTCGGTTATTGTTCACTATTCAACAGTTACAGCTTATGAGATATTAAAATATGGATATATATTGATTGCATTAGTTTTATTAGTTTATAGATATGATTTTGAAAATATGCTTAAATATGGACTAATGTCGGCTTTGATTTTTCATTATTGGTTCAAAAATTGTTGTTTTCAATTCTACATACTTTTAGGATATTTTCTAATAGTATGTCTGTATTGTATTATATGGATTAAATCCTTAAACTATAATACCTGTAATTTATTGAGATTTAAATTTTTCAACAATAAATATCAAATTAAACATTTGTATACAAGCTATACAAATGCTATAAATACAATATATATGTTAAATGTGTTTTGGCATAAAATCTATTTTATATTTATCTATACATCGGTACCGTTACAGTTGTTTTTATTGAATCAGTTAGTTTTTGAACAGTTAAACTATACGAGAAGTATTACAACAATAACATTGATAATTGTGATGATATGTGTGCTTATGTTGAATATTATCCCATCCCATGTGTATAGCTGTGCAATAGTTTCGGGCAAAACATTACGCAAACTATATCACAGAATATTACTAATGAATGATTTAAAAGCAAAATTAAAAGTAAGTATTATATGTAATGATTTGCATAATATTTATACTATTATTTTGTTTACTAATACTATGGACACAATTAAAAGCTATTATCAGTAATAGAGAGATTGTGTAGTAGAGACCATATCATAGGGTTTACGTGTGGCAATCAATTTTATATGACACCCTTTAATACATTTAGGGTAGGAATTTAATTTTTGTTTGTTTTTTTATAAAAATAATTTCAATAATATAACAAATATTCTAATAATTAAATAATTGTTTTGTAATTTTATAGATATATGTATTATCGTGTCGTTTCTTTCTATTGATACACAAATTTTCAACTACTGCTGAAAGACAATTATATTGATTATTAAAATATATATTTTTTTAAAATTTTTGAGTTTAATTTTTGTTCACACAATTATTATAAATAAAAACTTATGTATTAATATTTACTAGTTATTACAATTTTAAAATTAAATCACAATTGAAGCTTGGAAATATTTATTTAATTAATTATACATTATATTTTATATATAATTGTACATGATATAAATTATATCAATATTTATTATGCTTTATTTGTAAATTATATTATTATATATTTTTAAATTAAATTAATAACTAAAGATATTTAATACCGCTATGTGTAGTATTAGAATATTATTATTTAATTAAAATGTTTAATTGAATTACATTTATAAAATCATAATATTAAAAAACAACATAATCAAACATTATATGGTGTTATTATTAAACTAAATAAACATGTCAACTTATTTATTAATCTATAATTTATTTACACTAATTTTAATACTAGTCGTTAGCCATATACAATTGTTGCACGTGTTAGCACGTGATTGTGTTAATTTTGATGACAGTGCCATTTAGTACTATCAAAGAAGTTTATATAGAAATTGCAAAAAATAAATAAATAATAATTATAGTTTATTATAATTATTAAATTATATGTATAAATATTATGTAAAACTATTGTTTTTAATTACATTACACACATAAGTCAAATAGACTACGGTTTCATTAGTTTTATTAATTAAAGACAATAAAAACCAAATGTACAGTATATGGATGACATGTAAGTGTGATACCAGTGACTGACTAGAATAACCCATTATTTATATATCATATATACTGTATATACTCTTTTAGTATGGAATCAGGCGATCAATTCAAGCACACATACCTATCGGATGGTCGCAGTCGACTTCGAGACAGTGGTAACAGCAGTTTGATGACATATTTATTGGTCACCGATAATGATAAATATATTGTTATCTATTTGTGCAAATCATTCAATGGTGATAACTCTAAAGGTGTTTCAATAATTAATTAAATTTTTTTTTGGTTTTTTGTTAAAATACAATATATCCAACAATTATCTTTTGATAGTTAACTTAACACTAGAACTCTATACAATTTATATATCTGACCTGGGTACTAGAGTCAAGGATATTGAGGAACTGGACAAATGGGTTGGTTCGCAGATGACAAAGAGGCTACACTTTTATGATATTAAACAAAACGGTTGCAAATGAAAGGCACAATTTTTTAGGTATATTTAAAAATTACAATTTAATTTTTTTTAAATAAATATATTTTGTTGTTGTTGTGATTAAAGCAATGATCCTCGCATTTGATAGTAGTTATAGATTTTACTAAGAGGACCTGATTAGTGTTGAAACTAAAAAAGTATAGTAAAATTTTACACCAAAAATAATTAAATGAGATAACATTTTTCAATATATGGTGTCGTAATTTACAAGTAATTGGATACAAAAGTCAGTGTCACATAATATTACACAACTCGTGTATATGAGATTTACTGGACTATTGTTGGATAATAACTGGTCATTCCTCAAGTGTCACTATTAGTAAGATTTTTACTATTATAAAATAAATCATTTATGAAAGTAAGACATCAAAGTTAGAGAACACCCGAACCACTGTCCGAAAGTTTAACACTGTCCTCAAGTGCTACGACTATTAACTATATTTTGACAGAAAATATGCCATTAGATTTACAATACCAGTTCAATCGTATAAACAGTATAAACTTAATCACAAAAAATATATAATAATAATAATTTAATTAATAAAGTTTGTCTTCAAGTTTGTAATTTGTTTTCTTTAATTGATTATCTTATGATAAGCCTATCTAGAAGTGCTGGTCAAAGCCAATGGTGGCCAATACGACTAATGTCGTCGATATACGACATACTATTGACCCAAATTCGGCCAAATGCTCGTCAAGTGGTCGAAGACTTGATAATTGATCTGAAATTTAAAGAAGAAGACGAAACACATTTTGGTTCAAAAATCTTATGTTTTCTTTAGTGAAAACGATTTTCTAACCATTGACTTTGAAAAGGTATTTCATTTTTTTTAAATAAAAAAAATTAATTTTGAAAACATTATGATTGTATAGTAGATATAAATTTATGTAAATAATAATAATATAATAAATAATTAAATCAACTAATCATTATAAAAAAAATTAGTCGCATAATCTAATAAATTATTTGTATATTATTTATAGTATTATTATCAAATATGTATGATCTACGCTATTCAATTGATCATGGTAAATTATTTGACATACAGGGATCATACAAAGTTGGAAATACATTGTGATCGTTTTCAATGTAAGCACCAGTTTAAAATTGATTTTACCATTAAAAGTATACAATTTATGATAACTTATTTACATTAAAAAACAAAGTAAAGGCAATGATCTCATTAGAAATATAACTGATTTTCATGTGTTTAACTCTAATCGCATATTTCGTGTATTAAACAATCGTTACGCCGAAGTCTCCCATCTATATGTCGACGACAATTGCATTGTAACCCATGAATACAGACACAGCAGTAATTAAAGTCATCCTAATAGGTCTGAACCGAGATATAAAAGAAAAAGTGATAAAAAAATTTTGTATTAATAGTAGTAATAGAAGTGATAGGGATAGAGATGATAGAGATTGAACTGATAAGGATAATAGTGATAGAGTTAGAAGTGATAGGAATAGTAGTAATATGAATGGGAGTCATAGAGATTGGACTAATAAAGATAGATTTGATAGATATAGGAGTATTAGTGATAGAAATATGAAAGATAGAGATAGTAAAGATAAAACTGATAGAAATGGGACTGATAGGGATAGAAGTGATAGATACAGAAATGATAGAGATATGTCTGATATGGATAGGAATGGTAGGGATAGTAGTGATAGATATAGAAATGATAGAAATAGAAGTTATAAAGATATAGATATAAGTGATAGAAATAATAATGAAAGAAAAAAGAGTGATAAAGACAGAAATGGTAGACATAGGAACAGTAGGGATAATACTGTTAGGGATAGAAGTGATAGGCATAGAAATGATAGGAATAATAATGTCTTAAGTAATATGTCTTAAAGAAACAAATGACAAAAAATAATAAAAGTGTTAGTATTGCAAATCATAACAAAATTGAATGGACTGTAAAAACTGAAATATATGACCAATCAGATGATGATAAGTCTATTTAAAATATATACTGTATATATATTTAATTTCCATATAAACAGATCCATAAATGTAAAATAAAATATAATTTTTTATATGAGTTAAATTTACAGTATCTAATCCATAAAAAAATATTAAACAAAATTTTATACATTTATAGAAGCCCTGAGAGTTTATTGTCGCCAATCGACACCAAATGCAACCAATAATTTATATAAAGAAATAATTTTTAAAAAATAAAACAATCGACTTTAGATAAATTATCACATTTGGTGACAAAACTTAAGATTCATTCGGTATAATGTAAAATAAATACTTATTCAATCTAAACAATTGACTATAATTCAAAAAATTAATTATCTATTAATATTTATATACTGGTATATATAAAGTTATATATAAGTTATGTATACTGTATAATGTATTTATATTAATTTCTAATAAGTTATAATAGTTTTAATTATTAATCATTAGTTGAGATAATTTTTTTATATACAAATGTATAAAAAATGAATTTATTATCTTTTAGAATATGATAAACATTGTTATATTATTATATAATATTTATATATTAAATATAAATGTGATAAAAATAACAAATTTTTCTTAATTAATAAAAATTATATGTATAATGAATGGACATAATTAATGTTATTTATAAGTACAATTATTATTAATAATAGTAATTAAAAAAGATAATGTTAACATGTTGACAAAAAAATTATTTTTGAAAAAATTAACCCTGTACATTTTTTTAGTTATATCAGCACAAAATTAATTAATTATTTTTTTCACAATGTGTTTAATATTTTAAAAAATTATTATTTTTTCTTGGGTTTCAATGCTGAGGATGGGATACGAAATTTTCGTACTTTATTACCATCTATTATCAGTCGATCTGTATTTATAGGATAAAAAATTAAATATTATTTATAGGAATTAATTAATTTAAATAATAATAAATTTTGAATTATAAATCAATGACTCAAACCAATGATATCCAGTTTAATGTCGACATACCGGCCCTCATCTGATTTGCTTTTAGTACACAAATCGTCTGAATTGGTCGATCGTGACCTCAACTCAAAGGGAAAGGCAAATGATGCCCGACTTTTGGCTGAATTGGCGAAACGGGCTTTGATTCCCATGTAATATAAATCGCCTAATAATTTATAACAAAAATATATTTTTTAAATAATGATATTTATATACTCGTAATAATATTATATGAATTATATATTATGAGAAAAAGTGGTGTCTATTATTGTTTGTTATACACAACAAAATAGAGGTCAAGGATTACATATTTATTGCATTGTCCCGTAATATACATCAAACTAAATCATTTGGGAAAAAACTTATATAACATATTAACATAATATATAACTATATTAACAAAACAAACATTTAATATATATATAAAAGATTTTTCTTAATGATATTTTTATTATAGTTAGTGAGATATATTGGTATAAGTAATAGTGTGTAATAAATATTAATGCAATACTTTGTATATAAGTTAATAGTATAGTAGATTTTATAAATTGTTATTATTATTATTAATATTATGTTATGATATATGTTAAGTAAATATATTTAAAGTTAAAATAGTATATAATTAGTGTTGAGATAATAACAAAAATAAAATATTTTTTTAAAACTTATATATTTCAATTTCCCAAATGATAAAATTTTGGTTTATTAAGAGTTAGCGTAATTGTTTAATAATAGAAATAATATTATAATATTTCTGATAAACAATTATAATAATAATAATTATTATTATAAATCTAGATCATCGTAATAAAGATATATATAATATAATATATGCTATATTAAGTGCCTAAAAAATTAAACCATAATGTTAATATACGGTATTTTGTATAACAATGTTATATACTTAAGATTTATAAAAAATATATCAATTATTCAAACAAAAAAATAAAAACTTTTTTTAATACAATAGGAAAGGGCTATTCCTGTAGTAGTTTCCCATTTCATGACTTATCAACACATGATTATCCCAAGAGATACACTAATTTTGTTATCATTTTGATTGCCTCTCACTATCATAAATGGCATTATATGTGTGGGCATTATAAATGGGTGTATAACGAAATATAATAATTTAAATATAATATTTTAAATATAATATACTCAGTATTTTATTTTTATAAAAATCTAAATAAATCTAAATTTGTAACAATCATCAAAATTTTTCAAAACTATAGATATTATATGATATAATAATAATAGAGTTAAGATTTTTTCTGTCATAACATAATTCTTAATCAACAATAAAAATAAAATTTCATTTATTATTAAAATGAGAGATAAAATTATTAAATAATATGAAACATAAGCATAAAATAGGATACAAACTGTTAATGTCATCTAAAGAGTTGTTATAATCATCAATGAATGTTGTCTTAGTGTTTGGTAAACTCGATAACAATTGATTATTATTAGAGCTTTTATTGTTATTATTATTATTGATGTTATCATTGTTAGCATTATTGTTGTTGTATTTATTGTAGTTTTTATTGATATTTTGATGATTACTTTTATTATTATTATTACTATAGATGTTATAATCGTTTTTTGCCAAACCGTAAGTGATATCCTTGTTATGGCTGTCAATCACTGTTTGATGATCGGTGCCCACAGAGCTCAGGGCTTTCACATCATCAGACAACGACTTATTGGTTCTCAATGGTTGCAGACATTTGATTGCTATAGTTATATATAAAAGAGGAAATAAGAAATTAAAAAAAATTGTCAATAATATTATTATTTAATAATAGGGTTATTAGATATTTTTGAATTAAATATAAATGGGTTTTTTTGTTCAAAGATTGGCATAAAATTGAATTTTCTAAAGCAATGAAATATATAAATTTATATAAAGCAAAATAAAACGTGAGAAAAAAATTAAACAAAAAATAAAATGATTGAAATGAAAGTCAATGTTTTACTACTCTTTCAAAGTGATAGATAGGTTGTGTGTGTGTGTGTGTGTGTGTGTGTGTGTGTGGGGTAAGCCTTGAAATATATTTGACATTAATTATCAGGAAAAACAAAATAGCTTAGGAATTGGCATTTTAGGTGTTAATCGATATAAGGAAAGATAAGTTATATTTAGGATTTATGTGGGAAAGTCATGCAATGCAAAGTGATATTTTTTTGATAGACATGTCAGGCCGCGTACGTACGTGTTGTTAGTCTGGATTTTAACAGATCCAGTGCTAAGATATTGATGACCAGACACCAGATCGGTGTTTGCAAAATATGCGGCGAATCCCTGACAAAGGCTACACTCGACACACACTTGCGCTCCAAGTATTTACGGTCGGGATATGAAGCGGTCGCCAACTCCTGGATCACATCCAACCGGAAGCGCTTCATATCAAACAGTTTTACCGGTTTCTGATAGTCTAAAGCTATACTCTGATGATTGGCGACCATTAGGTTAGGGCCAGTAATGCCGGCAGTGGTAGTAGTGGTGGACAGGTTGTCAAACTTTTTTACAAAAACGCTACTCTTGTTTAGTCTTTCAATAATGATATCGCCTGTAATTATATGATCAAACAATTGTTAGTATAATATTTAATGTGAATTTAATATATATATATATAAATTTTGTTACAAAATAAAAATAAAATTTTAAGAAAACTAACTTTTCAAAATAATATTTTTTTATTTATCCTAATAAAATAAACTTGACAATACATAGAGTTATTTATAGAAACTTTTATAATTATTTTTATATTGTTATAGTTATTTAAAAATAATAATAATAACAAACAAAAAAATATTTATAATTTATGGTAATAATTAAAATTCTTGTATGAGTTTTCAAACAATAATTCATTCATATATTCATGAAATTGAATGCATTTTCATAACAGCAGAAAAAATGAATTGAATAATAATAGTAATAATAATTATAATAAATATATGTGTAATACATATAAATATATCAAAAAATAAATAATAAAAAAATGCCAAATATTATTCAAATGAATAATGTATTATTTTAAATAATAATAATAATAATAATAATAATAAGCTAGTATAATGAGCAACACATTTTTTATAAATAGCTATTTTTGTGGCAAAATTAATAATATACATATTTTTTAAAATATCTTATAACAATATATGCCATTTTTATATGAGTTGGTTTAAGCGTAACGATTGATGGCTCCCTTATAGTTATAGTTAAGGTTTTAAAAAAATAAAATGTTTTTCAACTCATATATCATAATCAACACCAATAAATAATAGTATATATATAAAGAAATTATTATTTTTATTTAAATTAAGGATTTTTTTAGTTTTTGTTGTTGTTTTTAATAATAAATTGTGATCAAAACTAAATTATATTTCCAAAAATAAATGTCAATTAATTTTTGTTTCTCTTCTTTCAATAAATTGTTATGAATAATAAATTTTGTAAAATATGAAAAATATATGAATTATTAGTCATTTAATGAGCTAATAGTTGCTATTATTATAATAACAAAAATATAATTTCTATTTTATGTCATACAAAAAAAATATATTTAATAGTTTAACTAAAAATTATAAAATAATTATTTAATAGTTAACAATAATAAAACTTAGACTATATAAATGTGATTGATATTATATATTATATATAATAAATGTAATTATAATAGAAAACTTGATAACCCATAATATATGACTACTGACCCGACTGTTCAACTTTAAGCCGTATCCCTTGCCTGACATACTGTCGCACATAATTCAGACGCTTATCCCTAGCATTGGTAAACCCATTGAGTCCGATATGAGAGTCACTAAACCCTTGATCCGAGCCATTGACCTGTAATGTTGCCGATCGGGCGTACGCTTTGGCCACTCGATGGTTACGCTCCATACATATGATTTTGGCCCAAATCTCGTCATCAATTTGGTCCCATTTCTTCAACACTTCCAGTATATGATCCTAATTATGATAAATAATTGTTATTTTTTCATTATTGTATTTATTTACTTTTATAATATTTAACATAAAAAACTGTAATAATTTAATTTTCTGTATTTTATATAATGTATAATATTTAATAATTATAAATTTATACAGATATATTATTTGTATAATTTTTTAGCAGTCAGATATGATTTTTAAAAAAATAATTTATTATTTTTAAGACATCAAAAAAACTTAATCGTTAATCACATAATATTATTTTAGTTTAAACCATATGTTACAAATTATTTGAAAATATTTTTTTATAACTTTACAATCATTATAAAACTAAATTTTTATAAATATTACAATTAACCTTAAAAATCTATTTAATACTAAACTATATTATTATTATTATTATTTACAGTATCTACTTGTGTGGCATTAATGGTGTGATAGATAGACCCTTAAAAAATATAATAGTTATAATATTTTTTTGTTACACTTATGTTATTAGTATTATTACAGATACAGTTTGCTATCAAATCAATAATAATAATTTTAGTATTATTTATCTTTTTTGCATTTATCTATTATTAATTAATTTTTTTTAACAATATGGTATTTTATTTTATTTTATAATATATTGTTATATCTTACATTAAATATAATAAATTGATGTTACAAACACTATACATTATATGCACAACAAAATACAAATAATAATCATAAAAATATGTGTAACATAAAATTAGTTTACACGTTAAATCATTATATGCACTATTAAATGTTTGTTTATTATTATTTAGTTATTATTATAATTTTTTTATAATTACTATTTATTCAAAATAATTTACTAACAAATTTAACCATAACTTTGCAATAAATATATTTAAGGGAAAAAACTTCATAATAATAATAAACTGTATATTATTTGCTATTGAAGTAATTTATTTTTTGAATATTACAAATACGTGATGTAATAATGCTGTAATAAAAGGATTAAAAATATTTTTATAATAAAATCAAATTTAATATATTATGCAAAATATGTACTGTATATAAATTATTATTTATATTTTTTATTTATATTTTTTTTGAAGAGAAATTTCATGATTTAATTTCTTATTTTTGTGACTATTTTATTGTTGAATTTTTTTCTATAATTTTCGATTATTTTTTCTAAAAAATTTTGCTTTTATTCTATGATATTAACAATTGTTACTAAATTTAGTATAAAATTTATTTTTATAATAAAAAGAGAAAGAGAGAGAGAGATATATATATATATATGATGTTTTGTATGTGTTTGTTGTTTAACGAACAATATTATAGCATATTTTTAAAATAAAATAATAATAACAACAAAATAATAGTTATTTTTGAAGGGCATATAAATATAAGGATTAATGGACAGTTATGGGGCACATGGAGTCAATATATGGTATATATAATATATATAATACAGGTATCGGACTCATTGACCTCTTTCACTATGAATTATGTCTTATAGGACACACATCTCATCTCAAAAAAAGACACATTTTCTCTCAACAATTACACAAACAGTTAATAAATGTTAAGCAGAAAAATTGTATAAATTTTTTTAAAAAAATTTCGGCAAACATTTTTATAAACGTGTTAAACAATTTTCCAGTTATTTTCAGACAAAAAAAATCATAATTAAATAATAATTGAAATTTAAATGTATAATATAGTACTACTAATAATTGTATGTATATTAATTGAATTTTAATTTATAATATGGGAATAATATGTGTTTTTTGTCAGATGATATGTTAATATTATTTTTGAAAAAAACTATACGTTTTTGTTGTTTAGATATACTATTGTGAGCACTTGGAGGTCAGGGTGATTATTCAAATCATATTATAGTAAAAAAAGATTTCACACCGTATTATCTAAAGTGATATTATTAGAAAAATTAGAAAAATATTATAATAATTAAAGTATAAAATTAACTATTGAATATTATATTATTATACTATTTTTTTTAATATGAGTTATCTATATTTCAATAGTATAAACTGCATATATTGTTTTAAAAAAATAAAGTTTGCTATCAATTAAGATTTGATTACAATGTGATTATAACAATAATATTTCATACAAATTAAAATTATTAAAAAAAAAATTTTGTCTGGACTTTGTATTCAAGGATTAAAACTAAACTAAATTTGTTTTATTGTTGTTGACATTAATTGATTATATGTTTAATAATAATGCAAATTAATTATTTATCACATGATAAGAGCCTTGAATTTCATATATAATAATAATAAAAAAAATTAATTCAATTATAATTAGTAACACCGAAAAAATGCGAGAAATTTCTTACTATATTAGAGTAATTGTAATAATATAAGTATATATATATATACTGTATAAATAAATAATAACTATATTATTCTATAAACAATATTAAATTTAAATGTTTTAATACAATATATATATATATATATATATATACTGTATATACAATTGTATATTAATACGATAAAAGAGTGAAATAAAACATCATTTAATATTAAGCTCATGTTTGTAATCATCAAAAAAATAGGAGATAACAAAATAATTTTTTTTTTGTTTGTTTGTGATATTTATGGGAATTAGGAGATGATTGTCAAGAAAAAACACTTAACAATAATATCATTTATATAAATTTATATATACATAATATATATAAAATAGTATAAAATAAAATTCAAACAACAATAACAATAGTAATAACAACAAGAATTTAATGTTTTTCTACTATAATTACATATTTTCTAACCATTATTATTATTATTATAGAGCAATGGTTGTGAACCCAATTATATAATGAGTGTAACTAATATTATCAAATATAATAGTTTACATATATTTTAATATAATATAGTAATAAATGTTAAAATCATGTTTTTTTGTTTGACATTCATTAATCATTTATATTACCTACAAATAGTTACTACAAATGTCTAACAAGACATTATAATTGTCATCATTATTATTATTTGTTTGTTTTAAAAAACTAAATAAATAAATAAATTTATGTCTATGAAAATTATTTATTTGTTTAACATTTATGCCATACATGTACTAAAAACACAATTTATTTATTATGCAAAAAAAAAGTTTATATATATACAGTATATGTTTAAACAGTTATATTATATTATAGTATCGATATATTTTATTTAATTTTGGGCGAAAAACTTGGAATTTTGCATTGAATTTTTTTCAATATCAAATATAATATATTCAATTTTAGTATTATTATTATTAAAAAATATATGAAAAATCCTATTTAAGTTTTTTTTGAAGAAAAGGATTGTTATCTTTTTTGGTGATTAAAAATAATGAACACAATTGAGTAACAATTTTTAATTTATCTTTATTTTTCTATAAAAGTTATTTAAGTTTTATATAGAGATTTTGGCTTAAAGTAAAACTTTTTTTTAATTTATATTAAAATTTTATACTATATATATATATATTTTGCTAAAAATATTATTATTATTGTTTTAAAGCGTTTCTCTCAAAAAACTAGTTCACATTTTTGTTGTTTTGTTTGCTTTTATTTTTATAATTTAATTTAAAATATTATATTCATTTCATTTAATATATACGAGAGTTAAATGGTTTTTACTAAAAACAGAGTTTATAATAATAATTATTATTATTATAAAAATAAAATTTTAACATTTATTTAGACTTTAAATTTTAAAGTGTATTTATTTATTTATTTTATAAATTTAAATTATGGTTGTAATTGCCATAAATGTAAAACCAAAACATATTTTTTGGTACTTATAATTGATTTTCATTTCAAAATCAATTATTGTCTGTAATTTAAAACCTTTTATGATTTGTATTATTCTTATTTAAAATATGATTGATTAATGGCTTATTTTGTTTTCAATTTATTTCAATTTATTTATAGCAATTTTATGACAGTATTAGACAAATAATTATTATATTACAAAATATATTGTATTTAAAAAATAGTATAAATTAATATATATATACTGTATTATGTATTTGAATTTATAATTGTGTCAAATATATGTTGTAAATCATAAAAATATATGAATACATTATTGACTTTTGAATGATTTTAATAAAGAAAAATAGTTAATACAGTATATAATTTACTTTATATATATTATTAATATTTATAATAATATCAATTTTAATAAATTAATTTACAGAACTACTCAACTATTTAAATAATTATTAAACTAAAGTAATTATATGTAACTAATAAGTAATTATAAAAACAATTCAAATGAAATATTATCAAAATAATAAAGTATTATAAAATGTATACAATTGTAAGTTTAAAGTTTAATTAAACTAAAGTGTTTTGAAAATCATTAAACATATTTATAAATAAAATTTATTTTAAATAAATATAATTATACTTAATGATAATCTTTTGTTAATTATTATATAAATTATTTGTATATTAGCATAAATATGAATTAATATATTATTATTTTTTAATAGTTATTATAATTGTTAATATTTTAAATATTATATTATATTTATTAAAAATTTTCTTATAGTTTTATTTTAAAAAAAACATGATGTCCATCATGACATTTGCAAATTATTATAATTAATTTTCATAAAAAACAATAACTTTATAATTAAGCAATTATATATGGTTATAAAATATATTAAATAATTATTTTAAATACAGTGTATTATACATATTATTCAATAAAAAGATATGGTATCATTTATTTTGTTGACATTATGAAAATTTTCTGAAAATGATTAATTATTATACAGAATTAAATTTAAATATTTTTTTAAAAACATAAATACTTTATTTTTAATTAATTTAATAGTAACATATTAGTTAAGCACGCATATTGAAAAAAGTGGTAAATATATAATTAATTAAACAGTTTAATAGATATTGTAATATTATTTTAGTAAAATAGTTAAAAAAAATTACACATTTTTTAAAAATCAGATTAACTGTTAAACATGATAATTAATTGTTAATACAACCAATTGACACACTATATACTTGTCACCAACTTATTGATATTGAGGTTATACTGTATTATATATATATATATATATTGACAAAGACTTGTATATTAATAATTAATGGTAAGTTTGAAATGTAATAATGATATACTTGTCATTTTGAGTGTAATTATTGAATTTAGTTTTATAAACACAGACACACATAAAAACTATAGTTTTTTATATAAAAAAATGATCCAAAATTAGATTATAAATTAGAAGATTAAATCTGAAAATTAAATTAAATATTTATCATCAATAATTTTATAATTAAATAAAAAGTGCATTGACTTGAATAAGCTTTTTAATTAAAAATAATATATTTTTCAATTATAATATAAATATAGTAAAAAATAATAGTAACTATCGATTATATATATATATAATATTATATTTATATTACAGTTACACTATATGTGTTTGTAAAAAAAATATTTTATATTTATATAAAACAAATTAAATTATCAATTAATATACAAATTTTCATAGTTTAAAGCTAGAAAATTGGCGATTTATTAAATTTATAATTGGTTTTAGCAATTCCTTAAATTAATTAATGCTTATATTATTATATTTTTAAATACAATTTGTTAATACAGTGTAACAAACATTTTTCAAATAAATTAAACATAAATAGTTGTGTGTTTTTTGTTATATTATTAGATTATTTTCAACTTTCTTTTTATCTAAACGTTTTGTGTCAATATCTATCCAATTATTTGTATTATAATTATCGGTTAAAACTGATAAAAAAAATAAATTATGTGTTTATGTCTTTAAGCAACAAATCTTAAACAGTATTACTTTCAATACAAGCTGTAATAGTAATTGTTATTAATTGCTAACATTTTAGAGAGAGAGAGAGAGAGAGAGAGAGAGAGAGAGAGAGAGAGAGAGAGAGAGAGAGAGAGAGAGAGAGAGAGATGCCAAAAGGTTGAACTAATTTACTTAAATTATATACAAAACAACTAATTACGAAACAAAAGTATTTATCCTTTATATAACAATATCATTAAATATCATACAAATCATAATTATTAGTTTTTATTTAAATATATATATATATATATATATATATATATATATATATATATATATAATATTGTAAATATATTTTACAACTCATTAATATGTAAAAAATATTAATTACTACCGGCTTTATTAACCCCAGTACTTTAATTGTCATAATTTTTATTATTATTATTATTATTGTTAGTTTAAAATTATGTGTATATACACACAAACAAAATTTACATAAACATTTACATTTACATAATCATAAACATCAATTTAAAATATCATTTATCAGATAAATCAATATATACAATATATATTGTTTTTAACTATAAATTTTTAAGTAATTTATTTAAAATAAAAATAATATCTATAAACATCAACAAAATATAAATAAAAACTAATTAAATATTTAGTCATTAGTTTATCGGTTAAATATACTTTTGCTTTAAAATAATTACTATTATATATAATCTATTGGTTTTTATATATAACGGTATATACTGTATACAGTATTAATAGGATACGCCTGTTGGCTGTATTTTTTAAAATTTTCAATAGACTTGTATATTTAAACAGATATAAAATTAAAAAAAATAATATTTAATAAATTACATTTTTTAAAAATAAAAAAAACAATTTGAACAAAATTTAAAGCCACACATATAGTAACCAAACCTTTTTAATCCGAAAATGCATTTTATTTAACAAATAAAATATAATGTGTCAATAAAATTGTATTCATATTTAGATTTATTTTATATTGTTAATCAGCGATTAAATTATTGTTTTTGGGTTATATTTAGAAACCACAAATTACAAGTTATTTAAATAAAAATTATATTAATAATAATAATAAACATAATAACAATTGAAGAAACACTTGTATTATTTAGTAATAAAATTTTATATATTTTAAATAAATTTTTAAAAGTTATTTTATAATAATAATTTATGCAATTGATTATACTATATAATTGTATTTTTTAAAATCTCAATAAACAATAATTGTTATTTACAAAATTGTACTAAAATAAAATTTTATTTGATTTTCCTGAATAACCAACAATTAAAATATATTTAAAATCATATTTTATTAGTAATAATCTGTAGTGTAATTACAATATCAATACAACATATAATGGATGATAAATTATATATATATTATATTGAAATACTATTAAACAATATGAAACAGTTGTATAGAAATATTTTTAACAAAAAAAGAGAAGATAATAATAAAATAACGAAAATTTATTTTACAAAATCAATCACATTTACAAATTAATTCGTGAATATAAATATTCATAATATACTATAATTTATAATAATAATAAATAATTTGTCTGTAATATCCATAATTGTTGCAAATATTATATAAGAGCTATAATTTGGTCACACTTTGTGCTCAAATATTTAGTTTAAAAAAATCAAAATTGAAAATCTATTGGTAAAAGTTAATACCATACTATAAAATTTTGTTACAACAATAACAAAACTATTAATAATAATAATAATAAAATTGTGTGTAAAAATAACTGTAATTTAATTTTAACACATTAAATACATTGGTCTCACTTATTAACCATCAATGCGTTTATTATATATATAAAAGAAATAAAATTTTATGTTCACTTTTATTTCTAAAAATTTATTTAAATAATTATTTTTAAAAAAAACTTTATTATACAGTATTGTTGTTGTTGTACTTTTATTAGCTAATAATAATTATTATATTGAAAAATAAATTTTCTAATTTTAACTTAATTGTATTTTTATATCTTAACTATCAAATTTGTAAATAAAAATGTTTTACATTATTTCATATTTATGTTTAATAAAATAATTTTACGGTAATAATTACTTTCAATAGACAACAAAATTATATTTGTTAGTGATTTATTAGTTTTAGATTTTTATTTTAAACAAATCAAATGTCATGTATTATTTACCATAATTTCTATTTTTAGGTTAAATTTTAGATTAAAATACAATTTTATTGTCAAAATTGAATTATTGTAATTTAATAAGTAATATTACAAAATAGTTTTATTAGAATTTTTTTTTTCTAAAAACAATTTTTTCATTAAATTTAAATGTTTGTATAGAAGTTATAAAAATAGACATGTCATATTTAAAAATATATATATATATTAGGTTTAATAGTTTTTTAATATACTATAAAATATATTGCTAATTATGATATTGAATTTAGCAACAAAAAAAACGTACTTAAAATGCAAATATATTGATTCAATATTAATTGAACTAATACTCTATTTACTGCTTATATTAATATTTTAAAATCAATTTTACAACTTAAGTAATACTTGACATTTCAATTAAAATATAACATAATACAAAAAATATTGAATAATAATTGATTTGTTAAGCTTATAGAAAAAATTATATAAATATAAATATTTTTTTTATAGACAATTGATTTGAAATTTGAAAAACAGTAAAATTAAATGCACGTCAAGTCAATGATTTTTGACTAATTATTTTAGATAACATTTTAATTAGCGCTTATATACAGTATATACTGTATAAAATAATATATTGATGTTATAGCTAAATGTTATTTTATAAATAATAATTGTAAATATGGTGTAAAACAAACCTCAATAAACTTATTCAAACTAAACCAAACATCGCCGTCGCACTGGTAGATATCGCTAAACTCCTGGCCATCGCCGACAGCACCCGTTTGATACAGTATTTTACGTCGACTTATCATAATTTTTTGATATATTTTTTAAAAATCCAAGTCTTTTTTATATATAAATAAACTTTATAACAATATATTAATTTTTTCCAATATTAATAATTATTGTTTTGTAATTGATTTTTTTAAAACTTCAAATGTAAGTCAATGAAAATTATATACATATATATAAAACATACTGTATTTTTAGTAACATTGAGATTAAAATCATATATTGAAGATAAAGATTATAATAATTACACAATATAAAAATATTTTGATGATAAAAATATTGATTTGTAATATTTACAAAATAATATAATACTATTCAAAGCTTTCACACAAAAAATAGATAAATTTTTACTAAAAAATATAATCAAAAAGTTTTCTCATAATATATATTGTGTCTAATATATAGACCGGTTTTAACGAGAGTTACTCTTCAAATGAAACCAATTTTATCGCACACACATACAAACAGAGTGGTAGTGTTGTTATCATAATACTGTATATAATAGTATATAATATACCAGTCCTTGTTTATGACCGGTCTCTTATATTTTCAAACTTTTTTTTAGATTTACAAAAGTCGAGAGAGAGAGAGAGAGAGAGAGAGAGAGAGAGAGAGAGAGAGAGAGAGCTAATAGAGGTTTTAATGTAAATTTAAAACTAAATCTTTATATATAATAATATTTTAACTCTTTTATCAACTATAAGTACATGTTTAAAATTTTTATAATATTTAAGCATTATTATTAGTACTGTATTGTTATTATTATTATTGTTGTTATTATTATTATTATTACAATATTACTAATACAATATACTGTCTGCGTATATATATATACTGTATATATTAATATTATATAATTTATTAAAAAGATTTAAGAAAGTTTTATATAGTTATCAAAATAAGAGAAAATATTAGTGTAAAAATCAATTAAAATCAATTGGCTATTGTTAGTCAATATATAAGGCAACAGGAAATTCATTGATGTTTATATATATATATATATATATATAGTTTTACAGCTGAGCTCACAATTATTACCCCAAACTTAAACCTCTCATATAAGACCTCCAACCGAGTAGTCATCAGTTTTACTATTTCTGGTACAGTATTATTGCTATCAATTTTTTTTGAAGCATTTATTTGTATTGTTATCGTTGGTCTTAACTTTTTATTTTATTTGAGATGAAAAACTAGGTTAAAGTTTTATAATAATTTTTAAAAACTTAAATTGAAATATAACAATATTTATTATATTGTATTTTACTTACAAAATATAACTTATAAGTTATTATTATACAGTATATTATAAGCAGATATTGTTGTCTAATATGGTTTTTGGCTATAATTTTGTTGTTATTTTCAACAAAAATTACACTACAAACCATTGCTGAAAAACAGATAAAAACAACAAAATATATAACATTTTTCTAGTTTTTTTTGTGAAAAAAACTTATTATTATCATTACTAATGATTCATTAGTATTATATGCACATTAAAACAAATGCATATATGTTATATTGTTTATAAATATATGTCTAACAATATTAATGAAAATTGACATAATTTTAAATTATTATCAAAGCAACAAAAAAACAAGATAAAAATAATTTCAAAAATTATATATATTTTTTAATTATTTTTTATTTTGAGCACAAATTAGTGTTTAATATTGCGCTAAAAGTTTCAACACGTTTTTATGAAATATGAAATTTTTAATTATAGCATTATTTTATCACATTATTTTAGGTGGTTTTATATGAGAAATATGTAGATTAGTTTGAAATTTAGTTAAACGCATAATAAAAAAAAATATTTATGAAACTGGATAATAAGAAAATTGAAATAAATGCTATATTTAGCATTTATTATTTAGTTTATAATGTTTATGAATAATGTGTATTAAAATTAAAATTAATTAATAATTATTTGTATAATCATTTTTATGTAGTCTATGTTATATACCATACTATAAGTTGGTTGACTTAAATTATGATTTATTACATTATAAAAATGTTTTTAATTTATTTTATGCTTTTATTATCATTAAAATATAATAATTCTATACAATTTACTAGTTATATAAAATTCAATTTAATAGAATTTAATTTTATGTTTAAAATAAAATAATAGATAAATTTTATTAATAAATAATGTTTGTACTGTACAATCTATACAATTTGAAATTTGAATTAAACAAAAAATAATTGACAATTATTTTAGCAAAAGTGAGCTTATGGCCGAGGCTCGAACCCGGGCATTTCTGCCCAGAGACAAACACTCTACCACTTTCGTCACGTCATACTGATAGTTATTTATGTAGTTTATATCAATACAATTAGTAATTAATACAATTTGAAACAACTGATGTCGTTAATATAACATATGTGTAAAAAATCAATTATATAATTAACTATTTCTATACATTAGCTATAATATGGTTATAAACCAGTGATCACAATTAAGTGTTATCATGATAACTTTGTGATACTTATATAACATAACTAATTTAACAGATATTTAATAGTAATTTTCATAATTTATAACAAACAATGAGTAAGTTAGACAAACACTTACTCATTTAATATGTACTAGGTTATTTGTACAATTTTGTTTTATAAAGTTTAATTTTGATCACTGCTATAAACCATTTAATATGAGTTATATCAGTAAGTGTTATATAATATAATACACAGAGACGTAAGGGAAGTGGTAGAGTGTTTAGCTCAGAGCAGTAATGTTCGGGTTCGAGCCTCGGCCATAACTTCACTTTTGTCAAAAATATTAGTATACTTTTTTGTTAATTTTAGCTTATAATTAATAAATTATTAGTTTTGATCTTATATTAAATATCTTAATACAAGTTAATTTTGTATTTTTCTAATAAAAATACAATCATAATTGATAATCTATAGTTAGATTAGTATACTGTAAATTAGTGCAAAACTATATTTCTATCAATAGTTTAGAAAAAATATACATTTATGATATATAAAATGTATTTATAGATACAACAATTTAATAAAAATATTCATTTTATTTATAAAAAAAAATATTTGACTTAAAAATAGTTTGAAATTATTCATATTAAGTTATTATATTTGATAATTATTAAAATAATTAATTAATATAATTAAGAATAATTTCTATTTTTATTCAAATAAATATATCAACTTTATTTGCTAATTATTGATAAACTATTAAATTATAAATAACATTATAATCATATTGTAATTAGAAATGAACTTGATTCAAAAAATAATTATTTTAGTGCAGTATAATAATAATAATAATTAAATACAGTATAATTGTTAAATTGTTTGGTGCAAATCTACTGTATAAGTCATAGATAATACAATTTAATTTCAAAAATAAAATATTAAGTAACTATTTTTTCTTGTTTTTTACTAAAACATTACTTCTCTCTCTCTCTCTCTCTCTCTCTCTCTCTCTCTCTCTCTCTCTCTCTCTCTCTAAAAATATAATTAATTATAATGAGTGATTTGGATGTAACTAAACGATTGCCGCCTAATATAGCTTACAAATCGGCTGCATTTCATTTATATCGTATCGGATTGAGTGCCGATAATATGGGAAACAATCAAATTAAGCGCAAATGGTTTAATAAACCAATTTTTATGTTTGTTATATTTGTAATATTTTCAATGCAACGAATTACATGTCTATTTATTGATGATAAAAATTGGCAAATGTTTGCACTGTTTGGCGATTGGGGCTATTTTATTGGTGCCAAAACTATTAACGATATCTACTTTATAATGGTTACATTATTGGCAATATTATCGCAATTAACATTTCATATGAATCACTTGAATGACATAAAACCAACATTTCTGTACTTTTTTCATATGATTTCCGGTTTGGTGACACCGGTCAGCGTAGGCCTAACAGATGGCAAACAAATTGTCAAACTAGTCAAACAAATGCAATACTTGTGTTGGAACTGTAGACTTAACAATGAGTTAGTTATACAGGTTATGGTTGTATTAGTTATTATGGTGCCATATCTGATGGTTATGCCTATCCGATATGCCCTACTCTATGGTATTCCCAATATTGTGCTATTCATGGTTTGGTGTTATTACTGGTGGAATGTCGTTACCTTTCAGATAGTTTACTATTACATCCTATGTCTGTATTTACGGTATAAATTGAAATCACTTTATCGACAAATTGATATAAACGGCAAATCTAGATATCGGCTTAGGATACCTGAGCTCATCTCATCATTTGACTGTTTGTTTGCCGAAATTAATGAATACAATACTATTTATTGGTCAAAATTTTTGCTATATTTTTGGCTAACTTTT
Organism: Oppia nitens; assembly: GCF_028296485.1. Classification (NCBI taxonomy): domain Eukaryota; kingdom Metazoa; phylum Arthropoda; class Arachnida; order Sarcoptiformes; family Oppiidae; genus Oppia; species Oppia nitens. Next base: position 6,770,013 of record NW_026533210.1, on the reverse strand, counting down.
GGTACGTCTGATGTTATATTCCTCTACAATATATGTCTTATACCTATGAATACAGTGCCAAAAGTTATCCTAATATATGTTTTCTCATTTTCTGCCATTGCTTTCATATTTATTGTATTTACTTCAGCGTCGGTCAACTCATTAGCCAACAAATCGTTTAAAATATTAAATCATTTGTTTGTTTGCATTATGAATACCATTAAAATCAAACATAAAATCAAAGTAATTTTTTAAGAAAAAATAATACTTTAATTATTCAATAACATTGAATAAAATTATTTTTTATTATATAATATTTATATAGTTATTGGTATTAATTGAAAGGACTAGTATGCGAAAGGTTGGTTTTTCGTGTTGGAAATTATTTATAATAAATTATTTTCGTTCATATGAAGTAAGTAAATGTTTTTTTTTCAAACAAAAATTATTAATATTATTAATTATTTATATAATAATAAAAATATCAATAATTATATAGATTTTGGTTTATTTGTCGATACTGTTTCTAAAAATTGTTAAAGACTTTACACTACATTAGACATACATTGATTAAAATATATTTTAAACTTTTTTTGTGTAATAATTTAATCAATTCATTGTAACTAAATATGTTAAAATAAATTTATTATTTTAAAAAAATAATTGTTTAACAAAAATTATTATTTGTTTATAATTATTATATAAATTACATTCTCCTTTATTATAACAATCAATTAAGAAAAACTAAAATTATAAAACGATAATAAATGTTTATATAAATTGTACATTAAGATAGATATATGAAATATTTATGAATTACTTGAATAAAATTAAATGTTAAATATTATAGATAGAAAAATGACTATTTAAAAAATTTATATCTAAATTTTAAAAAAAAACAAAAAACACTCAATGATTTTTATTTTATTTTTTTGTTATTACTGGTGTTATTGTTATTATTATAATTATTATTAACAATATTAGAAATTTTGTTATTATTATTACTATTACTACTACTATTGCTATATTTAATGACAAGTTTATTGATACCATTGGTAATAATATTATTGATGGGACACTCGTATAATAAGTAAAAAATATATGACATCGCAGTTACCATAAGTAAATCAATTGAGAAATTTTTTAGCTAAAAAAATAATAATTTACAGTAAATATAGCATAAATAATAAAAATTCTTAAAGTTTTTATAAAAAAAATAATATAATTACCATTAAATTGTCGGTCATTTTAATAGTATCTTTCACGGAAAATACCCGATTGACAACAAATATTAAATGCAATAAATATATACCAAACGATAGGTTGGCCAGTGGTGTAAACCCTTTCCATGACAATACTTTTGAGACAATACCTTAATATTTAAAAATATAGTAATTAATAAACAGATACTACAATTAACACTTAAATTATTAAATACTTTTAGTGTCAGAGCACAGGGCAAAGTATAACCATCCGAAGCCAACACCGGACATGACTTTTCTGACGGCAAACCATAACAGTATCAATGGTTGCGATGGACTTTCGTTGGGAAAAAAATACAAACATTTGACAGTATTGACAGTCGCTATGAATGACAAACTTGTAAACCATAGAAATTTGTTTAGCTTTGGCCTAAAAGCTGTCTGTTTTCGTAACAGATAACCAAAATAGATGCCAATAATAAATGGCGTCAAATAGCCATTAGTGGTAAAGTGTAGCCATTTAACAATTGCCAACTGACTCTCCACTGGCGTATCTGTAGTGATCGGAAAGTAAGGCTTCAAATCAGTCATCAAATAGGGACCGATATTGACTACAGTGGCCAATGCTAGAGCACAAACAGTTATATGGTTTACTAGTTGTGGTTTCTTGTAGTATAGTATTATTAGTATCGGTGCCGTTATATGCAACTGTAATGAGGCCGACAAAAACCATGTCTGGACGTTGCACTACATAAATACAAATTGATATTATTATTAATAATTTATTTAAAATAATAACTAAATAATAAATTATTAATATAATAATATAATAATGATCGCTATATTACTATATTGAGTGACGAGTTTTCAGTAATCACATCATCAAAATTGCTGACAAACATAAAACTATGACTTAATTGACTACTTTTACAGCTGAATAGCAGCCAATTGAGACCTTCGGCCATCAGCGGCGCCGACGGTATAAACAGTGGACACACATAAATAAATAGTAGCGAACCGAGCATTTGTATAGAGAAGCGTATATACCGTTCCACTGAATAGGCAATGAAATTGAATTTTCCCGACGACTTTTCCAGTTTGGCAAACAAGACATATGATAGCATAAAACCGCTACAAATATAAAATAACAGCAAATTTTTTTATGTCATCCAACCATCACTCGGGTAGTGATAGTATACCTCAATGTAAAGAAAGCATCGATCACTTGATTACTTCTGATAAAGAAATGTTTGTTGCCTTCAATGAATATTTTCGGTATACAAGACATATAGCCGTGAATAGTATGGACACCGATAGTAGCCGTAAATATGTAATTGTGTGCCAAATAAACAATAATTGTCATCAAAAGTCTTAGCGAATTAATTGACACAAATTTTTGATGACTTGTGAACAACTGTTTTGTGTTGGATATCACCGAAAAAGACTTCAATAGTGTCTCATTAGTACCCAATGTTTGATCAGATTTTAGCTCAAAAAATGTGCCCAAAATCACTAAAATTGACAAAACTGTAAGACATATACTGTATAATTAAAATAATAAACAAAACAAATTAGTTATGAAGTAATTAAAATTTTTAAATAATTGTTGTGATTATACATTGAAAAGAGTTGAAAGCCATCAAATTCAGTCATTTTTTGTTGCAATTTATAATCACTTTGAAAGTCAACATTAGTGTTGATTTTTAACAATAAAACTGTATAACGAAAGTAAGTAAATTAAATAATTATTTAAATTAATTAGAAACAACTAATGTAAATAATAATAATAATAATAATCATCAATAATATTACAAACTTTTATCAATCATTGTCTGGACATCATTGAGACTACAATCTGATGGCAAACAGACACCCAATCGGAAGACACTATCAGTCTCTTGTCTGTTAATTCGTGTATTAATTTTGGCCACAATTTCGAGATTATCAATAACTCTGTGGTCAGCAATTAGTGTCTGATTTATGGCCATTTCGGGCAAATTTTCATAGTTTTTTACTGTTGAATATAACGGTATATCAACTTTTAACATATAATAAGTGCCACCAATGCTTTGATTATCATTATTGTCTCTGTGTTTGTCAATGTATCGACATTTGTCATAATCACCAAAACTGGTCAACACTTCTTGTGCAATACCATTGCTTATTGAACCCATAGATTCAATAACTTAATTAAATTTCAAAGAAATAAAAGTAATTAATTGTAAAATTTTTGATAAATTGAAAATAACTCACAATTTAGAGCCCATTTTTCCCGGTGTTTGAGAGCCGCGACAATAGTGTGAACAGATGAAAGACATTTCGGTGATAAATGTTGTGACAATTCATTGATTTCATCCATGAATTCATTTGATATCAGATATTTTGGTAATTGTTTTTCAAAATAGTCATAACTGGCAATAAAGTCATAGATATTTGTCGACACCTGTTTGACAGTTGATTTTTGACAATAGACACTATCGGGTGAATTAGATGGACGGCAATTATCACCAACACTATTGCCATCCATATTAGCACCGGCATCGGCGGCACAGGTATTACCAGCAAACAACACCAGAATCACAATTAAATAAATTTTGAAAATATGTGAAAACATGTTTAAAAAATAATGGAAACTATTTCTAAATAAAAACAGTATTTAACTGATAGACATTTTTAGCATTAATTAGTTATTAATTAGATGTTTATTTTATACATATATATCACATTTCAGATGAGTTATATTGATTTTAAATTTATTTATTAAAAAAAATATTAATTTAATAATTAAATTTATAAATTTTATATAAATTTCAAATAACTTTTCATCAATATTTTTTGCTACATTTTTTACAGTTTAAAAGTTTATACAGTCCGACATTTTACATTATTACAAATGTTATTGATAAATATTATTTTTTATATAAAAAAATAACTATTGTAGATATTATTTTTATTTTGATATTAACTTTTTTTTAAAAAATATTTAAAATTATTAAAATTTGAAATACACAGATATAAGATAATTAAAACAACATGTAATCAGTAATACAATCAATACATGATTTTAATTATTTGTATCATTTGTTTTTTTTAATGACAAATGCAATTCAATAACGAGTTTAAACACTAAATATTCAATAAAAAACATTTATACAAACTTTTATATAAGACTTTTATAAGTATATTATTAATATTATTATTCACCCGATTTTTTGGGAAAAATTATTTAATTAATAACTAAAGGAAAGTTTTGTAAAAGTTTTGTATTTAAATTTTAAAAAATCCCAACTAATGTCCCAAATTTTGTTGACATATAGCTGCGATATATAATAAATTTTATAATTATAAATGTTAAATCATTATCAAATTATTTATAAGTGAAACATTATTAAATAAATTGTTGAGTTGCACAATATAATCAATTTTTTTAAATAAAAAAAATGATGATAAAAAATATTTATTCACTTAATTTTAGATAAATAATAATAATAATAAATATTTTTTAATTAGGACATTAAAATTTTATATGAATTATTTAAGTTATTAATACACGTTTCAAAATTTTAATTAACTAACATTACATAAATAAATTTAAATTAAATTATTATATTTCATAATATTACTGTCTAAATAAATATTATTAAAAAGTATTATGTTTAAAAATTTATATATTTTTATAAGTTTCAATAGTATTATATAATCGGTGTTTTACTAAAACACAAATATTAACAGACATTATAAAAACTATATAATATTTTCTTTAAAAAATATTTTACAAAAAATATATTAAAGATTTTGAAAGATTAATTATTGTTAATGAAAATTAAATTGGATTTCAATTTATTAAATTATTATTAATCAACACATTAATCAATTTGAAAGAGGATTAATAGATTTTTGTTGGATAATACAGTGTAAGATTTTTATAGTTAACCTTGATAAATTTTACTATAGGTTAGCTAAAACAAATGCCTTAAAAATCTTATAGGCTATAAATTATATAATAGATAAAAATTGATTTATTTTAGTAAATATTTGTTAAATTATAAAAAATCTATTGTATTATTAAAAACTATATAAATTAAAATTGTAGATATAATATATGTATTGTCAATAAAAACCCAATTATATTTAGGGGTTGTTTATGACAAAATTGTTAATAAACTAATTTGTAGATAAACAATCATGATTATTTGCAAAAAAAAGGTTATATGGGCATATCTATACTAGATAATATTTACATTTATAAAAACATGTTAATAAGTTAATTATTTTTAATTATCTATATGGCTACTATTAATATTATAGATTGTATAGAAAAAAATTGTATATACCTTGAAATATAATTTAATGATTTATATGATTATAATTACTCTATTCATATAGAGTTGTTATATAGATATATATAAAAGTATACTAAATATTTTGCTGTTATCTGATTTAATTAATAATTTAAAAAAATAAATTCATTTAACAATTTGTTTGATAAATTTGGCTACATTTGTAAGCTTATGTATATAATAGTAGAGTATTGTTTTCAATTATAGATTATATTATTTGGTTTACACATTTCATTTATGAAAATAACAATAATGTTCATTGAGATTCAATGGTAAACTAGAAAATATTATTATTTCATTTATATAGAAAAAAATTAGATTTCATTTAGAAAAAAATATTGTATATTTAGTGATCTTCCAGTTAAAGCAAAAAAGCCCTTCAATTGTGAGTAAATAACTCTATGTTTTTTAAGATGACTATTGAGATTAGATAATACACAATAAAACACATGCATTAATAATAATCTTAAATCCGAGAGTCAATTGATTTAGATTTTTAACTATAACTTATTTTTTTAATTTTTATTTTGCATTTTCTCTCTCGAAACTATATTAAGTTATTTATATTATTTAATTTAAATAAAATAAAAATTATTAGTATTACTGTCCTTCATAAAAATATATGTATAGAAAAATAATAATTTTCAAACTGTTTGTCCAGAAAAAATATCATAGCGTGATGTCGATTATTAAATAAAACATTTATTGCCAGTCAATAATCATCGGAGGAAACAATTGTAAACTAATTAATTTTTTGAAATATTTTATATTTATCTAATGCTAGAAAAAATCGCTATAAATGATTTTAATAAAAATAATTATTTCATAAAATAAATTCTATATAAATATTTATACAAAAAAGTGTTTTTTGGTTGTTTGACAAATTTTTTAAAAAACTTTATTCAAATTGTTTGTAACAACTAAATTGACAAAAAAGCGAAATGATTGAATTTTTCATTATTATTGTGTGTTATCTAATTATTTATCTAATTTTATATTTAAAATATTATTATTATACTCGTTTGAGACACTTTCCCGCCGGTCCCACACCTATACCAGTGTTGGGTAATATATTGAGTAAGTATTTAAATATAAATCCTATATAATATACAATTACTATACTTTCAAAAAAAGTTAATATAAAATATCTTTCAAATTAAAAATATCTATCTTTTTTATGATAATCATATAGATTTCAAAGGTACGAGTCGGCATCCCTGGGTTTATATGAATGATTATTACAAAAAATATGGTCCGGTCTATACATTTTGGTTGGGTAGCCATCCTATGGTGTTCATACATGACATAGAGTTGGCTAAAAAGACTTTCAATACAAGTGCTTTCGCTGGCAGACCACAGATACCATTTAGTAGGCATTTATAATAATTTCAATTATTGTTGACTTAATCGCAATAAATTTATTGGTAAATAAAGTATTAAAAAAATCATATAAATTATGTTTTTTAGTAAAAATGTTTTGCAACGACAAGGGAACCGATGTGTTGTTTGCCGATTACGGCAAAAGTTGGCGTTTCCTTCGCAATGTCACCCATTCGGCTGTCCGTAAATATGCCACAAATGACCAATTTTCAACTGTCACCTGTGAAATGGTCGATGAAATTGTTGATAAAATGATAAAAAAGGAGGGAATCGGACAACCATTTTCACCCGTTAACTACATTCAACTTACACTCTATAATATCATTTGTTTTTCCGTTTTTGGCAAAAAGTATGTAAAACTATTTATGACATTATATGTAATTTATTATTAGTTTTACCTAAAATATATCAGAAATTAATCAATATTAACATTATAATTATATATGTATTTATTGACTATTAATTAACAAATAGGTACACATTTGAAGATCCAGAGTTTTTACGATTGGATAGTATCACGAAAACTATGTTTGATTTTGGCAATAGAGGTGCAATCATACAGTTTATGCCGATAACTGGATTCCTGTTTCTACCGGAGCTGAAAAAAATGTATGAAATTTTCAGACATTACAAACACTATATGATCGGGCAGTTCAAGAGACACGAGAAGACATACGATGAAGGAGTTGTCCGCGATTTTACCGACGCCTTGATTGCCGCCCGAAATGAGGCCATAGCTGACGGAAAAGAGTCGGCTGTTTATCTATCAAACTATGTATAGGCTATTTGATATACATATGACAGTAATTATAGTAATTAAAAACATTTATATTTTATATATAGAGTCTGATTTGTTCGCTATGGGACCTATTGTTTGCCGGTGTGGACACCACACAGATAACAGTTCAATGGATGCTCCTATTGATGGCCGTCTATCCGGACGTACAGAAAAGGTTGCGCCAAGAAGTGGAAACATTGATAGGCGATCGTATGCCTCAATCACGCGATATCAATGATTGTCATTATATTAATGCATTCATATCGGAAACCCTACGATTCAGGCCTGTCCTGCCATTTGGTGTACCACACAAAACGGTACATACAATTGAATTAGGTATTGGATGATTGAAACAGTTATTTTGTAATTATTTTATAAAACTATATTTTAAATGATTTCGTATATACTGTATATATATATAATAGACGATATTAAAATACCGGCCAACACATCGGTGGTCATCCATCAACACAGTATAATGAATGACCCGCTGTATTGGTCAGAACCGGAAGTGTTTCGACCAGAAAGGTTTCTCAGTGAAGGTCAATATCTGAAGGTACGTCCGGCGGCGTTCATACCGTTCAGTATTGGTCAGCGCCGATGTCTGGGCGAGAAACTGGCGCTTAACAACCTCTTCTTAATTGTCGTCCGTTTTATTCAAGCCATTGCTGGTCACGACATAGTTTTGCCAAAAGACATAATCAGTGACAATAAGGAGCAGCTTCTGGAGCCAAACCCTGACACTGCCGTTCAGTTTCAATATCCAAAACCTTATAAAATTGTTTTGAATAGAATTTAGATATTAATATTATTTTTTAGTAATTTTATTTTTATTGTTATTATTATTATCATTATTAATGACTAAAAAATATTTTGATATAATTTAATCATTAAATTTTTGGCAAATATTATAATATATATATATATATATATATATTATTAAAATACTATTTTCAGATAATTTGAATTTTACGTATATATTATAGATTTAATTTTTGATATTTATTAAGTTTTTATAAATGGGGTAAAATTATGCTAAACTATTTGATATTTAACTAGAAATTATATCAGATGAAACAAAGGTGACTTTAATAATAAATTAAATAATAATCACAATTGTAATCATAGGAAAAAATATTGTGATTTAAATAATGACAAAACATTTATTAATATATTGGATTATATACTCTTTTATTTAAATTAATTTCCCATTGATTTAAGTTAAGTTAAAGTTAGATATAATTTTGAAGGTAAAAGGATTTTGAACATACAGTAGTTACACAATATGTATTACACATAGACATAACTTATGACAAAAAAAAATATTTCGTTTAATACATATTATAAAATGTCATTGATTTACCTGTATATGAAAATATTATACAAAATAATGTAAAGCATTTTATTAAAATACAATATTATGAATAACAATATTTAGGATTTTAATATTAGAGTTATTTAAAAAAATTAGTTACAAATGAATCAGTTTATTATATTAATACTGTGTAATACATTATGTAAATTCTATAATAAAAGTCTATACAAACTATATCAACAAAATCTAATAATAAATTTCCTGTACTAACCAACTAATAGCCGAGTCATTTAAACTGATAACAATGACAATGACAATGTTAAATAGCAAAATCATATGAAAAAAATATACAGTTAACTAAAAAAAACAGGAAAATATATGACACTAATAGCTGTTTTAATATATAAATATAGATACAAACATATAAATATGATATAGACATAAGTTTAGTAGAAATATATTATTGAGATCATGTTTGCAAAATTGTTTATATTTAAAAAGATTTTTGTTATTTGTATAAACTAATCAAAATTGAAAATTATATAATATTACATATACAGTACAGTAATAATATATACTGTAAAATTATAAAGTATAGTTAAAATTTAATTTTATACTATTTTAATAAAATTGTAAGTTTGACTTCTAATCTAAAATCTTAATTAATTATATTATTTTATTTTTTGTTGCTGGTTATTTTTGGTATTTTAAAAAAGTAAAATTTTTGTTAAAAATAATTATGAGTTTCAATGTGATCACAATTAACGAGACGGCCATCAAAATTGGTCCCTATATTGTAATGACACGACAACATTGTGGCGATCAATACGATTATGATGTGGTCGGACGTCATAGTTATTGGATGATTATCTGTTTGATTCAATTGTTTACATTAATTATTTTGTTATACATTTATTATGCAAATGTTTGTATTGAACAAGTTATCAATAGACAATTGAATAGGATGGCCAGATTATTGCCCAAACATTATAAAAGGTGCATGATCAAATATGATTATAAACTAATTCAAACAATATAAACTTATATTAATAGTGTATTATTAAATAATGTAAACCGAATATTATTTTAAAATTAGAATTTAAAAAAATTGTAAAAATTAATTTTTGAAATAATTTTGAATTATTTACATTAATTATTTTATATGATATATTTGATTTTTTAATTTGATTATAATATTTTAATATTATCAATTTTATGATCTGTAAGTAAAAAAAATTATATTGAACAATTTGTTTGTTACATAAATAAATTATACATATTAAGATAAAAATACTTGTTTTATTTTAAAAAATACGTACTATAAATTTTTAAAATTAAATATAAAAATAAATAAATTATCATGGTTAAGTACAGTACAAAAATTAAAAACAATATTATCAATTATGAGCTGACATCTATTGAGATAAAATGAAACATTAAATAAATTAATAGCTAACAAAACTTATTGCACTAAAATTACTAAAATTTTTAATTTTTTAAATTATCAATTAAATATTGAATTAACATATTGATGAGCTAACAGTTAGAAATCATAAATGTTTTTAATATAACACATAAATTTTTTGACGATTTTATTAATTGATAAGTTAATTGTCAATAATTGCAGTATTAATTTTATACATAGCTTCTAGTATTTTATAATTTTTTATAATAAATTAATTCGAAAAACATTTAATGCATAATAAAAAATAATCATGTTTATTTACATTAAAACAGATAAAAAATATTACATTATGTTGTAATGTAACTTATATTTAATTATATTTAAAAACATTATCATTTGTAAAAAATAATTGATTATATATCTAAATAAGACAATATATAAATAACATTTAAAAATATTATTAAAACAATTTCGAGTTTTTAATAATAATAATAATAATAATAATAATAATTATAATAACTTTTATACAAAATCTACTTTCTAAAATTGAAATAACACATAATTATCCAAGTTGCATTTTTAAATCAATTGTAATGATATTTATCATCATCAGTTATAAACATAAAAAAAATAATAATATTACAAAATTTTCAATTATTTAAGTACATACAATATGCAATATATTATTATTACAAAAAAAACATAAATTTGTATAATTAATAGTTATTATTATATAACAAAAAATTCAAAAAAATATAATGCAATAAATCAGTAAAATTAAATAGGATTTTATTAGTTACTCCCAATCGCCGACCACAAAACCACCGGCTGCGGGACCGGCCGATCGGGGACTAAACATTTGATGCATTTTTATTGAACTCATTTGATTTGGTTTCAAATTGAAGCCATACTTTGATTGTAAACTAAGTTTTCGGTTATTAATACCATAGATATCATTGTTATCACTGCTGCGGATGCTATTAGTATTGCTTCCGCTAACATAACCACTGCTAACACTATTACTGCCATTCATACGACAGAGAAAGCCGTCCGACTCCGAGTGACTCAGTCCGTAATGACCACCCTTTCCTCCGCTACCACTGTTGTTGTTGCCATTACCGGTCAACTTTCCAAATAGACCTTTACTATTGGCTTTTTTCAATATCGGCGGCTCAGGTTTGATATTAGTGACTGCCGCCGGCGCTGTCTTGTTGCCATTGGCCGACCGTTTGGCAAAGTTAGGTATGCGTGCCTTAAATCCACAATAATATGGATCCTCTGTTATAAAATAAATAAAATAAAATGACATATATAATAAATAATTATATATATAATTGAATTTTTTACTAATACTAAATAATTTATACCATATTTTTTATTGTTTTTATCACTCGATGTCTTTTGCAATTGATTTTCAATATCAGTCTCGTAGTCGGGTTTCGGTAGACTCGGAACCGCATGTTTTCTGGTCAATCCGTCGCGTGGCGGTAGACGTGGAGGTCTGCGATCTTGGATACCGTGTTTGCCATTTCTAGTGATGCCGTTGTTTGAATTGGACGGTATGGCTGCGTACGGGTTCTCGTCTACAAAACTTTTGGACCGTTCAAACATTGCCGACAATTGATTGGGTCGACGATTATCTACTGTTTAGTATTTAATAATTAAAATTGACATAAAAATTAGTCATTTAATTAATTAAATAATATATTTTGTTATAATAGATAATCTAAATTATAATTTTTTTGTTTAAAAAAAATATTAACCATAGTTATTAAATTAATAAAAATTAACCAGCATAAAATTATTATTTGTAATTTAATTAATGTGTTTTAAGTAATAATAATAATAATAATAACATTAATTAAGGAAGTGTGTCCGCATATATTAGTCGACTATATGTAATTTGTTAGACATTATATACAGTTTAATAAAATAAAAATATAATAAATAACAAAAATTTAATTTTTAAAAATTACAAATTGTATGTTTTGACGTGTTAATTAAATAAACCATTATTCAATAATTATCATATTTATTTAAGCATAATAATAAAAAATATAAAATGTTATTATTTAACTAAATATTTAATTTTTTTTATAAATATATGTAAAATCAATTATTTAGAATAAACCAATAGTTTTTTTATTATTATTTTGCTTTCTAAATAGATTATAATTTATATATTGTTAACATTTTATATTATATTTTTAAAAAATAAATTTATTTTAACTTTTTTCTTGTTGTTAATATTATAGCTAACATTTTATTAAAATTAATGTATGATTTATAATATTATTTTATTTTGTTAGAAAAAAGTGAAAAATAAAAGTTATTGATGAGTTAAACGTTTGGCATTATGTCCAATAGCAACAAAATAATAATATTAATAATAATAAAAACCACAAACATTTAGTTAAATAATAATTATTATTTGGCATTTCCTGATGTAATAAAAATGGTATTTATAAAAATTATTAGATAATTAATTGCATTGGATATATTGGCATCGTTTTAGTAGATTTTATGCCAAAACAATGAAATAATTTATATAAACATATAATATATATATATGTAAATTATATATATTGTATATATATAGTATATTATACACCAATAAATACAATATAATAAAATTATATTTAAATAAAAGATTATAAATTATGTGGTTTTATCTACAATATCTTGAATTAAAAAGTTATTTTCATTATGTTTTACATAATTACTAATAACTAAATATATATTGTTTATATTTTTTCTAATGTAATAAATCAATTACCAGGCTAACATGAGAGTATATTATACTATTAATCGTAAACATGATAATAACAATACAGTACAATGAGATAATATGGGAGTCATAAATATAGTAACAATTGATCATTAGATTTGTTTTTTATAATTGATCAATATCTTTTTATACTATTTAAATTATTTTTAAATAATATAAATGTATAAATGATGTAATAATACATTACAATACAGTACAATACAATACATACAACTATTATATATTGTATGTTTGAAAAAATAAATATTTACAGTAAAAGTTGTTTTTTATATATTAGATATGACATAAGCATTCATCAAAAAAAAGTTTTATATAACTTCAAATAAATAATATTTTAAATTATATAAATAGTTATTAATAATTAATTATTTGTTAAAACTTATTTATAAATTATTTTTTAATTATTAAATTGTAATTGTAAACTGTTTAAATTAAAAACAAAATAATCTTTAAAAAATGATCAAGGTACAACATACTTGGTGGCAGTTTAGACTTGAGCATATCGAGTGCCACTATATTGATAATCATAACCCAAACGGGAACTTCCAGTAGATCTGTGGCGTCCTTAACAAAGGCTATACAACAGATACACTGATCCTCGAGTTTACGTCTGTCTGGATATGCATTCTTGAGTTCGCGACAGACATTTGTCTGAAACTTCTTCATATCAAACAGTTTGACACTCTTCTGGATTTCCAGCAAACCGTTAGCTTTGATGATATCCGCAGAAACACTGGTATCCAAATCATTATCACGTGTCCATCCCTTGACATAAACATTGGTTTTACTCAATCTCTTGACCAAAACATTTCCCTCGTCATCCATCTTGACTTTGACACCCAAACCAATGTTACGTTTAAGTTCTTCAGTCTTGGGATCTCTCATTGGATTATCGAAACCATTGAGTCCAATACGATAGCCATCAAAACCATTGTCACATCCATTGACGGTCAGCACCGGTGCTCTGGCGTATGCTTTGGCCACTCGACGGTTCCTTTCCATACATATTACTTTAGCCCATATTTCGTCATCTATTTGATCCCATTTTACCAATACTTCTTGTATATGATTCTATGGGAAAAACAAGAAAAAATTTTTTTTTAATATAATTAAAAGTTTTATTGTTTATAATTACTATGTGTTAATAAAAAAATATTACTATTAATCATAAACAAAATAAATAAGTATAACACATACTCCTTATTAAGTATCAAAACGTGTTATTGATTTTAAATTTTTATGTGAACTAATAAATAACTATTGTTTTTTTATAAAAAAATAAGTAAATAAATAATTTTTATAATAATAATATAAAATAAATAATTATAATTTTATTAATAAATTCATAATTTTAATATGATACTAATAATTAATTGTTATAGAATTTACATATTGACATTGTATTTAAATTTTCAAAGTCAAATATTTGTAACAAATAATTCAAATATTAAAAAATATATGTAATATAATATAACTTTATCAAATAATTTTATCTTTAATTGTTTGCAAATTATAATTCAATGCAATAGAAAAATGTGAAAAATTTATTATTATTATTACTATTTATTTTTATTAAGTGTTATATTTTAATAATAAAAATACTAATAAAAATAATAATATTATTATTATTTTAAATGACTTTGATAATTAAAATATTTGAAGTGTTTATTGTCTATTTTAATTAGACAATGAGATCAAGTTTAGCTGTCTATCAAATTGTTTTGTGTGAACACATAATAAAAACAATATATTTAGTCAACAAAAAAATTAATAGAAATAAAAATAGTTTAGAAAAAAACTAAAACTAAATAAATAAATTGATTTCATTTTGCTAACACACACACAAATAAAAAAAATATTAACACATATATAGTATATATATATATAAACTATTTTATATGAAATTGTTATGAAACTCACAGTAAAAATAATAGGGTTTTTAAAATATTGTTATTTTTTTTTTGTTTTGTTTTGTTCAACTGTTGTTGAAATCTCTCTATTATTTACAGATGACATCAAAAAATAAACTAATAATTATAACAATACTGTTGTTATAGAAAAATCAGTACAAAAAAACATATAATTGTGTGAGAAATTTCTTCAGCGAAACAATTAATAAAAAAAGAAATGTTTTTAACAAAAATAAATTTTCACTTATTTTTTTCTCTCTCATTTGAAAATGTATTTATAAAAAAACAGTGACTAATGTTTCGCTAATTTTATGAATAGACATTGCATAACATTATTGATAACTTAATACCAATTGACTATTGTTTTATTATTATCTATATTTATTGTTTACAATTAATACCAATAAAAATAATATAAGTTTTGTATGAAACAATATTTTGATATTTTATAATAATTCTATTAAAATAATGACATAAAAAATATTTAATTTTATAATATTTACAAATTTATTTTATAATTTATGTAGATATTAATTATTTGTTTTTATGATAAATATATATATATATAAAGTTAAAATACTTTAATTAAAGATATATTGCTATTGTTAAAATTTATAGCTCTAAAATGTTATAATTATTTTGAGTATAAACTTAATATATTATAGTTACTTATATTTTTAAAGTAATTATAGTATATTTCAGTATAATTTAAAACATATACTCAAATACTGTACACACAGTGTACGGTATATTTTTTTAAAAAAAATAATATCATAAATCAAAAAAACAATTATTTAGAAAAAATTGAATGTTAACTAAAAAATATTTTTTATTTTATAGATATGTATTATATATGTAAGTATGTGTGTGTCATTTAATATTTTTTTAAAATAAATAAATTGAAATAACACGAAAAATAAAATTTTCGATAAAAGTAATTGCGGAAGAAAGAAACCAATTATTGAAAATAAAAATTTAAAAATAAAACAATAGAAAAAAAAGTTTATATTTTGATTTCGCTATTAAAACTTAATTGTGTGACACATATATTCAACATATTAAATATTTAATTTGATTTTCAAATATATATTGAATTTATATACTAAATATATATATATACTGTATATTAAAATACTTATTTTTTATATAAAAATATCTTTTATTTTATATATATATATTTATAATTGTATTTCAATAGTATTGTTAAATATTTGTTATATAAAATACAGTTAAATATCGTAAATTATATAAACACAAACTTATGTATTGTCTGTCAAAATCAAATGTTTTTTGTTTTGTTTAGTAAAGATTATATAATTTGTAATTTAAATTTACTGTAATGTTTATTTTGTTAAATAGCATTACATAAAAATAAACAAATTTAATTTTAAATTTTTTCCCACATTACTAATTCAAATATTATTTCAAAATAAATAAATACGTATTTTTATTTAAAATTATTGAGTTTTTTTTTATAAATAAGCTAATATTAATAATGTTAATAATTGATTTGCCGGCACATTTCAAATGTGTCATTATATAAATTTGTATATTTAAACAATTAAATTATTAAAAATTATTTTTTTTATAGAAACAATATAAGTTAATCTTATTAATAGAAATAAACAAAATAACAATATAAAGGATTTATGTATACAGTATTACTTACAGTATATATATAAATTTATATATATATAATAATTTTGTATTATCATAGATAAAATACAAAATATTTAAATAAATTATAAAAAACAAAATTATAGTAATTTATAACTTATTATTATTAACAGCAAACGTATCGAAACCTTGACAATCCTGGAAATTTAATTTATCTAAAAAGGTTGCACCGTTTGAACAGTAAGTTATATCTGTCCTTTGAAGGTAACGGTGCTCTCTATAGAGCCAATGGTTTTCACAATCGTTACAATCAATGCCGCATTTATTATTATCGTCACTATCGGTTAGCTCAATGCGATTTTGATAATGTGAGTTAAAAAATGGTCTAAATATGGTTTCACTTAAATAAGTAATATTTGCATTCATTTTTAGATTCAAAACAGTAGGCCTTCCTATATTAGACAGAGATCCCGGTGCAAAACTGGCACTATGTAGACCCTCTATACCTCTCATATTGATTACTAGTGTATTGTTTGATGACTGGCTAAATGAAAATGCGTTTTCAGGTATATAATCAAAAAAGTTATAGTCGAGATCAAGTTCCTCTAAACTGTTTAAGTCATAGAAAGCATAATCGCTTAATTTGTTGATACCAACACCAGGAAATCCCAGAAACTTTATGTTTGTTTGATTTTCGACACTGGCTTTGAAAGCGTGGGACGGTATCTCTGGTACATTCAGGTACTGACACAGTATGACTTCCACTTGTTTTAATGTGTTGAGTGCGTGATAGACATCACGATTTTCGATGGGTGTGTACTCCAAGTTAAGTCGTTTGGTTACCAGTGCTGTCGGACCGGCAAACGATTGACTATCGATAGACGTTAGCTCCAGATTCCATAGTATACCGATTGCATCGAAAGTCATATCACCGAAAGTATTGGCCTCCAAATGGGTAACACTTGTGTTGTCCAACAGGAAACTCCTAAAATGTTTGTCACTATCGGCCACTTTTAAACTAATGTTTTTCATTAGTAATTTAAGATCAGTTATGGCCAGACCTTGGCATGCAATCTCACGGTCGACGCATACACATTCATCAGGTAGACCCATGTCGATCGGACAGGTACATAGTACCTGGGCACCGGTAGATAGCAATAACAAACATATTGCTAAATACTCTGTCATTTATAATTGAATTTATATATTATAACATATGACTTATAACATTGTTATCTTATTTCAATAATACTTACTTAGATTTTCAGTTAAAAGTTTCATTTGTAGTATTAAAAAAATTTATTTTTTTTGCTAGAAAATAGTTGGGTGTTTAATGTATTAACATGGTACAGTAATTGAAAATAATACTAATAAGTTTTTACATTTTTATAAATTAATAACTAACATCAAATTTGAATTTGCCAGTGGAAATATTTATATCAAAATTTAATGTACATGTATATTAAATTATTATTATTATTTTGACTTTTGATTGAAAATTTTTCCATTAATGATGATAACATTGTTTCAATATTCAAATTTTTAGTGTTAGAGATATTATCAATTAATACTATAATTTACTATACAATGTATATATATTTATAACTTTTTGTACTATTATTTTTTTCAAATAATTTATTTATATGTGTATTGTTGTTACCCAACAATTTTAATTGCACCAGAAATACTTAAATATTTTGTTTTAGATTAAAGTAATTAAATCAATTAATTTGTATGATATTTAGTTATTTGTTAATTAATTTTTTTGCTAATTGTTTTGTTAATGTATTAGTTGTTGTAATGTTATAATCAACAATTGTTTAATTACTTAATCATTTGGAAATATAGACAACTTTAAGTTTATTAATCAATTATTAATTTTGTTTTGACAAATATTTATTGTTTAATAATAATAGATCTTTCCCATAAAATTAATTGATTAGATATGATATATATTATTATTATTGTATCTATTTGTTTTACAAGTAAATGCTATTTATATTGACATTTTTTTGACACATGTACCTCAAATAATAATCTTAATTAAACCGGTTAAACTAACAATGATATTAAATTAAGTGATAATAATAATAATTGTAGTAATTATCAATTAGCCAAATGATTTATCTACTGATACAATCAAAACTCGTTATTATACTAGTATTAGACTGTTATTATCATATTGTTTAATGATAAAATTTGTCTAAATAGCAATAATAATTATTGTCTATATTTTAGCTTTTGATATTTATTTCATTAAATTTATATTAGTTTTGCCTAAAAAAATACTAATCATAAAATAATTTAATAAAAAAATATACTCAAAACCTCCTGTCCCAGTGTCCCACTAAATAATATACAGTATATTATTTATACTTAATCTCCCGGATAAACATAACCAAAATTGTTGTTTAATTTGATAGCCCATACAATTGATTTACATTGAATAAGCATATCATAAACAATTTGTAATGATATGACAATAATTTAGACCATTAAATTATACATTACATTAATATTCATTTTATTCAATGTTTTTTGTTAATTGAAAACAAAATTAAAATCTAGATTACAAACTCTTATCGTAATTAAATGATATAAACAAATTTAGATAACACCTGATTAATACACTATAAAATATTTTATTGCAATTTAGATAACAAACAATTTAGTGTTAGTAATACTAACTTAGTATAACATTTCATTTATATTCAATGTCCATTATCTTAAGATTTAATCAATTATAACAATTTATTGATATTATTTAAAGATTTATTTTGTATATTATACAGTACAGTAAGTATTTTATATACTGTATATATATATATGAAATAGTCAGCTATATTATACTTAAATCATATAATAGTTGTTTAATATGTATAAAAACAAACAAATATGCTATAAAATCGATGACACATAAAAACATATAATGCTAAAAACTTAGTAAAATATACTACAATTTTTTAATTGCATTCAACTTAAATTAATGTTAACTTAAATATATATATATATATATATATATCTTAATAATAAATACAACAATAAAAAAACAAATGCATAGCTAATTGTGTTTACGTTGACTGAGTTTTTCTCAATTCATTTACTCAATAATAATAAAAAAAATCTTTTATAATAAAGTATATAAATTTTGCAAAAAATGTCAACACATTATACATTTATACTGAATCTATGTTATTGTTTTTATCTTTATATGCAAATTATGAGTTTTTTAAAATGAAAATCAAAAGCAATGTAAAAGTTATAATTTCCACACAAAAAAAACTTTTTAAAAAACATATTTTGCAAAAATTTTATAAATTTATTACTAACATATTATTGTTTTATTGTTATATATTTATTATTACAATAATAAATATATGTGTTAGCTCTACTATGCTGTCAAACTTTTTTTATATATATTTATTTTTTTTGCATAAATTTATATTAATGCTATTAAATGCCATTATAAATTATTTTTTTGCTGCTCACAAAAAATAGGTTTAAAAATTTCAAGAATATTTTACAATATATATATATATATATATATATATATATATATATATATATATACTGTATATATACTATAATATACTGTATATAATAAACTTATTGTCTTTAATTAATGTTATTTCTGTGTCTTATATAAGAGAAATTTTCTGTTAATCAAACAATTTTTATTTTGTTTAATATAGTTATGGGTTGTATAACTGGGCTCACCCTTTATGGTTTGCCATTTAAAAACAACTCCACCCATACATACACTGTTTTCTGTAGGTATTTGTGTTATTCAATACCACATATTTTTATCTAAAACTAATCACACAAAATAATAAAAATTTGAATTCACGAGAAAATTTTTTAGTCACTATTTTGAATTTACTTTTTAAATTAAAAATTAATATTATTATTATTATTTGTATTAAAAATAATTCATTGATTTACTTATTTTTTTGTTGTTTCGAAAAAAACAAGTTATATATGCCTTAAAATATGTTTATTTGAATTGTTTTTATACTATATATTTCATTGTTTATTCCAATGGGATGGGCATTGATTTGGTTGAATGAAAGTAAAATAATTTTCTGACATATGATATATACATTAATAATATAAGTGAAAGTAACTGTTTTAAAAAATCATAAATTATATACACATTTATATATTAAAAACAATATTGCATTTATTGTCTGCATTTAAAAAAAAATATATCAATAGTTACTTTCCATAAACTTATTGTCTACTAAATACAATTGTTATTATCTATATATATATTATTATTAGTTTTTAATTTGTTTTTAAAGCAATAATTTAAACAATATTGAGCAATGCTTGTTATTATTAAAATTATTGGCAATTTATTATTATAGGCTTTTATTATAGTAGTTAAATAAATAATAATTTTTTTTATACATATTGAATATTAATTGCTATCATATAGTATTATTTTTGGTAAAATCTTTATCTAAAAAAATAAACATTTATTATTGTCACACATTTAAAATTTCAGCGACACATTGTCTATAATTGATTAGATACTGTATTTAGTTAAATGGAGTTTTAAGGAAAAATTCATATTATTATTATTATTATAATGTATGTCTAAATAACAGTAATTACAATGTGAAACAAGCATTAAAATGTGCCAAAATATACTATAATTTTATTTTTAGAAACTTTATTGTTTTTAACTTAATTTTTCTAATAAATGATATTTTTGAATTTTAAAGAAAAAATCAATTTATATCATTTCTTAGCTATTGTTTTTAAATTTACATAAATTATCATAATTTAAAATAACGATTTTATAATTATAATTTATTTATACATATTAGCATTTTTTTGTTAATTTAAAAAAAATATATTTAAAAGAAAAAATAAATTAAAATACTTATTTAATATTTGAAAAAAACAAATCAACTATAAATAAAATATATTTACTAAAGTAATATGATATTAAATAATTATTATTATGTTTACAAAGCATCTCATTTTAATTGTGTTTTTATTACAATTATATGCAAAAAGCACATAATGTTTATAAAATGATTAATTTTAAATTCATAAACTTAAATAATAAAATTATTATAAAATAAGTTATAAAAACTAAATTGTTATTTTCTTTTGTTAAATAATATATAAATATTTTTAAAAGAATTTAATTTTATTTTAAGTATTTTATTTTTTCTAAAAAATAATTATTAAATACATATTTAAAACGAAAAATTTATGTTATTATTTAAATATTCTAAAAACTTAATTTTATTTTTCTTATCAAGCAAACAATGCTAAGGTAGTTATATAAACAATATTAAAATTATTTTTATATTTTCTTATATTTAAAACTATAGTATATAATTAATGCTTAGATGTAATCATTATCCATCACATATTTTGACAATAAATTGTATTATTCAGTCAAAAACCCAAATCACAATTCATAGTAAATTCAAAAAATATATGAAAAATACTATGTTATGAAAAATTATTAGATTTCTTATCATATATAGAATTGTAACACAAAAATAATTATGAAAATAACAAAAAAATAATAATAATGATAATTACAAACACAATCTTTAAATAATATAAAATATGATAAAGTTATTTAATTTTCAGAGAGAGAGAGAGAGAGAGAGAGAGAGAGAGAGAGAGATTAATTTATGTGTTCACAAAATAATAATAATAGATTGATTCAAAAATTGAATATCATTTTTTAAAAAAACTGTGAGCATTACTAACCAGTAGTCAACAATAATTTTTTTCAGTGACCGTTTATATTAGTTTGCAATTTATCAATCATTTATAACAATTGAGACTTACAAGTTAGAGAGGGTTACCAATGAGGCTATACATGCCATCAGCTTATTGTAATAATTATTCAGTGGTTAAAATCACATGCTGTGATTTGCCAGTGACGGGCACCGGTAGGTTAAGTACACAATGAATATATTTATTATTTTGTAGTTTTTTATATTATGAGTACATAATAACTCTATTATTTAGATCATAAATTTATTTTTTTAATAATAAGTTGTATGTTTATAGAAATTATATAATGTATTCATTTATATAAATAGCTAACTGTTATTTTTTTTTGCTAAGCAATCAATGCCAATAAATATTGTAATATTACAACTTTGATGTGAATCCTATTGTGTTTATATATACATATATTTTATATATATATATATATTTAATATATGTATAAAAATTCAATTTATTTTTTTTGTTACACAGAGTTTTAACAACAAAATAAAAAATATTGTAAATTTTATGCCTGTCATTTCCAATACAAATTATGCTAAAATACAAATTAATGTATGATATAATTTAATTTTAGTTTAATATAAATTTTTTTTTATTTTGAATCTATAGTTGATTATTGCATAAAAAAATAAATTAAACAAAATTTAACCCATTTATGTAAATTATTATATAATGATATATTTTTTTTATTGAGGCATTGGTGAAAAATAATATCAAATAATCAGATCATTAACAGTCAAATCATATGATCATTATATGAGAAAATAGATTTTATCAATAATAGTACAATAAAAATATATATATTAATTTCAAATATCTATTAATTGTTTAGAAATAATTTTCAATTTCCTTGAATTTTCTAGAATTCAAATAATAGAAAAATTTTGTTCAATGATTTCATAATGATTTTTAATAATGATCAGCTAAATATTTATTTAATTGCATATAAATATTAAAATTAAATAAATAATTGCATCAATAATCACAAACATATAAGTATCAAAGTTGATTATATATTATTAAATTTAATAATAAATATTAGTTTAGTCTCATTAACAAGGATATTTATTATAGTATATTATACTGTATTTTATTTATTAAATATATATATATATCTATAATAGTTAGAACTTTAACTACAACTATATAATAGTTATTTGTAACTCAGGTAATAATTTACATTAAATGAGATTTTTTTTGTTAAAAATCTTACAAAATGTTTTCAAATAAATTGTGAAACAAAGTTGTCAATTTGAAAATAAATAAAAATCTAAGTCATTTCAATGATGAATTGGTATTATTTTAATATAAATAAAAAGTAAAATTTTTTTATATTTGTAATAACTTTCCTTAAAACTAATACGAAGTGTTAAGTAATTTTTATATTAGTATTATATTATTATTGTTATATACAATAAATTAATAATATAAAAATAATGTAATGTATTTTCATTTAAAAATTGTTGATAACTTAATAAACTATTTCATAATATTTAATTAATTTATTTAAATAATATAAAAATTTCTCATATCTAGCTATCAAAACAAAAAATCAATATAAAATTTTTTCATGTACTAATTTAAAATCAAATAAGTTTATTAGTTATGCTAAATAACACATTTACTTAAATAAAAATATTAAAAATAAAAATTAGACTTAGTATAATAGTTATACTGTAAATTTATTTTATATTATTTAATAAAAATAACAAAATTTTATATAAAATTTAAAATAAAACTAAAGCAAATGTCATTGATAAATTTATTTATTTTGTAATTAACGATTGGCAATCAATTAATATTAGCCATTATAATGAATGCCAAATTAACAAAAAGTTAAATCCAATATAATATAATAATCTTAATGTAATAAATGTTATTTCGTGTTTAAAAGATATTTATCGATATATATATATATATTGTTAAATGATATAAATTAACTATTATTGTCATGTATATAATGTTTCATTTTGGGATTAAATTAATATTATTTATAGTATTTTTATTACTATTTAAAATCAATTAAAAATCTAAAATAACGTTTTTTTAGGATAAAAATAAACAAAACTATTAATGCTTTTAATTTTATTTGTTATTATTATATTAATTTATTAGTCACTCTAAGGACATATAGACTGTGTGTTACAGATTGATCATACAATGTATGTGTATTTTAATGAAGTTTTGATATCATATTTCATATAAATTTTAGTAACTATATTATATTGAGTCCAGGGTCATAATTATATTATTGTTATATATATATATTTCTCTGATCATTTTTCTCATAATAATAATATTAAAATTTCATTTATTGCAAGTAAAAACAAAATTTTATTTAATTAGATGACAATTTGAGTTTGAATTTTATTATTTAATAACATATAATATAATAGCATTTCATAAAAATCAATTTAAATATAGGATATATTAAATATTATCAAGGTAATATATAATATTACAAATTTATAATGTTACTATCCGATCAATCACTATGAATATAATGATATCCTGATTTTCAAAACAATTTTTTTGTGTTATTTTTAGTTATTTTCAAAATTAATTTTTATTGGTTTTTCATCACATTTGCCTCAATTTTATCATAGAATTAAATATTATTAAACGAATATTTAGGCAAATTTTTTTTCTTATATAAAATAAAATAATTATGAAATTATGATGAATTTTATACATATTTTCTATAAAATCATAATATATAATTTATTATTATTAATCGGTTTTTACAAGTTTTACACATATTCAACAACAACAACAAAAATTTAATAAATTTTAAAGTCTAATACATATTAGCTTTAATTGCAGGACTTGTAGTTGCTATTGAAGACGTGTTTAATATAAAAATTTTGGTACTATTTTTCAAAATTATTATTATTAATGAGTGACTGACTTTTAAAACTCGCAAATAACTAAAAACAAAACAAAAAAAAACTTGACACCAGATTTAGGTCAACACCATATTATATGTATATAAATATATATACACTGTATAACCACTTTATAAAACATGTGTTATAAAATTTTTTAAAAAGTAACTCATTTTGTATATAAAACATCCTATAAGTATATATATAATAATATACACAAGTTATATCTATAGTAAAGTAATATGAGATTATATGTCACATATATAAAAAAAAAGTTAGTCAATTGAAAGTATGTCTTATATAAGTTAATAAACAAACAAAAAATACTGTTAATCACACATTAAATTCAATGGATTAACAATAAAAACTATTATATAATATCATTGATTTTTATTGAATGTTTTTCAATTGAATGACATTTTTTATATTATTATTATTATTATTCATTTCACTAGTGATTTAATTTCAATTATTATCAGTAATTAAATCTATTGAAGAGTTAAATGTACCGATACTTAACATTAGATAATAGTAATAGTAATAATGATAATTAAATTACAAAACAAGATAACTGTAAGGCTATAAACACTTAAGTATTATTAAATCAATACAATAGTGTGTTATAAATCTTTATTAAAATCAATAAATAAAAAACAACTTAAAGATTATAAAATTGAGTGTTTTTCCTATTATTTTGTGGTTTGTTTTATCTATATATTCGGATTAAGCGATTAACTCATTCAATAATATAGTAATTATTGTTAAGTTTTTAAAAAAATATTGTTAAAAAACTATTGAATTATGAAAAAAATAATTAATTACATTATATTTCCCTTTACTAAAAGTTATAGTCTATAACTCAATTTACCAAAAAAAATAATTAATTAAGTTTTATAATAATAAGAAAAATTATAAATTATGTCTCGTTTAGTATACTATTTAATATATAAAAAAAATTTAACCAAAAAAACTAATCAACAATAATGTATGCATTTCATAACAAACATAACGTTTCCTATATTTCTTAGGGCCACTACTACTATAATAATTAAATTTCAACAAAATTGTTAAATATTATTATTGTTTTAATAATACTATTATTTTTTACTGATTTCTACACGATTTCTAATAATTAAATATTTTTCTTTACTAATTAATTCAGCTCTTAATCGATATTACTTTTAGACTTTTTTTTAATAATAATAATAATTATTATTATATTAAAATTTTAATAAAATAAATATTATTTTTAAATAATCGGCTAATTTTATGTTATATCTTATTATATACATGTAAAGTATAATAAACATCATCTATATTTGCATAAATTTATTAATACTAAAATCAACAACAAAAATAATAATAATTTATTATTTTTTTGTTAAAATTTTTATTGAGGTGTTTATGATTTAAAAATACACAAAAATAATTTTTGTTTGTTATTTATTTATTTATTATTTAATAATAATTTTGCTTATTATCTAACGGCTCACGTGTTTATAATTATAAATTCATTAAATATTATAATTTTTTAACTGTTCAAAATGTATAAATAAACAATTATATTTTTCTACAAAATGTTTTTTAGATTTAAAGCTTTTTAAGTAGTAATGTAAATAAAAATATTTATTTTTTTTATTTCATTAATATGAAAATAATGTTAACTAAAACTAATAATTATTAGGTAACTTATAATTTATAGATTATGTTAAAAATTGGATTACCATATAGTATTTACAATATAATTTATATATATAAATATATAATAATAATAATATTGTAATAAATAATAACATAATAATGTTAAAATTATAAATTAATGATTTATAAAACAAAATAATAATAATAATAATAATATTAAAGAGTTTAAATAACTAAAAATATATTTATTTTAAAATTAGTTATAACTATAGATTTTTTTTAAAAAAACAGGTTATCTGTTCAAAAAATAGTGCAATTTTCTAACAACATTAAATACCACTAATCTTATAATAATTATAATAATTAACATTATTTAAATATTATATTTAGTATAGATATTTTTTAAAATATTAGAAATAAAATATTTTGTAAACTATAAGGTATTAATATAATCATTTAAAAATTTACATAAATTATATTTTTTATTTATAATAAAATTTCTATTTATTATTTTGTTTTAATCTATAAGTTATTGAGAGACTAATTTGATAAATAATTTTGTTTCTTATAATTCATAATAAATTTTACATTTATTTTTATGAATATAATAACTGATTTTTATCACACTTTATATTAATCCTTAAATGTTAAACACGTGTTATATAATACACTAAACGAAAACCGAAAATGTCATTTATAATAAAAATATATAAATAATTTGATTGCTTTAAGGTTTAAAAATTAAATTTTAAAAATTAGTACAAATATTTTTTTCTGTAAAATCTATTTTAAAACATTTAATCCATACATTAATCTAATTGGTAATTAGAAATAAAAAAAAACTTAAATTATTTTTGGCTATTATATCATATATTATATAAATATAATCATAAAATATAAAATTTCTATATATAAGCTATACAAACATATTTTTAAATAACTAAATAAATAATTTTTATGTTATATGATGAGTTAATTTTTAAAAAAAAAATAATAATAAACACTAGTATATAATATACAAATAATTTATATATTTTATTTTATTTAAACAACATAATTAACATAAGATATAATTTTCATTTATTATTAAAAAATCTTAAATAAAGTCATCAGTAATACGGAAACAAACTTATGTGTGCTTTATGTGTCATCAAATATGTCATACAAAAGCAAATAGTTGTGAGAAAATAATTATTGCTTATAATATTATAATATTTTTTTAAAAAATCACATCACATATTCAAGACTTGTGTCCAAAACATTTATAATATAATAATTTAATGATGACAACAAAAACAACAATAATAAAACACTTTTATTTTGATACCGATTTGGTGTCATACCTGTCGTACCCATACCTACCTAACATACCATATATATAATGTTTTATACATAGTTTTACTAATATAATAGAAAAATAATAAAAATTAAAATACAAAACGAATAATAATAATAATATAATGGGATAAGTATGGCGTAAAAGTGTCAGTTTAGTTGTTTATAAATTATTTATAATCATCAGAAATAGCTCTAATGAAAGAAACTTTTTGTTAGATTAAGACATAAGTGGTTTTATTTAATATCATTTTAACTGAATATATAATTTTTTAAAGGATGTATGCAAATTGTATTATATTTGAAAATAGTTAATTTATTACTATTTTACTAAACAAAATATCAAGATTTATTGTTTTTTTGTTGTTGTATTTAAAAACCTATGCATTTAACCAGACATGACATAAAAAAATTATTTTACACATTTACTTATAATACTATAAATTTGATTTTTATAAATTATTTATGTTATGTTATGTGCTTAATATAAGGATAATTTCAGTATAATTTTTCAAGAAATAAGAAATAAAAATATATATTAAATATCTATTAATAAAGTATATGTAAGATTCATATCGCAATTGCATTCAAAAACGAAATCATTGATTTTAATTGCATTTTTAATATTGAAGAAAATAAATGTGTCACAAAAATATTTCTCTGCTTTTTTTTGGAGATTATTTAAGATAAAAAAAATAATTATTATCAAATGTATAAAATTAAAGTTATATTTATAAAATGTATATAAAAAATAATTAATAATATATATATATAAAACACACACAACATTAAACACTTTTATAAAAATGTTTGTACTTTTTTTATATATATTAATACTATAAGCGCTTCCGATAGTAAATAGGAGTATGTATTAAATATATATTTATACCATAATTATTATAATAATGATAGCAATACACATGAAATAACTTAAATGTAATATTATACTATATATTTATTAATAATTCAAAAAAATTGCAGTAAATTATAATAAAGCTATCATTTTGTGTGTTAGTTAATAAAATATTTTTATATATATATATATAAATAATAATTAATTTTGTTTATCGGACACAAACCTTAAATAGTTTATCTTTATTGAACCAAATGTCGTCCTCTTCTTCATATGGATTGTAATTGTAGTCATCGTTAATATTGAGTGCATCTCTACTTCGAGATAATATTCTTCGACGACTTATCATCTCTGATGATATGATTGACGACGAAGAAGACGAAGAATTTGGAGCACAACTGCAATGAAAAAACAAAACAAAACAAAAATGATATACAAGTAGTGAAACAAATAAAGCAAAAAAAATAAATAATAAATATATTAATTCAAAAAAAAATGTGAAAACAAAAACAGTAATAAACCTTTTTTTTGCTATCAAATCGTGTGATAAAAGTATTGTCTGTTATTTTTTTGTAAGTGAAATCAAAATTTTTTTTTGTTTTTTCAACGAAAAACTTTTTGTGCGTTTGTAACGCATAATCAGTGCAAATCATTATTCAATTGTTTCATCCATTAAAATCATAGATAAATAATAATAATAATAATAATAATAATAATAATAATATATTATAGCTTTTTTAGTAAATACAACAACAACAACAAAATGTGTGAAATAGTTTTGTTATCTTAATTATTAAATACCTGTATATACTGTATATATATTGTTAAAATTCTCACTAACATTCACTAACATTTTAAAATACATTACATATATTACATAATATTATGAATTTTTATGTATGTAACAAAAACATTATATAAAAAGTAAAATCAATAAAATATAAATCAAATGATAATAACATGAAATTAAATATGTTTAAGCAATAAATAAAAGTGAAATTATTTAGTAAATAAAATATCATTACTTTTTTGAGATAGACTTTATACTACACTACTGTATATAACACTAATGATTGTCACACCAGTTAGTGTCATATATTTAATAAATAAATAATTTGTTTGTGAACTCATTATTGCATTTTATTTTATAAATATGTTGAATATTTTGCAATACAAATATAATTAAAATTATTATTATTTGTTAATCACTTATCAATACATTTTTTTATTACCAAATATACTAACAAAAAATACTGATTTCAATTTAGGCATAACATGTGTCAAATCATTAATAAAATGTTAATAATTTTTGATTCAAATAATAATACCTACAAAATAAAATCATGTTTTATTTCAATACAATATAGTCATTAATTTATGGATTAACAAACCGTTTATTGACATATTTTTTATTTTGCTTTAAAAATAAACATTTACCAAATTGAAAAAAATCATAAATATATTTATGGGACTTAGCAAAAAAAAGTAATTTGTATTTTTGTATAAAAAAAATATTTTAAATCAATATTAACAAAAATGCTTTTTGTGTGTGTGTTTGTATTTGAAATTAATTTTATCAAATAATAAATACCGCACTTAAAAATATGTTGAACTTTCTTATTAACATTTTATTTATTTATATTGTTTTCATTGCTATTGTATAATAATAGACAACTGTTTAGTACAGTAGAGAATTAAGGCCAATATGTGGTAAACAATTTTTATTATATTAGAAAAATACTATTATTTTTATCTATTTTTCTTATTTGTTTAATGTATTTTCATTTTTATTAATAAAATTTAATTTTGATTTCTTTAAAAAAATTTTAGAGAAAAAATATGTTTGATTGAAATTTTAAATAAATCAATCGTTTTAGATATTAGTTTACTATTTTACTTATTAGTTATTGTTTATTTAAGATCAGGATTTTATTGAAAAAAAACTAAAAGTTTAATTGAAAATCATTTATATTTAAAATTTATCTAAAAATACTATTGTGTAATAATCATAATTTTTTATAATTTACAAAATATATTTAGAAAATTCAAAAACTAAATTTAATAATATTGTAGTTTTATTATCAAAATTGTCACTTTTATTGATATATTTTTTTGATATTACATTTAAAACTTTATTTATAAATTTATATATAGTTTTTTTTAAACATAAAACCATATTATATTATTTTTTTATATTAGTGATATTAGTATACAAATATTTTTATTATTTGACAAATTTATTTGATAATAACTTAATAATAAATTGATGATAAAATCGCTATAATTTTTTACAACTCATTGCTCACAAATAATAGACAAATTTGTTTAAAAAACTTTAAAATTGTTTATAATTTTATTGTTTTGTTTTGTTTTGTTATATTATTAAACCAGTCAATTGTTTAATATCGTAAACACTAAAAAAATAATAATGTGTATTTTCGTAAAACAAATCTATTTTTAATCACTTTTTTTGAAAAATAATATAACTCTCAAACATATTTAACTATAATTATTGGGCCCTTAATTTTTAACTATAAAAATAATATTTACCCAAAAAAAACTATAAGTAAAAAAATATTTATAAATAAAGAAAAAATATATATTTTACCTTAAAATTGCTTAAATAATTGTAGGTTTTTGAATCTGATGTTTGAATTTTATATGTGTTAACGATTTTTGCTGTTATACTGTATACATACAAATCGCTTAATAATATAAAAAATAATAATATAATTCACATTTGAAACTAAAACAAAATCATGATTTATATTGTAATAATTACAATTATTATGTACACTATATAACAGTTATAACAGCCTAATAATCACATTATATAGATTAATTTTTTTATATAATAAGAAATGTGTTATATTATAAAAAACACATTAACAACAAATTAAAGTTTTATATTAAACATTAAATTTATAATTTTATAATATTATATCCAAAATACTTGCTAAATATAACTTATATTTAATAAATAAGTGTTTATTTATTAACTTTTGCGGTGCTATCGATGAAAATTATAACACAAAAATTTCGTGTAAAAAATATTTTCATTATTAAATAAGAAAATTATTTATTAATTATGCAATAACTATGTAAATAATGTTATTGTAATTATATAATTATAATAATATCTATAAAAAATTATATAATTTTTTTTGAAAAAATAATAATAAAAATTAACCTATTAAAAAAATTATAGATAGCAACCATCTGTTTGTTATATAAAAATAATATTTTAATCAAATAATTGGTTTGCATTTTGTATTCAAAAAAAAAACTTATTTTGAATACTAACTAAACATATTAATAAACAGTACATATGATAATACTTTACATTATGTAATACATACTATGTATCATATTATATAATAATAATAATATAGAAACAATGTTTAATTTCATTAATTATTTTCATTGCATTTTAAGCAGTAAATTAAAACAAAAAATAGTAACTTAAAAAATTTTTTTAGACTCGACATTTAAATTATATAATACATGTATACTTTAATAATAATAATAATAATAATATTAATAATAACAGTGAGAAATTATTAGTATTAAAAGCACAAAAAACTTACACACATTTCGTGTGTTTGTTTGTTAGTTATTATTATATTTTTTTGTTATATTGTTAGTTATATTAAACCAGAGGTTCACATAGTTAACCACACGTTAAGCTAATCGCACAATTATAATATAACATCATTAATAGTTTAATATATATATATATAAATATATGTGTATAAAATTCATTCACACAAATTAATAATAAAAATAATGATATTATATTTATTTATATAAATAACAAAATAGATTTTGAAAAAAACTTACCAACGATTAGCTATTTGTTAATAATAAGTTGAATGGTTTGATTAAAAATTGTTTGCAATTGAAAAAAAAACTTTTAAAAATTAATCAAATTATTATTTCTATTATTTAAAACAATTTTTACAAAACAAATTACATTTGATTTAATAGTTGTTTTTATATAAAAAAATACACACAAAATAATTGTGCAATAAGTCAATAGTAATTGTTATAATTAACTTTTTATATACAATTAGATATATGTATCACTTATATATTATACAGTATAATAAGTAGCAATAGTTAATCATTTATTATAACAACCATTACAAATACCGGTGAAAATTATTTATTTATTTAAATGTTAATTAAATACTTGAATATATATATATATATATAGACATAGAGAGAGAGAGACACCAAATTATTAACTTTTTTTAATTTAATTATTGTTTTCATTTAACTCATAGAAAAAACTAAACGAAGAGAGAGTTCAGACACCGCTCTCTCTCATCATTGATAGCAATGATTTCAAAAGGAGTCGATGGCATAGCAGTTGTTAAGCACTGGTACTACAACTCCAGATCCCCTCTCAAACAGAAACAACAATAAAAAATAATAATAATAATAACAAGTGTCTGAAAACAACTTGACTCAAACTAAACACCCGTCCCGTTACGTCACTGTCCTATCTCTCGGTGCTCTCAATTAGGTTAGCAGTGATTTGTGTGTAGAGAAAGAGTGTAACTGAAAATATTGTATATAATATATGTATTATACACTGTATTAAATATTAATGCATTTTTTGCTAGACTAAAGCACAGGTAGTTTTTCGAGGGCCATATTACATGTGTAATAAATATTAGTGTTAATAGTTATTAGATGTATAAAAAAAAACTTTGAAATACTATATTTGTCTTATAAATACTAACTACATATTGATTTTAAATAACTAAATTAAATTACTTTAAATATTTTTTTAAAAATATGATATTTTTATTTATATATTTATATTATGTTACATACTAGAAATTATTTATAAAGTAATAATAAAATTTGCAAAATAATTTAATAAAATAAATAATATAAAATAAAAATTATAATTTTTAAATTAAAAATACATGATTTTATCTTATTTAACATAATTATCTGTTTATTTATATTTTATGTTTATATATATATTATAGTTTGGATTAACATAAGAAGTGATGTAAATATAAAATAGTTTATATATAGCAGTTTAAATTAAATCATAGTTAAAAAACAATTGTAGATAAATGAAAACTAAATTTAATTATACAACTTAATACGCTAACTGAAAACTAAATTTTACATTTAATTTCGTATTTAATTAAATTTTAGTTGAAAAATAAAAATCAATTATTAAAAAGTTTATTTATTTTATTTATTAGACTAATTAAAATGCTTAGTAATTAGTTTAAATGTAAGTTTATTTTTAAACCACAAATAAACTATATATATATATATATATATATATATATACTTAAGATATATGTTATCATTAATTAAATTAAAATAACAAAAATAACGAAAACAATATATCTATGTTAACAAGTATAATTACTCAATTTAGAGCAAAAAATATATAATAAAACTTTTTAACTTTTTTAAATTTATATTTTAATTAAAAACTTAAATATAGTCTTTAATATATTTATTTAACTTAGAATTTTTCAAAAATATATTCATCATATTTAATAATATAATTTTTAAAATAAGCGCAATATTTTAGATAAATAAGTTTGATAATAAATGTATAAATTTTATATAAATATAAATATTTAAACTAGGCAAAACTAGATGGTGCTTAATAAACATTTTTTTCAAAAATCTATATACAGTTTACACATCATGTTTTTTAAAAATTACTTTAAATTGCAATTTATATAATTATAATTGTATAGCTTATATAGAAATTAGTTTTATAAAGTTTGTAATAAACATATTATGAATTTATAATATTAATCCCACACACATATTAAAAATATTTTTGATGTTATTAGGTTAGCTTTAGAATAATATTTAACTACCGGTAAAATTGTAAAATATTATTGTATAATAGAAATTTTCTATATATATTTTAATATATATATATATTTACATAGAAAATATCATAAAGATTATATAATAAATGTGATTTATATTTCTATATAAATACCAGATAATAATAACAATAACAATCATAACATCACAATAATTGTATGAATCAATAGAAAACTTTCTTTAATGATAAATAACTAATACTGTATAATAAATTAAATAATTGAAATTTTTAATATTTTATTGATACTGTTATTAATAAGATATATAATAGTATTCTATTCATATGTAATAATTATTTGAATTACTACCTTATTTTTATTTTTAATTAATAATTAAAATAATTTATCATTACCGTGTATTTGTATTAATAGCGGAAAATATTTTATAATACAATTAAATCATTTTTTTACACTAAAGTTTTCGTATAATTGAAATCATCAAATTTTTAATTAATTATATACGGAAATTAATATATATTAAATGATCTATCAATAAATAATCAATAAATTTTAAATATTTTTACTATTCTATTTGATAAATAATAAAAAATAATAATAAAAGTTACTATTTTTATAATAATCATAATAATAATATACTGTATGAAAAAATTAGTATTGTTATATTTTGTAAAATTATTTATTAATAAAATGGTAATAATAGAATCATTTTTATAATTTTTATAATTATTAATTATGATTAAGCTATACCAAACAAAAATATTATAAATACATTATACATAATATATACTAACTTTTATCCAAACAATTAACTTAACAAATACATAGTAAAACTAATTTGTTAAAGTGAGTTTTATCAATCTTATTATTAAATATTAATTTTAAATTTTCATTATAATAGCCAAAAAAATAAGTATTAATTACTATTATCGTTACAATACTAATCACTACTACTTATAATTAAACTAATATGCTTTTAATTTTAAAAATCTACTTAAAAAACATTTACTTTTATTTTAATAATTTTATTTATTAATAAAATACACATAAATGATTTATTTAATTGATTTTAATAGTATTGAATGACAATTTTGAAATAATTTTAATTATTTTTTAACAGTAATCTATCAAAAATTGTAAGTTTTTTTATAATAAGATTATTGTTATCCGTTTTTTTCTATATAAGATTTGTGTTAATATTGTAAAAATACTAATATTTGTTAATTAAAAAAGTGTGTATAAATATATTTTAAAAATTATAATAACTCATTAGTTTAAGAAAAAACAACATTTTTTATGTTTTTTTAAAATAAAAAATTTAATTAACATTTATGTTAATTTAGTTAACGTTTTAGTCATCAGCTTTATGATTATTTATCATATATATACTGTATATTGTAATAATAATAGTTAACAGTAAATGACATGATTTGTATTATTAGCCGATTAGATACATAAGCTATAGCTATAATAAACAGACAGTAAATTAATGCTTAACTAGTCATAGGATCATTAGGTTTATAACGTATCTAACTTTAGGAAAGTTATTATTTATTTTTTGTTTTGTAGTTTCATATACTAATTATTTATATATTTTGTTTTATTTTTCACTTTTTCTGTCGAAAAAATGCATGTTTTTCTTAATTAAATTAATTTTTTATGCAAATCCATTGTGTATACAACATATAATTTGTTTCAATAGATTACTGTAGTAATAGTAATCAAATAAATTTTTTTTCAACAAAAAATAATTGAACAAATTATTTATAACATATTATTAGTAAGTGTATTACTGGAAAAAAATTATTTATTTTTTTGTGCAAAATAACTGTCATTATATTATACAGTATTTATAATTTTAATAAATTTTAATATTGTTGAAATATTTCTATTATTATATGATAAAGAAATTTTATTACTAAATTACAAAATGGTAATTAATATTTTTTTAGTATAAATATCCATTAAATATTTTTTTAATCTTAGTCACCATTGAATATATAATATAAATATATTTTTAAATAATAAACTAACAATAAACTAATTTAAATATCTATAATAAACATAATAATCAATAATACGTGTTCAATAAAATTTATTTTTCATTATATTATTACATATTATTAAAATATTTATACACAAAAAATAACTTTCAATAAATTGCTAAAAATTTTATAACGATTAAAAGGGAGTAATTTTTAATAATTACAAATATATTTTCTATTAATAATAATACAGTAATTTCTAATTAATACAATAATTTTTTATATTAAGTAAAACTTTTATAAATGATATTGATATTTTAAGTTTAATCTAAAACATTATTAATCTCCATTAAATTAATAGTTATAATGTTGTATGACTAATATTTAGGTGTCTTAATATGTATGTATGTTTGCTATTAAATGCTATGCATTTGTACTTGAAATTGTAAAATATAAATATATATATATATACAGTATATTGAAATATCAAATTAATCTCTGTCTATCAATAATATAAATAATATACTATATATGCAAACATGTTGTGATGATTACCCTGAACTCGATTCATGTAATTTTCAAAAACCAAAACCCTGTTTTATTACCATTAAAATTGTGTAAATCATATATGAAAAACAGTAAATGTAGTAATAATAATAATAAAAATATTAAACTATATTAAGAATTTTATAGTAAAACAATTATTTTATTTAATAATATTAGTATAAAAATTAAAAATACTTAATAAAATTATTTAAGTAAATACAGGATAATAAAAATTGTATTAAATTATTAATTTAAATGTAATATCACTTTAATTTGAATCATACAGCAGTAAAAAAATTTATAAATTTAAGTTATAATTAATTTATAATTTACAAAAAAAAGTTTAGCAAAATTTGACTTTAGAATTTTATAAATTACATTATTCAATCTACTAATAAATTATTTAATATTTACAAATTGTCCAATAAATTCATTACCAAAAATGTATAAATGTGCCAAAAATTAATCCCATACATTAATTGATAATCTTTAAATCGTAATAATAATAAAATATATAATATTTAATAGATTAATAATTTTGATAAAAAAGAATTATAATTCTTTTTTAAAAAAAACTTAAATAAAAATTTATTTACTATAAATGGATACATAAAAATAATTTATTATAACTAAAAATAATTAATAATTTATTTGGATTACTAATAATCATAACTAATTATTTTTTTAAAAAAATATTTTTTTTAAATTGATTTTTGCCCAAAAAAAATTCGTTTTTTTGTACACAAATATATAGTTTTACTTTTATTTTTTTAGTCGCCCATTAAAATTACACAATAAATGCATTTACAGACATAAAAAAATATCATTTTTATTTTCTAATATATACGAAAAATGCTATTTTTTAATCTAAACCTTGAATTTTAAATATATTTCATATTTTATATACAAGTTTAATCAACGAAAAAATCTCCTTCAATGCACTTAATATAACACTGAAAATAAAAGATTAATATATATACTGTATATATATATATATATATTAGAAAATTTAAAATATAAATTTAGAGTATTTAAGATTTTTATAAAATAAAAATTTAATTTTAAATTAAATAATGATATTTTATTTTACATATACGTCAAGAGAGAGAGAGAGAGAGAGRGAGAGAGAGAGAGAGAGAGAGAGAGAGAGAGAGAGAGAGAGAGAGAGAGRGAGAGAGAGAGAGAGAGAGAGTGACTTTGTTAGAAATATTTTTTTTGTAAAACAAATATTTTTTATATTTTATCAAAATAAAATTCAGATAACTTTCCGCCCAATTATTTAAATTAACTTAAAATCAACTTAAATAATCGTTATACTTGTAGTATTAAAAATTATAAGACAAATAAATTTTATGTTTTTTTTATAAAAGTTTGCCATCAAAAAAATCTATCCAACTGTTTCCTCAAATAATTAAATAGATTGTTTGGAAAATTTATCTTAATATTAGTATAAATGATAATAAATTTAATCCAATGCTAATTAAATATTATATGAATATACAATTGCTTGACAGTCATTGTTTAAAACCTATCATTAATAATATCCAATAGAGATATTGTTATAATCTATGGTAGAAATAACTGTCATAAATATTATAATTTTAAGGAACTGGATGTTAAATATATTTTATATAATGAACTTCAAATAAATAAACTGAAAAAATATAATATATAAATATGCAAAATATTTTCCATTTATCATAACATTATTATTGTTTCAAATATGTCGACCAAATCATAAATATGCCCCAATTCTGTACATATATTTTATTTAAAAAATATATTAATCTTATTTCGCTTTTTTGTGTGTAAATAATATTAAAAATGAAAATAATTTTAATAATAAATAATTTAATATTGTTTTAATAATATTTTATGCTCATTGTTATAAATGAATACAAAATTTAAGCGATATATAATGACTATATAAGCGATAACTTATATAATGATAGATTTTTATAAATATTATTAAAATTGTCAATTTAACTAAATATTTGATTATAGATTATGTTTTAGTTAAAATAAAAATAACTAGTAATTAAAGTAAAGTAAATTTAATTTAATAAAAATCAAAAATAAATTATTTTATTTATTAATTCATTTCGTGATAATTAATTATGTAAATAAAAACTTTATGTTGCAATTGTGGCTAATTTCCATATTAATAATCACACATTTTGTGTTTGTATTGTTTATCTTATTATTATAAGTGTAACATATATGTCACTTAAATATTTAATTTATAATATTTTTTGCAACTATAATGTAATTTCTCTTTTATTAATGATTTTTTAAATTAAAATATCATTGATTTATTTAGTAATTAATAAAGTAAAAAATATTTTAACAAACAAAAGTGTTTAATATCCTAAAAAATCAATCAATTATATATGATTTTCTTAAGTTTGTACAAAAATTGTTTATCTTATTTAACAACTTAATAAATATTTAAATATTTTGTATTGAGTGTGAAATCTATAATCATATATTTTCTCAAAAAAACAATCATAAATGTAATAAAAAGTTTTAATATTTAATAGACTAATAATTAATAATTTATAAAAAACTTTCCTCAAAAAATAAATTAAAACAACTTATTTTTCAACAAAAAACAACATTATTGATACAATAAATCTTATTTATTTATTTATTGACAACAATAATAATAATAAAATGTAAAAGTAATATATATATTTTTTAAATTAATAATATGCGCACACAAAAAATTAATGCATTTTTTAATACACTATAAACTTAAATTATAATATAATACTGTACTAAAAAACATATAGTAAAAATTTAATTACAATATAAAGTATAGAATAATATATAATAGATAATCAACAAATAAATTGAAAAATAATTGTATAATTAAGTTATCCAATACAACAAGCAATATATAATACTTTATACTATATATTAATAATATAGTCTATATTATAACTATAAACTTTATAGTTATAATATAGACTATATTAACAATATACCATAAATAATTGGCAGTAATAAACATATTGATTGTGTATAATAGTAATACTACTAAAAAATTATTATTAAGATATGAAATTATTAATTAACTAAATAACTGTCTATCAATACATAAATTAGATGTAGAAAAATTGGTGTAATTTTGTTTAGTTTTATTTTGAGAGGACATACCTGCTATCAGACTGTGCCGGATCACTGGTATCGAGAAATCGGACGACTGAGTCTTGTTTGCTTAAATTAGGCAAATGATTGATGGATTGGCTATGGCTGAGGGTATGGGTGGTCATCATATTGGGCTCACTTTTGGTACTATGGAGCGGATGTTTCTTATTAGAGGATAATGATGACGGTTTGGGATCCTTTTTATCGGTACTTTTGCTACGTTTGTGTTGGATATTGCCATCGGGTCCCAGTGCCGACTGTAGTATTGATGGACCGTTACATTTTTGCATCGGTGGTCGACGTGGAAATAGGTTTCGTTGAATAAATGGCATTTTCTCAGATAGTTTTATTAGTCACCCACTCACACACACATTGATTGATATGTATTAAAAAAAATTATTGAGTTTTTTTAAAAAAATAAATATTAGTTATTTTAAAAATCACTTCAAATTTTGCCAATAAATAAAAGTTTTAATATTTTTTTAGTTTTTGTTTCACTATTAGTCAAAATAAAATATATAACAATTTTTGTTGTTGTTATTGTTGATAATATTATCAATAAATTGACTTTTAATTATCACACATTAGCTTATGGGGTAACATCCGGCCAATTAGTAATAAATTTGTTTTGTGTGTGTGTGTGATATGATAATCACGCAATTATTTTAATGTTTATATTTACACACACACACATACATATATAAAAACGATGAATGAATGAATTAATTAATTAAATTTTAAAAAAACAAAATAAAAAGTAAAATGAGATGAAAGTCCTCAACAGTTAAGTGTCAATGTGTTGGCTCTCAATGATGACAACAAATGCGTTGGAGTACCCGTTCTCGGCCTAAAAAACTATTCAACAAATAATATGATACATAAAAAAGCAATTTACTATTGGGTGTAATGATTAAAAAAAACTTTTTACGAATTATTAAATTTGAATTATATATTTATAATATTTAACAAAAAAAACACATAAAATTATAATTACTGTATGTGTTTCATATTAAAAAAAATATTAATAAGAAAGAGTGAAAGAGAGAGAAAGAGAGAGAGAGACAACCAGTTATCAAATTCAATGACAACCCCGCAACAGACATGACATACACACCAACATTCCCGGCATAGGTAACTGTGCTTTTTTGTCGCAATAATAAGCATACACACGGGTGTAGTCCCAGTAAAAAAGTAAGTTTTCACTTTTTACAACACAGATATCATAAAAAAATAACCAAAAAAATAACTAAATAAAAAATTACATTTTTTGACTCTTTAATTATAACTATCGGTGTGTTTCACATCAGTTCAATGAGAAAATTAGGTCTAAATATCTTAAATAATAAGATTTTTTTTCACTAAAGTGTATATAACACTGATTTTGACATCAATTTTAGTTAATTTGTGTCTCTCTTTCTTTCTTTGACAAACAGTTTTGTCAAAAAACATATAGAAAAACATACAGATTTTGTTGTAAAACAAAAAAAAAATAATCATAATTATTATGATTATATTTGAAAGTAATATTTTGTTGTGTGTGAAACAAATAAATCGGAAATCTAGTGAAGCGATTTAAAAAAATAATAGGTTTACTACTACTGTATAGGTATGTGTGTGTTGTTTTGTCAACGGTTGGGAGGGTTGGGAGGGACCGGCAGTTTGACAAAAAAAATATATAGTGATCAGTAAACTTAACAACTATATAGTTATTTATTGTGAGAGTTTGCCAATTGATTTGTCAAACAAACCATACATTTTTTAAAATTACTCTATTAGTTATTAAACACAAAAAAACTAGTTATTA
Source organism: Oppia nitens (assembly GCF_028296485.1). NCBI lineage: Eukaryota > Metazoa > Arthropoda > Arachnida > Sarcoptiformes > Oppiidae > Oppia > Oppia nitens. The sequence continues at coordinate 6,727,497 of NW_026533210.1, read as the reverse complement.
AAATAATTTAAATCTTTTATGGGGTCTCTCTTTCTCTAATAGCATACACATGTATAGCACTGGTGACATACAGACACTGTATATATACATTATATGATAAAATAGAAAATTAGTGAAAGTTAATGATTAATAAATATAATTATTATTATTTTGAAAAATTTGAAACTTTATTACGACAAATACACAACCCAATTATATTAAATAGCTTATACAGTACAGTATATACATAATTAGGACATAAAAACAGTTATGAATTTATTAAAAAATAAAACTAAATATTAGTAATGAAGAGTAAAAGTGAACACAAAAAAACTAACATTTTTTTCTCAACAATTTCTCAATTCAAGTGTAAAGTAATATTAAATACAAGAGAGACTCAAAAAAAACTAATAATATTTAGATTTCAGACAAGATTTTCATTTCATTGAAAAAATATATCAGTTATAACTTTTAAATGTTATTTAATTTTTAAATGATATTAGTTTTTTTTACTGTACTTACGGCTCATCTCTTAAAGTTGGATATAAATCTTCACTTATTTTTTATTCAAAGTTATATTTCAGATGCGTTTTGATGATAACAAACAGTTTTTTCTTTCAATGATATCACTGATACAAAAAAATAATAGTCAAAGAAAAACATTTACTACAGTATTAACTTAATACTATTAAGAAACAGTTTTTTAATATTTTTTTCTCTCTCTCTCTCTCTCCAGAAAGCAATTAATAATAATAATAAAATATATTTTTATATTTGAATATACAAACTGAGGATTACGTAAAAAGGCAACACAAATAATTTAATATTATTAAACAATATAAATGCAAATAAAATACAATTATTACTATTTGAAAGGCACCATAAAATTAAATATAACAAAAATTAATCTAATATACAGTATAAAACACACAGTATATTATAATATAATAATAATAAAATTTGTTGCTTATTGTAAATGTAAGTTAGCAAAGAAAAAACGCATATATATTGATATTATAAAAATAAATCAACAAAAATTAAAACTTAAAGAGAAAAACACAAGTATTTATTATTAATAAAAGTTTATTTCTTTCATTCTTACAGTTTATTACAGTTTTGCTAAATTGAGTGAAAAAAGTTAGTTGTTATTAGCGATAGTGTCAAACAAACTATACTTTTTCTGAGAGAAAAGGCTAATACGGGCTRAGAGAGAGAGAGAGAGAGAGAGAGAGAGAGAGAGAGAGAGAAGGGAGTGATATATTGATATGAGGGTGAGTTCAACAATAAAAACATTGAAAAATATATAAACATATATAAAGTAAATAGCATTGAGATTGAGAAATAGCTTATTTTATAATTTAATATATCATAAAATTATTATATATTATATACCATTTCAATTGAGATCACTTTATAGTTAATGCATATATAATAAATACTTTTTTTTTAAAAAACAAGAGCACACAATAAAACAATATACACTGTAAGACAAACTGTATTTTATTTTAACTGTTAACGATATGTATATTATTATTATTAACTTTTCAATAGTTACCTTCAAATTTTTAGTCTCTATTTAATAAGAGATACCTGAGCTTCAAGAAAAACTAGACGTCCAAACACACACACACACAACAAAAAAGGAGTTAAAGTATAGATATACAATATATATAATCAAGTATTTTAATATATGAATATTTTTTAAATAAAACCACAAAATGCGTTAAAATAAATGTTTTGAATACCAGAGCACATAATACAACAAAAACACATGTATGTAAAGACAAATGTAATATATATTTTTTTGAGTGTTTAATCGCCAGACCAGCAATTTGCTACCCGCGCTCGCTATCACTGAATTGGCTCTTATAGTACACATACAATAAAGCTTCAATCAGTGGGAAAGGGAGAGTAATAATACAACTTAAACTGTAAGCACACGCATATTGATTGGGAGATAGATTTTTTTGGCTGAAGGATATCTGAGCGAGAAAAAAATGCATTAATTTTTTGTGTGAATATATATATATATATTCTGTTATATTATGGGAGTTCCCATCTAATGTTAAGCTAACTGTGCTGCTCTCCATTGAATCCCTAAATATTTCTGTATTGTTTATAACGTGATTATTCAATAATAATAAAAACATGAATTTTATTTATTTAATGAAGTTATGCTTTTTTAAAAAAAACTGCTTTCCTTTTTTTTTGCTTTCACTTTGTTGTTGTTGGTTGTATACCAGTCCTCATCACAGCTTTCTGTCCTCTCTTTCTCGAGGAAATACACAAAAAAGTTAATTTTCAAATGTTTTTTTCTCTATAAAATAACAGCGCATATACCTGTGTATGTGTGCCCTCAATCCACACCTGACATAATCTTGTACCTGACTTTACAACTTTGACTACTGTTCCCCCCTCTATACACAAACAACAAGCAAACAATTGATTGATTGGAAGTCAACGTTATTTTTTTGGTGTGACTTTTACTTTTAAACCTTAAATTTACTGTACTTTTAGAAAAAGAGAAGTTCACCGATAAATACACAAATATTTCCATTCAATTCTATAATATTGAAGTATTTCCAATATATATATATACTGTATATACAGCTTTTATTGTGTTTTAAAACTACTGCATTATTATTATTATTATTTTCAATCATAGAAAATAAATGAATAATAAAAAAAACAGTTGTAATGAATAGTATGTTTTGGTTACTACAACATAGGTGTTCCCCCTAACCAACCATTCAATTTGAAAATGACTTACAATTTTGAGTCCAAACATAATAATATTGTAATGACTATTGCTCTGTAATGCCATTGTTTGATATAAAATATATATTGTATTGAACACAGAGATTATTGTATAAAATAGTTTAGACTTATTTTATCAATAATTTTCTTGTACTGTATTATCAATATTTCAAAAAAAATATATATTAATTTTTTTGGGGTCTTTAATAACAAAAAGCTAATTACTTTCACTTTTTCTTTGCGTGAAATAACATGTTTTACAATATATATATTGAAAAATATTGAAATCAAAAGTTTTTATTATGTATAGTATTTTTATCTGGAAAATATTATCATAAAAATGTATGTTTGCTTTTAAAATGGAAATTACAAATAGCTTAAGTGATGTCAGTTTATTTTATGTTGTTATTGCTTTTATGTTACATATTATCATAAATAACTTTATTTGCAGCCAACGGTTGCCAACCCATAGACATCATCTGTCCGTCTCTAATGGTATCAACAATTAGACGTAAAAAAACTAGCTTTCATGCGGTGATACTATTATATAAATAAACATTATTTTTTTTTGATGTGATAGACATTTGAGACTTTAGGCGATATCAGTCAAAGAAAAACCTAACATCAATTTAAATCTCATTAATCTTTTATGAAAAATTGTTGACTTTTATGTATACATTTTTATGCCAATAGACATATTATAATTTGGGCCAACCAGTAGTGTCCAGTGTTGATCACCGTAAGGAAAATGTAGTTATATTGCAATTGTGTGTATATTTGTTTGTGTTTGAATTATAAGTCTGGGCAGTGATAATAGTTATCTAACCGTCACCACCACAGATCTGATCATAAAATTGTGTGTAATGTTGAAAATATACATTAAAAAAATCTTTTGTGCATTAATATTGATTGCCTTAAGTATTATATTTTTCTAATGTAACAGTTATTTGGCAGTCATTCATAACCTTGACTTACATTAGATAAATCTCTAWCTCTCTCTCTCTCTCTCTCTCTCTCTCTYTCTCTCGCTCTCTCACCACACATACACATACACATACACATACACATACACATACACATACACATACACATACACATACACATACACATACACATACACATACACATACACATACACATACACATACACATACACATACACATACACATACACATACACATACACATACACATACACATACACATACACATACACATACACATACACATACACATACACATACACATACACATACACATACACATACACATACACATACACATACACATACATAAATACATACACTTTCTCTGGACTTTAATTATAAATTGCTGGTGTTTTTTAAGGTGTGGTCATACCTTATAAAACAGCAATTATTATAAACCCTCTCTCATTCACTCAAACACTAACAAACTCACACAAACACACACCACATGCATAATAATCTGTAAAAATTCATATAACAATAAAAAAATAAATAAATAATAATAATAATTTTGAATAATACTTGTAAAAATTAATATACTGTATAATAATTATATTATGAATAACTATTGCAGTAAATAAACTACATTATGATATAATATTCATACCAAAAAAATAAATAATTAAAATATGTTTTTAACATATCATTTTTAAATAAAGGTATATCATTATATTTACACATTTACTCTATAAAAATCAAATTCAGTATAATGTATATACAGTATAAATTTAAGTGTAAATTGATAGATGTATCTAATATTTACTGTTTTTAAATGTGTCAAAAAATAATAAAATATTATTTGATATAATGAGTATATAAAATATATTATTATGCTTATTATTATTATTATAAACATAATAACTGTAGTAAAATTTTATTTTGACATTTTAATAATATAAATAAATAAAATATTTATAACAAAATATTTTGTAACTTATTTAAATATTCAAAGTTAATATATTAAATTAATTTTTAAAATTTATTTATAATAATGTCAAAAATTATTTATAAAAATTTTCTAAATATTGCATTAATATTTAAACATTAATAATTACTAATAAGTTAATTTAATTATTAGAAAATTATAAATATTTTAAGTAAAAGTTTTATACACGAATTAATCTATTTTTATTTGTTTAAATGTTATGACGTGAATATTTTAATATTAATCATTTATTTTTACTTAAGTACTCTAGATAATCTTGATAAATTTTTATTTTATTTATCAAAAAATTTTAAAAACAAATAAAATTATCGCTTTTCACTAAAATATTTAAATCAAAATAATTAATAAATCATAAAGTTTATGTACAGGTCATATACGTGTTATTATTTTCTAATATACAATATATGGTATATTAATATAAAATTTGCATTTTATGTGACAGTTATATTAACCAAAGATTAAGACAAATGAAGTTAAAAAAATTTTTGAAGTAGATTTGTGTCAACGCTTTTATAACTTTTGTTTTAAAATAAATTTTAATTTATGATATAAATCTTTAATGATTATTTTTTGGTTGTAAATATGTAAAACATTTAATGTCCGGCAATTGTCAAGATTTAGGTTATTTATTTTATTTTCCAAAATTATTTTTAAAACCTAATATAAAATATTATTTATATGATAAATTGATAGAGAGTTATAATATTAATTTTTTTTGCAAGTTTAATTTATGCAAATAAATAGTTTATTTAGTTATTAGTTAACGAAAAAATATAATTTTATATTAGACTAAGATATTAAGGATTTTTTTGAAAATACTATTTTAACATTATAAAATAATCTTGCAAATATCAAATATATAAAAAATATTAAGTACCAGTAAATTAATTGCTATTCAATAGATTAAGTTTGATTTAATTTTATTCATTAATATAGATATAATTATATCTTATAGACCATTATTAAATTAAAAAAATTATATAAACTGTATTATTTTATTTAACAATTTTACATTGCTTATATATATATATTAATAAATGTATCGATTATTAATCAATTTTTTAAAGGCCATACCTATCCTAAGGGTTTTAAAAAAATGACTGACTTTGAGATTCTTTAAATAATTGACGTTTAAAAATATATTTGTAAAATACAATTATACAGTATATTATAATTCAACGATAATTAGCAGTGTATATAATATTTTTTTTTAGTAATTATGTGAATGTCATTGACGAAGTTAATATAAACTTAATAAAAATTAGTTTATTAAATAATTTAACGTAAATTGTATTTTTCGTATATACAGACAGAATATACGTTATAATATTATATAAATAATATATATATTAATTATATCGTTATACATAAATTATTTTTATAAATATTTGCTTAATTGTAATGAATTTGTATGTATACACTGTAACTATTGATATGCGTTTGAAAAAAGTGATATTTTGTAACAATTTTTTTATTTGTTTGGTTAACGTTTGAAAGTTATTTTCAGACGACATTTGAAGGACGAGTAGTTTTTTTGTGTTTTAATTAATTGTAATAATGTTATGAATTGTTATTAATTTTGTTGTTGTGTTGTTGTTGAAACATATTCTGTATTTATATATATATTTAACATTAGAAACAATAAATGTTAGTTACATTGAAATATTGACTTTTTTTGCACAAATTCTTTAAAACTATTATAAATGAATAAAATGTTATATATATTAGATTAGAAAAAAATCAATTAACTTACAAATTCAAAATACATTTCAAATATATCTTTATTACAATCAAATATTTTAAATTGTTTTCTATAGTTATATTAAAAATTAAAGTAATAGCCTAGAAATCATAATTAATCTCACAAATTTCAATTTATCTTATAGTTTGTAGAGTTACTATTTTTATTTTACAATATTTGTAAAATATCTAAATCTGTACACATTTTTATGTTTGTTTGATGAGACTTGAAAAATATGTGTAATTTAACATTATAATTCAATTTTTGTATATTAAAATAAACATAGTTAAATATTTTATAAACTTTTAATATTACAAGGAATTTTTTTAACGTAATGTATTATATTTGTTAATAAAATTATTAATTTTACAACAAAAATATCCTAATTTAGTATTAAATAATAGAAATTGTTAAATTAAAAAATAATAATCTTTTAAACAAGTAAATTTAGTTTATAATACTATTTATAATTCAATATCAATTTATATATTTTTAAAAATAATTGAAATTTTATCGATAGTAAATCAACATTTGCTATAACATTACACTAATCGATAGCAAACTAATATACTGTATAAATAGCATAAATTTGTAATACAAAAAAACAAACTTTTAATTATAATTACAAACAAACATTGACTGCATTTTTAGATAATAAAAATAAAAAGTACTTTTTAAAATAAACATTAGTAGATTTCATTTATGGATATTATTTATCAATTAATTAACACATGATTAATCAGACAAACTATAGAGACATTTATAATGTATAAAAAATATTAAAATAATAGACCAATTTGACAAAAATACTATTATTATAATATTATCAATATCTATATATCAATTTTTATACGATTATAAACTTGTAGATCAAGTTTGAGGCTAAATATGTTGATCTCACTAACGATATAATTGTTAGGCACCCTATGCTATGATCTAATTTAATTTTTTATGTTATAATAATAATTTGTTAGTATTTATTTTTTTCCACTGAATATATTAATATCCACTACAGTCTACTACAGTTATAATCTAAAAAATAACTAATAATTGCACTAATATTATGATATGTTATGATATGACATGCAAACATTATAATTTAGTTTAAACGGTTTATTAGTATTAGTATTATTATTATTATAAACCGTATAATTTTACTTTCAAAAAAATTATCAATTGTATTAATTAGTCGCGCCTATTGTCTGTCATAGACATTGCATGTTTGTAAAAAATTACTATTAGATATAGATTTGAAAATTTTAAAAGTCTATTAATTTATACAAGTTTGATACCTATACAGTATACTGGTTACAAATATTGATTAATAATTTATGATAAAGATTTTTTTAGGTGAAATGAAACAAAAATATTTATATTTTCTCAGTAAATGTTTTTTTTGAGGGAAAATTTGTATTTCACTTTCAAAAATAATTTTTTTCATGTTTAATAAATAAAAAAATTATTTCCGTATTTTTTACCTAAATTCCTGTATTAATACCTAATGTCTTATAAAAATAATTAATTAAATGATATTGTCGTCAAATATGGAAAATCCGATTCTCATATCATTAAACATATTTCGAGTTTCAGTTTTTTTTAAATAATAATAATTACGACAATATATTTGGACTAAAACTTATACACTTTGTTATATAATATTTTTTGATTTAATAATTAAATTTTTCACTATTAATGTGTTTGTTTTGTTCAAATATGGTATATATTATGTTTAATATGTTTGTTAATCACCTTTTTTAATTGAATATTAATGTAAGTAAATATTTTTTATTTTGTAAATTCATTAAAAATAATTTTTTTTTAAAAAAAGTAAAAACTTTTGATGTTATTGTCTAATAACTGTTTTAATGAACATTTGTATTCATAGAAAATAAATTGTATTTAATAATAATACAATTGTCAATTGTATAAAACATCTAAAAAATAATATCTAAAATCTAATCATTAAACTGTATTTTATATTTTATTTATTATTATTGTTTAATGAGTAATATTTAGAAAATATGTTATATAAAAATATTAATAATCTAAAACTATAATATTAAAAAATATACAGCAAATTATTATATATTAACACTCAGTAATGTATTTGAATTAAATTTATAAAATGATTTTCATAATCAAATATAATTATTAATTTTTATTAATAATAAATTTTATTTAATAGCGCTATCTATTAACCAAAAGGGGTAGAACTATCTCAATCTCAATCAATTAGATAACTAGTTATAAATTATAACTTATAATAGTTGAAAGTATTTTTTATGAATAAATTAATTGTTAAGTAATTAATATAAAATTTAATAATTATTTATTGCTAATAGTAATCTGTTATATTTAATTTTATTGCTACTAAAAGTAAACTTGTATAAAATAATTTTTAAAAATTTTGTTGAATACATACTTATAAAAGATTCCAGTGTTTTTTACTATAATGTTTTTTAATAAATAAATTACAATACACAAACAGTATATTAAAAATTTTGAAGCCCCTATTGTAAATTGACTAGTTTTAACATAGATTAGTTTACATTAAATTGACCATGATCATCAGCTGAAAATTTTACTCTCAGTCATTTTTTGCAAACTGGGAGATTTTATAAGAATAGTGTTTTTTAAAATTTAATTTAATTTTTAATTTAATTTTTATTAGTGTAATATTTTTAATACAGTATTAACTTGCTTGTTAAATTTATTTTAAATAAGCGTTACATATGTTTTTTACAAAACTTACCATGACGATTTTTAAAACATATTAACTTAAACTTTATATTATTATGCTTAGAAAAATGGGATTTTTAGATGTTTGGTAATTAAATAAGTCATTATAAATAGATCACATGCAATACATTAATTAAAGTTTGTTTATAATGGATACTATACTAATAATAAATAATTTTGTTTTAGTTAATTAATTAATATAATAGTATTATAAGTATATAGTATAAATACTATTTAATAGTTGCCTTAAAATTATATTTATGTAAAATAAACTTTATGTAAATGATTTTTTTATTTTCTATTAAGCTAAATAAAACATTAGTAATAGTCACATAAATTATAAAAAATAAATAAAAATACAAATAAACATTATATTGCGTACAATATTGTAATCTTTACTGTATATGTCAAAATTAAGACAATTGCAATTGGAAATACACACACACACACACACACACACACACACACACACACACACACACACACACACACACACACACACACACACACACACACACACACACACACACATATATATATATATATACATATATATATATATACATACATACACAGTGTGATACACACACACACACACACATACACTGCAATTATTAAATGATGATATTATAATTTTCAATTAGTCCTAAATAGTTTATACATTTGCTGTCATTTATATATAATATTTACTAATTTTATTATTATTATTATTATAAATAATATAAACTCTAAAATTAGTCAATTTTTTATTGAGGGCTACAATTATGGCATTAATGTTAATTACTTTTATTGCCTTAAATAGTGGCTAAATAGTTATTTATTTATTTATTGTATTTAAAAAATACTAACATATGCATTCCCAATATAACAAACATATTATATATAGAAATATTATATTAATTTTTTGTGGTAAAACCGCCTTAAAAAACCACCCGTTCCCTCATTATCTATGGGACAACCGATAGATAGCGCGCAAAATCATTGCATAACTATCTGTCTATTGTTATTACATAACTAATGATTTTGTAAAGCATTACACAGTTTATAGCGCCCTAACAGTCGCGCGTCTACTCATGTAATATAGTTTAAAGCAATAGTCAAATCAAAAAATGCTTAATAAAATAGTTAAACTATATTATAATATATTTAAATTATGTGATTAATAAATGATATCATATTATGTTGACATTAAATATAAAGCAATTAACTAATTAATGAACTTTTCTTTAAGTATATATTTAAATTTTTTAAATCTATTATGTGATTGAAATCAATTTCATTGTCTAAAATAAATAAAAGTTTTATAAAGTAATACAAAAAAAAAGTTTTGGACATTAATCTCACAAATGACTGATAATAATCGACTAGAAATCTAGTGATTATTTTTTTTTGTATAATTTTTGTTTTTTTAATAATTATTTTGTTATGTAATAACAAGTGTGAACTCAGAAAAGCAATGATAAGCCGCAAGAAAATCATCTCCCGATCCACGGATGACCTCGACTTGGACTCAGACAAAGTTACCGACGATTCATACGATGACGACGTCTGGCATTCAGAGGACAGACTCCTAAAGGTTAGCACTACTTATGAAAAAAAGTCATTAAAAGTTTTATTTTTTTTTGACAAAAATTTTAATAAGTTATGACTTAAATATTATTTATGATATTATTACTATTTTTTGTTTGTTTGTTATTATCATTATCATAGCATATGATAATCTCTGTTAAACAAAAAAAAATCTTATGAAATATATATTTTTTGTGAATATATAAAGCAGTTATTTAAGTGACACAATTGATAATATCGTACAAATAGTTTTATATATATTTATTAGAAATGACAGATAAGTAATAGTTTCTACACATCAAAAATATTTTGTATAATTTATTATATTATAATTTTTAAAATTATTATAAGTTATATACTAGAATTACTGTATTATAATGTATGATATATTCAAAAATTATTTTGTTACTATTGTGTGTGTTTTTTTGTTGTTGAAAAAAAATATATTTATTGAATATGATAATAATTATTATATCGTATTTTGTAATAATTTTTTTTAATATCATATATCATTTGATATCAAAGTATAGAGAAATAAAAGTATTTTAAAAAAATATATATTATTAACATAAAGGATAACATTTTTATTAACTTCCGAATAATTGTAAAAATAATTTTAATAGTATTTTTTTATTTTCTAATATATTGAATTTATTATGATAAAGTTGTAACTTTATTTTTGAAATTATGTCACTATTTTTATTATAATGAGTTTTCAAAAAATAAAAGTTTTTGTTTTGTATACTCCAAAACATATTTAAATGATATATTTAAAGAAAAAAAAATTTTTTTTAAAATAAATTGTTTAATTGCTATTACTCTAAGGTATTTTACATGTATAAAGTTTTTTTGTGTATAAATTTCTAATATACAAAATTAGAAAAAAACAATAAAACTTGAATAAATTTTAAGCAAATTTTAAAGTCCAATGAAGCTATAAATATATGTATTATATTATACATACAATGTCTGCTAATAAAAATGCAACTGTTTATTATTATTATTATTATTATTGTCTATAGTGTTAGGATATATGCGTGATTTTTTCAAATAATTTGTTTTGAATTGCATTTTTTCCTAAACAACAAAAATAAAATTTAGTTATAAACAGATAATTTATTCAAATAATTTTTCTTTTACTTAATTTATTTATTATTATAATATTACTGTATTGTATATACAGTACAATACTATATACAGTATATAAAATTATGTGTGTGTTTTTTGGCTACAAGTTTACTCATACATATAACTGTATATAAATTTATAAACAGTTTATATATGTTACCATCAAAATGAAAATGAGTACATTATTCCAGTTAATATAATCATCTCTAACACATACATACATACAATGTGTAGGATTATTATGTTTTGTGTCTAGAAATATATAAATAAATAAATTATATTAATTAAGTTATTTTGGATACATAGTATATAAGTATATATATATTTATCATTGTTTTTTCATAATTAAAAAAATATGCGATTTGAATTACAATTATGTATTTTGCAATAACTGTTGCTATTTTTCTATATTATTAATTTCCTAATCAATAGAGAGAGAGAGAGAGAGAGAGAGAGAGAGAGTCTAGAAGTTATATAGAGATGAGTTATAATGTAAATATTTTTGTTGTCGTTTTTTTTATAAATAATTTGATAAAAATTTTTTTATTGAGATATTTTTGTTATTGCTAAAAAAATATTTAAATAAAAGTAGAGTAAAATGTTTATTTAGTTATGAAATTTTACATAATATTTTCTACTGTACTATCTACATGTATTAAAAAATAAACATAATAAACACTATTTTTTATGAATTCATGTCAAATTTTTGTTTCAATTTTTTTAAAAAAATAAATGTGTTACATAACAATTATAAACACATAGTTTGTTTGGGCAAAAAATACTTTTATCAAAGTTTAGTTTAGTTTTTCATATTAAAACAACAAAATAAATATTTTAATAGTAAAATAATAATAATAATACTAACTGATATCATAGAAATCTATGCTATTTATTATTATTATATTATTATTATTAGTGAGAGTTTGTTTTGAGTGATAAGTGAATAGTTGTAAACATTAAAATAAAAATGTTTTTTGAAAAAATTACTAAATTTTTTGTGACACTTTAATAGATATTTGATATAAATCTATGAAATATTATTATTCAAAATATATTTAGCAAATTGCATATGTTATGTAATTTTACTGATATTAATATTTAATATTCATTGGTTTTTTGTAAATATGGTTTATAAATAAAATATTAAATTTAATATAAAAAACTAACACACAAAATGCAACTCAAATATATAATTGAGTTGTTTTAAACAATTTATATTTAAATCATTGTTGTTAACCCTATGACCACATTTTAATAATAATAATAATAGTTTGACAGACATTATTGTATATTTAATCCGTTGTTTCTATAAAAAAGTGTATAATTTTTATGAATTAAATGTTTAACTATAACTTTATATAAATACAAAAAAAATATTATATAAATGTTTTATTTATAGCATTTAGTTCTGAATAATTGAAAGTATAATCCGGAATAACAACAAAAGAAATTTCAATAGAAAAAACAAAAAATACTATTATTATTATTATTAATAAAATCAGTCAAAATTGAATCAAACAATTGATTGCTTACTTAATAGAGATCAAAGACAATAGCAATTTATAGCAAAACAATTGATTTTTCTATAATAATAATATAATAATAACTATACTGTATATAAGACTACAGTTTATTAAAATAAATAACTAAATATAAAGAAAATTATTTTGTTTAAAAAGTTTTTATGTTTAATTTCACTTTATATAAAAATTATAGCCTTATTTTAAATGTAATTCTAAAATAGTAAAAAATAATATTATTTTTTATTTACATTTTTGAGATTTATTTAAATAAACAAATATGAAATTCAATTTAAATAGAAAGTATGTCTTTTTTATGACTGTAAGTATCTATAGTTTACACCCAATAACCAAAAATAAAGGTTTTGTCATTAAAGTTATGTCTTATTTAATGTCTTTTATATATATATATATATACTTATTGGATTAGGATGAGTAATATATTATGACTAAATATTATACATATATACTGTATATATATATATTTGTTTTAGAAATAATTAAACATAAAATTATAATTTATTTATATTTATATATGAATAAATACAATACATTAATGTGTTGTACATACAGTATATACTGTATATATCGAAAAAACCTTTAAAAAATATCGGAAATTATATTAATATTTAGATAATTTGAATAACCTGTAATGTTTTTAATGTTTTCTTAATCATTGTAAATAATAATTATATTTAATGATTAAGTAATTGCTTAATGAATACTTTCTTCATAACAGTTTTAGGCAATATTTTAATTTATTTTCAATAATTTGTTTGATTTAGTAAAATATAGATATTATAATTTAATATAACTATATGTATTATAAAAAATTATATATTTATCGATTTATCGACATATATTTAATATGTATCTGACAATTAATCTATAATACAGTAATTAATTTGTTTATACATTATATATATAATTTAATAATTATTAGTAATTATTTAAAAATATTAAAATTATGTGAATAGTTTAATAGTATTATAATTCTAAAAGTAAGACATTAACTAGTAATTACAACTATGATATTTAATTACAGTTATAATATATAAATTTATATAAAAATTAATTATTACACCTTTTCATTAAAATTAAATATTATTATATTATATTATATTTTCAAATAATCTCAGTCTTAGATCAAATTTATGTAATCAAATCCAATTGTTTTTAACTACTGATAACTTATAAAATAATAATTATTCAGTATATTAAATAATGTTTTAATAATAATATGTTATAAATTATATTTGTTTTTTTAGTCAGTAATTTAAATCATATTTATATAAAGTTAAAACAAAATTATACGGAAACAATTATAAATAAATATTTATTTATATTTTATAATTTAATAATATTTTTTAAAAAAGATGAGTACATATTTATTTTTAAAAATGTTTATTTTTAAGATTATTTTTATAAATAATATTAATTTATTAAATCTGAAAAATGTAACTTAAGTTAAGTTAAACTTATGTCTCATAAACCGTTCATTATATTAGTTGCTTTCGCCTTATTTATTGATCATTTAAATGATAATAATCGACATTTTGTTTGTTTTCAAAATAAAATAAAATAAAAGCGATTTAAATAATGAAAAGTTTTATTATGTTTTGTTTGATTTTTTGTTGTTTGTTGTGTTAGTAGACGTGTTTTAGTTCATAAGTTCAAAACATCAAATTTCTGTTTCAATTTTAACAAAACTTATTTTTGTAATTTATTTTCTTTAACTTTGAAAACTTTTAAGTAATAAAAAAATGCTTTTAACTGTTTTTTTCTGGTGATTGTTAATGTTATAAGTGTTATAATTATTATTGTAAGTTGTGTTATAAAAATGCAATTTAATTCAATTTAAGTCATAAACATAAAATATATAATATTTTTTTTTAAATGTCTACTATATTTATAAAGTTTTAATTTTTTTTATTTAATTAAATAAATACCGACCTCTATGTATCACAAGTTTTTATTTTGGTTATAATTATTGTGAATGTTAATGAAATTATAATATTATATTTATATCCAGTAATATAATCTTGTTTTTATAAATTTACTAAATAAACTTTAAAAAATAATACTACATTTAAAGTATAATTAAATTATTTTAAGTAAACAAATACAATTTTATAATTTATTATTTTAATTATATTTTTAAGGTAGTTATACAAAATTTATTTTAGTATTTTTTTGTTGTTTTGTTGTAAAAACTTTATTTACAATTTTAATAATATGAGTAACTTTTTATGTAATAATAATTATTATATTTTGTGTTTAAAAGGTTACATTGTTTTACTTTGTTATGGATCTTATAAATGACTTTATTTTAAAAATAGAGTACAAAAGTCTTATCAGATAAAATTATTTTATTTTTATACTTAATATTATTAACTTTTGTTAGTATTTATTTATATTAAAATAATTTATTATTATATTAATTATTAAATAACAATATATTTTCAGCAAAATATTTTTCTCATTAATTTTCCATTGATTATAATGAACAACAAAAATAAAAAATAATAATTAATAATAGATTAAAGTTCATTGGATTCACTGACATTGGCTAATAATCTGTTAATTAAATAAATTATAGTATTATTAAAATAAAAATTTATTTAATAAAATGTATATATTTATAAATATTATATTTTTCACAACTATTTATATATGTATTTAATTACTTGTAAAAATTGTATTGAAATATTTATATAAGCATACAATTTAATTGAGATTTATCAAACATATATAAAAAGTGTTGTTATATTATACAAAATAAAAATAATAATCAATTTAATCAATCATTTTTGATTTGACTTTGTCGATCAGATAAACTATACAATGCTATATATTTAATATTATACTATAAATAGTTAATAATATAAAAAACACACACATATATATATACTGTATATTTACATATGATATAATTTATTAGAAATTAGATAATAAATCATTGATAACTATGGATGCGGTTTTAAAAAGTAATATTTCAAAACTAAATAATAATAATAATAATAAATTGTTACTATTTTCCCACACAATGTCAATGTAAAGTAAAGGTCAGTTAAGTTATGTCTAATCATACATCAAAAATATACTGTAGTAGACAAACATCTAAATGTGTTTTATTGTTATCACTGTTTTGCAATTTGATTGAAATTACTATTTTTATATACTATTATTATTATTATTATGTAGTACTTTATGATGAAATGTTTGTTGTTATATTAAAGTTATGTTTAGAAAAACTTTATCACATATATAATTGATTGCAAGTTTTTGAAAAATTAGTTTTTTCCAAATTCATAGATATATAAACTATAATTTCAATGTATTTATATTTATATGATTGTTGTATACATCAGTTACTGAGATCTAATTGTAATGTTTATCTCTCTTTTCTATGTGAATAAACTTTATATATATATATATATATATATATATATATATTTGAAGTTTAATATCATTATTAAATGTAATTGTCATATAAAAGAGTGGGTCAAACAATATTTGAATGTCTAATTGAGTGTATTTTTTTATTTATAAAACAGTTTAATATATACAGGTATATATCTATTTTTACTTGCAGTATAATTATGATTATGTATATTATGCACACATATTAGTAAAAAATCAGTAAAATTATATGTAACATCATTTTATAATTTATAATAATATAATAATAATAATTGTTATTACTTTTCCCTAAAGTGAAAAACATTTGCATATAATATGACATTATTTTTATTAGTATAATTATTAACATAAAATAAATTAATGTTTTATATTGACAATAAAATAATAATAATAATAATGAAAATAATAGTTAATTGATTGTTACGATTAATTTTAGGATCACATCCAAGAAATATTACACAAATGGGAGCGAATTGATGATGAAATTTGGGCAAAAATAGTTTGTATGCAAAAAAATCGTCGGGTGGCCAAAGCCTATGCTAGAGCACCGGTACTTACCATCAATGGCTCATACATTGGATTCGATGGCTATCGTATTGGACTCAATGGATTTGATGGACCGCTTAAAGACACGCAAATTGAGGAGATCAGGGATCACATTGGCTCAGGGGTTAAAATTAAGATTGATGATGAGGGTTGGTATCAATTTTGTCAATATCTTTATATATTGATTATATTATATCTATTTTTAGCAAACAATAGCATTTTATCTGATTTTGTTTTTGTTTTAATTTATTAATAATTAAATGATTTCTATTTTTGTTTTTGTTTGAAACTAAAACTACTTTTACTATTTTTTATTGTTATATTTAATCAACAAATATCATATAATACATGTATTATGTAATAATTAAACGGTTGAATATCTAATTATTTTGGATTATTTATTTTATTTTTACTACTATATTATTATTTTTTAATAATAATAATAATAAATAGATCTATCAGTTAATAAACTTTTCAATGGTTAGTATTTAATACTTAGTCAACCACTGTTTTTTAATAAATAATTAGCATATAAGTTGTATTAATAAATATATAATTTAAGTGAAATGATAACAAGGAGATAACAATAACAACAAAATTAATGTTAGATAAGAAAAATAACAATAAAATAAACAAAATATATTATATAAAAGATTTTCATCTATGTGTTTGTGTGTTTAAGAAAAAAATAAATATAATTTATAAATAAATATGTAATTATACAGTGGTGTATATAACTTATTAAATATAAACAAACAAAAGTAAACTTTTAAATATTTTTATGTATGTATGTATATAATGAAGCACCTGTCACTACAATATATTTATATGATAATTATTAGGTCATTAAAAACAAACAGTCCATTAACAACAAAAAATATATTTGTTAAATATCTATTATTAATTAGTTATTTTGATTTATCATTTTATTGTATATGCAGGTTAAAAATATTATATTTAGCAATTTACTATTGAATCAGTAATATTAGTTAGCTTAATTAGTAATATATATTATTTGAATATATCTTATAAATATGGATATGAAAATTATTAACAATGAAAATTGATGGATCAATTGTTGTTATCGATTATATATTTTAAATAAATAATATTTAAATGGTAAATAAATTATAAGTTTTAGTATATAATTTTAAAATTTAAATAAATATTTTTTTTAAATATATTATATTTATATGCTATAAAAACTAATTATTATTTATTATTATTTCATTAAAAAATAATGTAAACATTAATATTTAGGTAATATATTAATCAAACGTATCGGCAAAGAGAATGTCTTTGTAAAGGTCTGGCAACTGATTGGACACAAAAATAACTGTTTGGCCGACGATTTGGTCAAAAACAATGGCATTTTGATGATTGATAAGAGTGTCAAACTGTTTGATATGAATAAGTTTGTCGATAATATACAGAACGAACTCAAGAACTCATACCCGGATCGGAGACTACTTGAGTCACAATGTATATCATGTGTGGCTTTTGTACGCGACTGTCGCAACATACTGGAGCTACCCATTTGGATAATGATTATCAATATTGTGGCATTGGATCTGCTTAAAAGTAAACTTATAGCACCGGTTGCCAATAAAACGGGAAGTGGTGGTGTTATCAGTGGAGTAGGTGCCGGCATACCTACTTGTGAACCCAAATTTGAACTCTACGGCGATTGCCTGGAGTATCATAAGCCCAATCCCTATCACACTCATGTAGATCACCATAACTGTAGTGCCAATAAACTGACACTTCGCCGATGGCGAGCACTATATGGTCCACTATTGCCATTGTTGCCGCCCAGGGATGTGGAAAGGGATGAAAAGATACGTAAATTAAAGGAAGAATTAGAAGAAGTTAGAATTAAAATCGGAAATATTGGTAAAAATAATTTTTATCTCTAAATGTGATGTCTATTATGTGGAAAAAAGTGATATATATTTATTGTTCCTAATAATAATAACACGACTAATAATTAAGTTTTTTGTTAACAATTTATTTATTTATTACTCAATTAAACCGTTTGCCAAAAATAACAAATTAACAAAAAAAACTAACATTTGTCTCAACATTTTTTTTGAAACAATAACTTCTCAATTTTCTCACAACATTTTAATAATGCTTTAAATTTTCACAATAAAAAGGTTAATATTTCTCTACAGTATATACTTTTTTGTAAACTATTTTTAAAATTAATTATTTTATTTTTTATTACTTTTATAAACTATCAGAAAATCAATACTCATTGAAACGTATGGCATCACAGGTGATGCCGCCGTCGAGTCGTTTTCAACTTAAAAAGTCTTTCAGTGATTACAGTATTTTGAATTTATGGTCAAAATCTAAAACTAATAATAATAATAATAATAATAATACTATCAATAAAAATAATTTATCAAAACATACAATTAATAGCAAAAGTATGAAAAATAAGTTTATCAGTAATGATGATAATATTATTCATAACAATAATAATAATAATAATTCATTATATGATGATTCTGGTCTCGACTCTGATCCCTATACATCCGATACTAAATATTCTGGCATTTATTGTATGAAATAATATTTGTTTAAATATAAATCATTCAAAACTATTATCTAACTATTGATAAAATTTAAAAATTCATGTTAAGAAAAATATTTGCAAAAAAACGATTATTTAATTTTATTAAAAAAAATAATTTACATTTCATTTCGATTAAATTTTTAAAAAACAAAATTAAGTTTGTTTTCAAGCAAATTTTGTAATATTTAAATATTATTTTTGCCAGTAATAAAATATTATATTTTTGCATATACATTAATTGTATATTTATTTATGAAAAAATAGGAAATTTTTAAATTTTGTTTCATCGTTTACCATGCTCAATTTATTCATTAATATGAAATTATTATATTTTTGTTTTTGTTGTTGTTTATATCAATATTTTTAATTATTAATAGATTATCTATTATTGTATAAATAAAAAAATTATCAAAAATAAAATTAATTGCTAATAATAAAAAATGTATAAAAAATAAATATTTTAAAATATTGATATAATTAGATAAAAATTTAAAAAATAATTATAAAAAACATATAATCAGTTCCGTTAGTCAACGTCATAGACTACACCGATTTGTCGGCGTATTTCGTCTTCAATTTTGGCCATAACTATACTGTCCTTATGTGACATCTTTTGACTTTCAATGCGTCCCTCATTAATACATTTGCGGACCTCTTCGGCCTCATATCTCAGTGCTAGACTGTCCGGTGCATAGAATAGATGTTCATCAGTCTTCGGGAACGGAAAATCATGGACAACATCGTTGATATAAACCCTTTCGGATGACTTAAAATTACCGGCAATCTGTTTGTTTGATTCAACCAAAGTTTTTTATATTAAAATTTAATTATATAACTTATTATTTTCTAATTAAAATACTTACTCTAATTGTACCGTTTGTACCGATAATAAAAGCATCGTTAGGTAACTTAAGCAAACCGTTGGCAAATATACTGGCTGTCCGATTGCCGCCATATTTCAAATTAGCAGAAAAGTTAAGGTCAACACCGTTTTGGTTGAGATTGCCGATGGCCTCGATTTTCGATGGCATCTCACCGTCATATGCCGAGTCGGCCAATCCTATGGCGTAAATACCCAAATCGAGTACAGTTCCGCCGCCCAACTCTCTAGTAGATACCCGGTCTTCCATAACCATCCTATAGCCGAGTCCTCCATTTACGTGATAAACATTACCAATAGTTCCGCGTCTGATGTGTTCAAAGGCAAAGTCAAAAGACGGGGTAAACCTTTCGACCAGTGCTTCCATAAAAAAGAGTCGTTTGCTTTTGGCCAGTGATACCATCTCTTCGACCTCTGAATTAAAAAATTAAAAAAATTAATTAAAAGTTGTGACATTGTTGTGATCTCATCATATATTTCTATAATTATATAAATATAATCAATAATTTTATCTTATTTTTTAAGTTTTTAAAAACTAAAAAAATTATTGAATACATTAATTATTAGTACATACGCTTAGAGTTCATAGCCAATGGTTTTTCAACCAACAGATGCTTTCCGTGTTCAAGCATTAGTCGTACGTTATCTAAGTGTACGTTATTAACTGTACCGATATATACCACCTGAACCTCGGGATCGTTAGCTAACTCGAGATAAGATCCATAAGCTTTGGAAACGTTGTGTCGATTAGCAAAATCTTGAGCAGACGATAGACGCCGAGAGCCAACCGCAACAAACTTTAAGAAAATTATTTTTTAATTGAAATAATTTTTTTATTAGATTATATATTTATTTAATATAACAATATAATTTCTAATATACCTGATGTTGTGGCATACTTTTAGTAATGGCCACAAAATCATTGCTAATTTTTCCGGCTCCCATTATACCCCATTTTAATGGATCATTTTTGCTACTATTAAAAAAATTCATCAAATTATTTTTTTTATAAAATTTATTAATATTATTTATTATAGTATAAACATATATTATATTTGAATAAAAAAATAAAAAAAATATTGTAAATACACACACACTCAGTAACTATGCAACACATAAAAAAGCAAACATTTATAAATTTACAACAATAGTAGTATATTCAGTATGCAATGACTCGGATGCGTTGGTTTAGTTTTTTTTGTGTTTATTATAGAAAATTAAATAATATTATTTAGAAATATATATCAAAAGATTTTTGTGTCTATTAATACTAACTGGAAATTTCAATATATTAAGTAAATTGAATATATTGTGGATAACAACAAACTCTTGATTTAGCCTACAATTTTAATATGCAGTTAATGTATTGACCACTATATGGTTTGTCCTAATTGCACCAAGGTTGTGACCAATTTTATTGCAATTGAATTTAGTTAAATATATATATATATAATATATTTACCTGATTCTAGCGTTATTAACGTTATTTTGTGTTGAGACCACTTTCGGTTTATACCCCCTGGCCCGTCGAGGTTTGGCATCCCTGGGCTCCCTAAGCAATGCATAACATTTAAAGTAAGCGATGCAGTTTGGTAAAGCTTAAATAAGTTTTTCATTAAACATTGAAACAATTGTATTGAGACAAACAAAACAAAATTGACATTTACTTGCGAACACACAAACACCTAATAAAATGCAATACAAATTACAATAAATCATCACTTTTTTGAAAATAATAAATTGATTAAGTGATCATAATTTGTAAACTCTAGTGTTATAATAATAATAACTAAATTAACATTTTAAAGTTGCTTTAATTGATTAGAAAAATATTGATTAAAAATATGTTTATAAACAGTACAAACTACAAGTATTGATATCAATTATCGGCAAAAATATATATTGCCATAAATATAACAGGAAATTATAATTAAATTTATATTATTTATTATTATTAATTTTTTAATTATAAATAAATTAATTTAAGCGTTTTGTATATTTTATACTAAACATAAAAATATATACTTTTATATTAACAAATGTTTATGATAAAATTGTTTTTTTAAATATTTTTTAATATTTAATATTTTTATATTAGCTCAATTTATACTAAATATTTATTATTGAGTATTAGCTAACACATATGCCGATATATTAATTAAAATTTTTTGTTGAATAATTAAATAATTAGAATACTATTTTTGGATAACTGTTTGATAATTTAAAAAAAAACAAATAAATAAAAAATACATTACCTTTCAATTGAAACAATTGATGATATCAAACATAATAATAAAATCAATTGAAATTTCATTTTATTTTTAATGTTCACACTATTTACTGTAATTATAAATACAATGAAACGATAAATAAAAATTTCAATTTATTATTATTTTATTTATAAACAACTGTTGAGTTTAACAATTAATTTTAAAATAACAGCAACTTTTGCCAAATGGTTACTATTTATAAACTAAACAAAAATCATATTATAATCAATTATTTACAGTAATTGTTGGGAGAAATGATTAAAATGATTTTGTGTACAACAGTATAATAAACTTATTAAATAGTGAATGAATTATTATTATTAAAAATAATAATAAGTTTTTCAGTTTAAAAACACTGTGTATTTATTTAACAATTTATTAAAAAATTATGTTTAAATAATCCAATCTCCGGTTCTGTCCTTCAATTTATAGGGAACTGGATGTTAGGAAAGTTTCACTTCATTGAATAATACACTAGAAATTGTTTAGTCAAAACTTCTTTTTATATACACTTTTTAAAAATAAAATGACAAATTTTATGTGTAATAAATAAATTATATATTATATATTTAATATGTATTTTGCACTTTACAATAAAAAACCAGTAGTTTAGTAGTTAGTTGTCTGTGAACTGAAATAAACTATTAATTTTAATTTTTAATGAAAGATTAAGTGCACAAAAAAAATAAATAAATACAGTATTTGTTTGCACTATTGAAAGTACAAACAGTTTCTATATTTTCATTACCCTCTCATCTGAACAAATGAAAAAAAATAATTAATTCATAGACGACAACACTTGTGAATCATTTATAATAATAATAATATGAAAATCATTTTTGAGTTAACACTTGACAGTAATCCTTGGAAAAGTTTCATTCATACAATTTGTATAATATTAATGTATTTATTAATACATCTCTTTAAAAAATCTCTTATGGATAACAGTTTTTTTTAGCGGTTTATATTTTATAATATCAGGGTTATTATACTAGTATAACAATAGGATTGATGATGATAAAGATGGTCAGATTATCTATAGATTATAAAGGTCATTCACCAAGGTAATACTGTGATAAATACTATAAAATTAATAGGATATACATATATATACTATATTATATAAATATTATGGACTTTTTTTTAAAAAAAATGATTATAATAATAGTTGTACTAAACTACTGAATATTTAAAACTAAACGTAAATTTATATATATATAAATTTATATATTAACAAAACAATAAAATTGATATTACCTTTAGATGCAATTGTAATGTCTACTACTGTATATGACTTATAAATACATTGAAATATTAAAAAACTTTTCCTACATATACTTGTTATTTAACTAAAAACACTTGTACTAAGTTTGCACTTTTTTTTGATAGTCAATAGTTTTGTATGAAAATTATTGATACATACAAATGTTTTATGATTTTTTTTGTAGTTAAATAATACCAAACGTTTAGAGCAATAATCAGTTTTAAAAATTTGATTTATAATATTAATTTGTTTTTAACACACAAAATAAAATCAAGACATTTTCGTGACTCATTTT
Source organism: Oppia nitens (assembly GCF_028296485.1). Classification (NCBI taxonomy): domain Eukaryota; kingdom Metazoa; phylum Arthropoda; class Arachnida; order Sarcoptiformes; family Oppiidae; genus Oppia; species Oppia nitens. Next base: position 6,702,873 of record NW_026533210.1, on the reverse strand, counting down.
ATTGCTTTAATTTTTTTTAATATAAATATAATTTATAGTATTAAACATGTTTAGTATATTTAGTTTATTAATTAAATGCAAAGTTCAACAACTAAAATATTATCATTTTGTTTTTGTTTATCGTTTAAAACAATAATATTTTATATAAAATAGAAAGTTTATATGTTAATAATACTAGAAAAAAATTTGCTTAAAAAAATTATCATTGTAATTGAAATTAAATTGCAATTGTATTTTATGATATACAGTAAATTATAATAATGATTTTCAATATAATTGGTCAATTAGTTTAAACTCTAGGACACACATTTAAATATTATTGATTAATTTATTACACATTACCCGGAAATATTATATATCAATGATATAAAAAAAATTATTTAATATTTTATAGTAATATTGTAATTTAGAATCTACTGTATTTTACATACTTATCAATACAATATCATAACTATTAATATTTATTTTTATTTTTAATATGAAATTTGTAGCTATATATTAACGTAAATTAAGTAATAAGATTTAACTATTATATTATATTATAAATAATATTGGCAATTTTTCAAATATTTAAATTGAAATTATTATTAAATTGTGTATTTTTATTTTTGTATTCATATAATTTTATAGTTATATTAATAACTTTACATTATAACATTCAACTCATCATATTAAATATTAATAGATACTTAAATATATTCAAATTTTAATTAACTAATTATATTAACTAAAATAATAAAAATATAATTTATAATTAATATTATATATATATATATATGCTTTATATAATTAATTGTTTATATTATATTATTTATATTTTATTATTTATCATAAAAATCTAAAATTTAAATTTAATATCTTTAACATTGAATGTTATCCATAATAATTGTTTATTATTATATTATAAATTTAAATTATATTATAAAACTTTTGTTTTTGTTTTGCTAAATTATATAAAGTATTTATAAATTTTTTTTATAAAAATAGATTTTTCACATAATTAAAGATAATAATATAATTAAACGATTGGTCCAATTATAGTTAGTCTCATAAATAAATTCAATGAGAAATATTTAATCAAATAAAAATTATTTTCTTTTATTAGACTCCCATTAAATAGAAGGACATATTATATTAAATATATAACGAATAAAAATAAAATAAAAATAAAATTTTAATTTTATAATATATTATAATATGAGATAACAATGAAAATAAAAACAAACCAAAATCTTATTTCAACAATATTTATTAATAATTACAAAATCAAATATTAAAAAAAAGTTATTTACATATATATATAATTAATTGCATTTAATTGATTAGAAAGTTATATAGATTTAATGACTATTAGCTATTAGCTGTTTGTTTGATGATTGTTATAAACAACTTTTGTATATCAATTGTAATAAAATAATTATTTATTATTATTAATAATAAAAACTATTAAAATAGTTTTTCCCAAACTATGTATTCAATAACACATTTAATACATGAGAATTATTTAATTAGTATTTTTATGGTTCAACTTATTTGCGGTATCAATGGTGTCGTTGTTGTTGTCGATAACAATTTATTACTAAATAGATCCCAATCAACAACTGCTTCTCCAGTGAACAACAGTGATGGTGAACCTGAACATCAAAACCTGCCGGTTCTGTTCACACCGATAACCATAAGAAATGTGACACTGAAAAACAGGATCTGTGTGTCACCGATGTCCATGTATTCGGCTGCCGATGGTTTCATCAGTGACTTTCACTTTACACATCTGCTATCGTTTGCATTGGGCGGCGCCGGTCTGGTCATGACAGAGGCTACGGCGGTTACACCGGACGGTAGGATTAGTCCCCGAGATTTAGGCATTTGGAAGGATCAGCACATCAAACCGTGGACACAGTTGGCCAAAACAATTAAACTGTTTGGTGCCGTTCCAGGCATACAGTTAGGACACGCCGGCAGGAAAGGTAGCACTGAGGTATTGTGGGCAGGAGGCGAGTCATTAACTGATGAAAAAGGTGGTTGGCCTGTTATTGGTGCCAGTCCACTGGCCTATGGGTTGCATATATGGAAAATACCAAAAGAGGCCACAATTGAGGACTTGGAAAATCTTATGAAAGCTTTTGTATTGGCGGCCAAACGGGCCGTAAAGGCTGGCTTTGAGGTCTCAAAGTATATTTTTGTTTAATATATTTAGTAAAGTTATGATAGTTTTAAATATAGTTTGAATTGTTATTAAAATAATTAGGTAATTGAACTGCATTTCGGTAACGGCTATCTCATACATCAATTTCTATCACCGGTGACCAACAAACGAACTGACAGTTTTGGCGGTACTCTCGACAATCGTATGCGTTTGGCCATCAAAACGGCTCGTATGGTCAGAGATGCCATACCATTGAATGTTGTATTGGGTGTTCGGGTTTCAGTCAGCGATCTGGTGGCCAATGGCTGGGATATACCACAGACTATAGAATTGGCGAAAGAGTTGCGCAGAGTTGGCGTTGATTTTCTGACGTGTAGTTCTGGCCAATTGGTTCCGACTTCTCAGACCAACGGTATGGATAAATATGTGTTTCAGGTTCCGTCGGCCGGACTCATCAACAAACTTACTGGACTTACAACAGCCGCTGTCGGCAAAATCATTGATCCAAAATATGCCGAAAAAATTGTTTCCAAAAAAACGGCATCACTGGTAATGATAGGTAGGGCTTTCCTTGATAACCCTCATTGGCCATATCGAGCCGCTGATATACTGTCAGTCCCGACAACGGCTGTTGATTACCCGAAACAATACGGTTATGCCATCGGAGACAATGAGTGGAGAGACTTACTTAAAAAATCGTTTTAATTTTTAAATTTATATTTAATTGATTTGTTTATACAGAAAATATACCAAAAATTATATATACTTTAAAATACATTAAATATAATTATTATATTTTCATATATATATATATATATATATACTGTATATTCATGTATATAAGTAATATATGAATCTTTAATAATAAATAAGTTAAAACTTTAGAGATTATACTGCAATAAAATATTTATGTATAAATATATAAATGATTTAATATTAACAATATTAAAATTGATGTTATTTATATATTGTTAAAAACGGGTAAATATATTAATATTTTGGTGCATTTAGTGCAATATTTTTTTGCAGTCAAAATTTTTTTTATACAGTAAACAATCAGGTTATGTTCAAATGACCAAATATTGCACTAAATGCACCAAAAATAAATTAATATATAATTTTTGATGAAAAAATGGGAATTTTTTTTAAACATTTTTGATGCTATCTTTTGTTAGGACAGATAGTAAGACAAACATCCGACGATAAGCTATATATATAAATAAAGATTTTATTTATTATTGTTAGTTATAGCAAATTTAAATTTAGCAAAGTTTATTTTTTTGAAAATTATAATTACTTTTTAAACATATTTTTTTGTTGAAATTGTAATAGATTTCAATCTAAAGTAATATATATTATAATATATTATAATAGTATTAATATTTAAAAAAAACTTTTTTTAATATTGATATTTTAAGTTAAAATTATTTAGATAATTATAATATTACATATTGAGTTATAATTAGTTAATAATTAAAAAAAACAATAATTAATAACATAATTATAATTATTCAAAAATGTTATTTAAATCATATATATTGATTACACAATTGTTTTTATACTCTATATTAATTACTATTAATTGCAAAACTATTAATAATAATAATCAAAACATTAGTCGAAAAATTAAACGAAATGGTATGAGAAGTGATTCTGTAGCCAACACAACCCTACCGGTGCTCTTTACACCCATAAGCATACGCGGCGTAACCCTACGAAATCGGATATGTGTATCACCGATGGCAATGTCGGCCTCAGAAAACGGTTTGGCCACTGACTTTCATTTGGGACATTTGCAGGGATTTGCTTTAGGCGGCGCCGGACTAGTGATGATGGAGGGAACAGCTGTATCACCGCAAGGTCTGGTTACTCTTGAAGACAACGGTCTATGGAGTGACGACCACATTGAACAGTTAGCTCGTATTGTCCGACAAATCAAGAAATATGGAGCCGTTGCCGGTATTCAGCTCAACCATTCCGGTCGAAAAGGTAGCGCTAAAAAGGGTTGGGAAGGCGGCAGCTCTATAGCCGACAATGATGGCGGATGGCCTACAGTAGCTCCCAGTCCTATACCTTATGATAAAGAGTTAATTTGGAAAATACCGAAAGAGGCCACTATTGATGATATTGAAAAAATTAAGAAACAATTCGCTGCGGCCGCCAAACGGGCCGTTACGGCCGGGTTTGAGGTCAGCATATTATTTGTTTATTAAATTTTCTTAAAAAAGTATATTTTAATTATAATCTTATAATTAGTAAATATATTAATTGATATTTATTTATGAATGTCTTAAAGGTAATTGAATTGCTATTTGCACATGGATATATAGTACACCAGTTTATGTCTCCCCTGTCCAACAAACGGACCGACAAATATGGCGGAAGTCTGAAAAATCGGATGCGTTTCGGACTAGAAGTGGCCGAAAGTGTGGCCAAAGAGCTATCCGATAACATTGTACTCGGAGTCAGGATTACTGTTACTGATCACGTAAATGGCGGTTGGGATGTGCAGTCAGCTGTAAAAATGGCCAAAAAACTCAAATCCAAAAGAGTAGACTTTATTGACTGTTCCGGCTATAGTGGACTCGTGCCGTGGGATCCGTCAATCAAATCAAATCCATATACTGTACAGTTGGCCGCATCGGAGCGGATCCAAAAAGAGGCAGCAATTATGACCAGTGTTATAGGAGGTGTGATTAGTCCTAAGTATGCCAACGAAATTGTGGCCAACAGTACGGCATCGATGGTGATGTTGGGCAGGGCTTTCCTTAACAACCCTCACTGGCCATATCATGCGGCAGACATGTTGGGCGTACAGATAGACAACTTGTTTCCCAAACATTATGCTTATGTCATATCAAACAAACGGTTTAGGGATTTAGTAAAAAGTAATTATAAATAACACGTTTAATAATGACATATATTTTAATAATCATTTATTATTTTTTATTGATAAAAACTTAAATGTTTTCTTAATATATTAAGAGTAATACTGTATATTAATGTATTTTGAACTTAAATAAAAATATTTATAATATAGAAACTTACTTATCTATAAATAATTAATTTTTTAAAATTTTATATTTGTGTCATATATTTATTTTTATTCAACTATTATTATTGTTATTAAATTTTTTAATTTTTATTAAATGTAAAATTAACGTTGTTTTATTAATTCATTATTAATTTACCTTTTTTGATTAATTATTTATTTTCGATTATAAATAATCAGAAAATAATTAATTTAATAATAAAATAATATATTTTTAAAAAATAATTGTTATTTTACGTGTAAATTTATGATTAAGATTAAAATAAAAATTTTTTTAAAAAGTGCTAAATTAGTGCAAAGTCTTGTAACTTAAAAATACATCAAAATTCAAGTTATGTTATGTTTTAATTTAAGGAAAAGGGAGAGTCCTCCAAAAAAAATTTTTTTTCACTTAAATAATAATTTGTAAATCGGGTTCAATGCAATCGCCTGTAAGGACAGGTATTATAAGACACTGGAAGGTCGACTATAAAAATTAACATAACTATTGTTTATTTTTGTTGAAAAGCTTAATACCAGATATAGTAATAGTAATAGTAGTAGTAGTAGTAGTATGTGGTAAAAGTGGATAACATTTTTTACAGTTTAGTTGAAACAAATCACTGGCAAAACTAAGTTTCAATTGTAGCACAAATCCTAAACATTTTTGAAATGTTTTTTAAATTTGAATAATTTAAACAAAAATATATTTTTCATAAAAATATTTAATTTGTTTTGTTTTATATGTTTGATATTTGAAAAAACAAATTTTGTAATTTATATCTAATATTATAATAAAAAATAATTATAAAATTTAAAATTATAAAAAAATGATATTTAAATCAAATATATTGATTACATTATTGTTTGTGTTGTTGATTATAAATTTTATTAAATGTAATGATAATGATAATAATAAAAATGAAAATATTAATCAAAAAATCAAACGAAATCGTATACGAAGTAATACATCCAATACAACAATACCGGCACTGTTTACACCCATAAGCATACGTGGCATAACTCTTCGGAACCGGATATGTGTCTCACCGATGACAATGTCGGCCTCGAAGGACGGTTTCGCCACTGACTTTCATTTGGGACATTTGCAGGGATTTGCTTTAGGCGGCGCCGGACTGGTCGTCATGGAGGCCACTGCTGTCTCACCGCAAGGACTGATCAGTCTCGAAGATAACGGTCTGTGGAGTGACGCCCACATCGAACCGTTGGCCAGAATTGTCAAACAAATCAAAGCGTACGGAGCAGTGGCTGCCATTCAGATCAATCATTCCGGTCGTAAGGGTAGCTGTCGTACGGGTTGGGATGGAGGCAACTCAATGGCAGATAGTGAAGGTGGTTGGCCAACAGTAGCACCCAGTGCTATACCGTACGATAAAGAGTCCATTTGGAAAGTACCGAAAGAAGCCACTGTTGATGATATCGACGAAATTACAAAACAATTTACAGCTGCAGCTAAACGGGCCGTTACGGCCGGGTTTGAGGTCAGCATATTTAAAAAAATAATTATATTATAATTAGTAAATATATTAATTGATATTTGTTTATGAATATAAAGGTAATTCAACTACATTTCGCACATGGATATATAGTTCATCAGTTTATGTCACCGCTGACCAACAAACGGACCGACAAATATGGCGGAAGTTTAGAAAATCGGATACGCTTTGGACTGGAAATAACCGAAAGTGTGGCTAAAGTCATACCCGATAATGTTGTGTTGGGTGCAAGGATTACAGTCACTGATCACGTAAAGGGTGGTTGGGATGTGCCATCAACTATAGAGTTTGCTAAGCAACTCAAACCTAAAGGTCTGGATTTTGTCGACTGTTCCGGTTATAGTGGACTCGTGCCGTGGGATCCGTCTATCAAAACTGATACCTATGCCGTCCAATTGGAAGCATCCGAGCGCATACAGAAAGAGGTGGGTTTGGTTACCAGTGTTATTGGCGGTGTATTCAGTCCCAAGTATGCCAACGAAATTGTGGCCAACGGTACGGCATCGATGGTGATGTTGGGCAGGGCTTTCCTAAACAACCCTCACTGGCCATATCATGCGGCAGACGCTTTGGGCGTACAAAAAGAAGACTTATTTCCCAAACATTACCGTTACGTCATATCAAACAAACGGTTTAGGGATTTAATTAAAAATAATTACGATTAATATCTTTTTATTTGAATAAATTTAAAGTTTCATTTTTATTACTTTTGATTGTCTAAATAAACTTAATAATTATAACTAAAAACAATTATAAAATTAACTATCATATCATTAATGTTATTTTATATTTGAATTATTTAATTAAAATAAAAATAAAGATAATATATTAAATATTTAAAAAAAATATTAATTCAATGATTTTATTTGCAAATTAATCAAAAGTATCAAAATTGTTGTGTATTGTTAGTTAACTAAAAAATAAACTATTAAAATTATTCATCATTAAAATAAAAGTTTTCATTTAATCACATTATTATAAAACTTTGAATATATTAAAATAATTTTTAAGTAATAAGTTTATAAAATTGTTATAATTAGAAAATTGTTCAAAAAAACAAACAAACAAATAAATACTGGATATTATTATTGAATAATTTGACATTTATAGTCACACTTGTCATCAGTAACACACTTTCCTTTATTGTTGAGATAATAATCAGGATTACATTGACAACCCTTTTCATTAGGTTTGCATTGAGTTGTACAGGCACCTGATGTACAACGGCTTCTACAGGTTGGTTGACAATGGGACAGACAGTCTATCCATATAGCGTTTGGATCAGGACAGGTAGGTGCTATTGATTGAAAAAATAATATCATATAAATTTTATTTTAAATTAAATTGAATATAAAATATCAATTATTATAATATATGTAGGATATTTTTCGGTATACTTTACATATATTATTGTTATAACTAATTTATTAACTTAAAAAGTAAATATAATAAAACAATTTAGTTAGTATTAATTGATTAAATTATTAACGATATTTAATAATAAAAATTTCTCGCTTAGTTTAACTTTTTATACATTACTTGAAAATAATTGTTGAATGAATACGATTGTTATACAAATGGCTATAATTAAAATTGATTTCATTTTTGTCTGTTTACAGTATATTTTGTATTATTCAATAAATGAAATATCAATTATTAATAATATATTTCAATCAATATTAAGTGTTTTTTATATACTGTTGTTAACATTAAGTTAGAAAAAAATAATATGATATATAGATATAWATTCATATAAAAAATGAATGTTCATTCTTATTAAGTAAACATTATTATTATTCAGTTATAGAAACAATTATATTTATATTAATAGTTAAATAAATATTTTAATAAAAATACAAAAATATATTATAAGTGATTAGCATTTTTTCAACAAACAGTATTTTATCTAATTTATTATTTTTTTTACAAATATTTACTAATATATTATATCAATTTTACTTTTTAATCAATTACTATGATATATAATAATATATTTGTATTTATTATAGAATAAGTAAATAGTCGTAACAAATAAGTAAAGTATAAACTAAACAATTAAAATTAGTTTATAAATATTTTAATTCAAAATAAAATTATAATAAAAATAATTACATAATTTATTATTATCGATAATATTACACGTTTTCTGTTTTTAACAATTAGTTTTACAATTTTTTACACATTTTTTCTGTGTTTTACTGTATATAAAGCCAGTAATGCACTGACACTTTGGTATACAAACATCGGCACAACGTTTGACACGACGTCGACACTTGTCCTCACAGTTCGGAGCACACGGAGACCCACAGTCGGTCCACAAGAAGTTGGGATCAATTAAACTGCAATTATTTATTGCTATTAAATAATTATAATAAAAATATTAAAAATATATAAAAGAATTAAAAGATATTATTTTAATATTACAATACATTGAGTTTGTTGTATAAAAATAATTGTTATAAAAACAGATAATACTAATATTGAACGCATTTTAATACTACTTATTATAAGAATTAATAAAATAATATTAATATTTTCAAATTATATATAAAATAAAGTGATTTTATTGAAATTATATAATGTATACAATATATAGTGTTGGCAAAAAAGAGAAATTTATAAAATAATAGAGAAATTTCTAGAAAGTTTCTAAAAGAAATTTCTATTTATGGGATCCCCATGGTTAATTTTGTTTCCTCGATATTTGTTATCTTTAACATTGTTTTTATAAGTAATATTTAAATATTATTATTAGTATTTTAATTATTAATTAAAGTAAAAAATTAATTTATTTAATTATATTAAACTATGGTATAATAAAATGGTGGTTAGATGGTGGTATTAAAATAGATGGTGGATAGATATTTCTATAGAAATTTATTACTGAGAGACTTTCTAGAAACTTTCTCAGGGAAATTTATTAGAAACTTTCTATTTGCCCATCTCTAACAATATATGATAAACTAGATATTAAAAATGAAAGTCATAACTATTATAAACATTTGCTAATAAATGTTGAATATTTCTAAACATTGTTTTTATTAGTAATTTATATTTTTAAAAATAACCTTAAATGTACCTTTAAAATTTAATATTATTCACTATACTATAGTTAATTTTAAAGTAGTAAATAACTTTATATTTAAAAATAATATTTTTAACAGTATGAATTTCATTTAATAATTAATATCAATATTACAAATACATTATATTTATTAAAAAAAATAGAAAGTAACAATTATTAAAATGAATCAACAACAATTAATAAAAAATAAAACAATTTTTTAATATAATATATATTTTATTACACAATTATATATTATAAATAATTAATTATAAATATATATACAGTACTTAATAAAAAATAATTGATCATAAATTTATAATATTGATTAACATTTTTAAAAAATGACATAATGTTTATGGATTGACATTTTGTTATCAATATTTATGGATCAGTTGTACAATTAGCAGGTGTCACACACTTTCGCTTTATTTCACTGAAGACATAACCACTAATACACTGACATTTGGGCACACAGTCGGCCGTACAGAATCTGGTCGGTCGGCACTTGTCCTCACACGCCGGTGGGCATCGGGAGCCACAGGTTGTCCACTGAAGATTAGGATCCAAACCACAACCAACACCTGTATGGTCTGAATGTATTGCTGTTTGTATAATAAAATTTTGTTAATTTAATAAATTATTTTTATAGACCTTTAATTTATCTCTAAATAATAAATCTATTTATTAAACCTTATTATAAATTTTTATTTGCAAATTACAAAATTATTTTTTGTAAAATAAATAAATTAAAGTATTTATTAAAGTTTTGTTTAAAAGTATTAATTAAAAAGTATTAGTTATTAGAAAATTTGTAAAATAATGATAAATTAATTTGTAAAATACAAAACCCTTACATTCAACTGTCGATTGAAACAACATAATTGTCACCAAAATTGTTATACAAATTAAATTTTTCATCTTTTACTATATAGTAATTAATGTAAAATAATTACAGTATTAGTTACAACAAAAATTAGTATTTTTATTTATTTAATAATATTTTTTGAATTCATTTAATTTATATAGTAGTTTTATAATCAAAGTTTTGATCAAAAATATACAATTTTCGCTGTTTTTGAAAATATTTTTATTAATACTGATAACAAATAGATACAATATCTATTTATATAAATATATATTTTTAAAAATATTTTTTTCAAGATAATAAAAATAGATAATTTTGTCCATGGTCATAATATACACACAGTGTTATACTAGACAAACAATTATACAATAGCTAATGATAATACTCAATCTAAAAATATTTATTAGTATAAAATGCAAAAATATAATATTTATTGCTTTTAAATAATTTTTTTATAAACATAAATTAGATATAAAATTATAAATGGTATAAATATATATTTAGATAGAGTTATAGTTTTAAATATATGCTGCAAATAAATAAACTGTATAAACAAATCCTTATTTTTAACCTTGTTAATATACTGTATAGTAAAAACATTTCTATAACTAAACAATACTATAATATAACTTTTCATAGAAATGTATATATGATACTACTATAACTTCCAACTAAATACTAAACTATAAATTTAACAAATAAAAATGATAAATTAATATTTTTTCATAAAATATTATTTAAATATATAATTATTTATTTTGAATCATATAAATTATTTCTGTGTCTTATTGAACAAGTAATTCAATAACAATTTGATTCATAAACATCGGACAAATTATTTGTTTAMTTAAATTAAAATATAAATAATTTATATTTTAAAATAAGATTATTGTATTTTCTATAAATTAATTATTTTCAAAGTATCTAATATAGAAAGAAATTAATAAATAAAATTTATTTGAATTAAAATCCATAAGATGTCATTAAAATATCAATATTTGATTTATAAATTATAATACTATTGTTTAGATTATTGTGTTTAAACTGAACATTGATTTTTTCACTGGTCTTTAGTAACACATTTGCCACTATAACCGATAAGATACCCGGGTGTACACTGACAACCCTAAGGTCTAAAACCAATTGGGAACCAACAGTCTATGGGAATACATATGTTTTAACAACTCAGCGCACAATTAGACCTACAGGTTCTCCAAACAGCGTTAGGATCCGGACAAGTGGTTGCTATGAATGGCATTTAATAACAAATTATACTAAATTATATGTTATTCATTGATTTATATATATATATGTCTAAAAAATAACAAATCAAATAAAATTTTTAAAAAGTTAGTAATAAATGATTTACTTTGAAATGTTTGATAAATGCATATTGTTTTACAAATTGTGATAATTAAAACAGATTTCATTTTATTATTTTTTTAATCTACTATATATTTAATTGTAATAAATACATAATTTTCAGCTCTTTTTATACATTAATATATACACTATTTTAAAAACAATTTACTATGTCTTTCGACTTTTAGATTACATTTTCCTAATTAAAAGTTCATTTTAAGTATTACTTAATTAAATATAAAATGTGAAAAATATATTGCAAAACAAAAAAATAATTTTTATAAGAATAAATAAACATTAACTTTGTAGTGATTTTATAATAAAATATATAGATTATATATTAAATATACAATTTATTTTAAGAATATTTTTAATGTATTTAATAAATGTATTACAACTTTATTTTTTAAATTTTTATATAATTTTTACTAATAATATACAAAAACATTAGATTTTTGATTAAGAAAATTAATAATTAACATGATTAAAATAAACTATAATACAATTTTATTTWTAAAATGACATTTTTATATTTTTACATATTATATTTTATTATATATCTATATAAAGAGTAAATATATGGTAAAAATTATTAATTGCAATAAAAAATAACATTTAGTAAATATTGTATATACTCAATAAAAAAATAAAAACTTTTATACTTGACTATTAGTTTATATTATTAACAAATATTATTAAAAATGACAATTGCTTATCAATTTGGTATTTACGGATCAGTAGTACAATTAGCAGGTGTAACACACCTTTCCTTTATCTCACTGAAAACATAACCACTAATGCACTGACATTTTGGCACACAGTTGGTAGTACAGGATCTGGTGGGTCGGCACTTGTCCTCACATGTCGGCGAACAATGGGAGCCACAGGTTGTCCATTGAAAATTGGGATCCCGACCACAATTACGTATATGCTCGGTATGGTTAGCTGTGTAAGTAAAAAATAATATATCGTTTATTTAGTTAATAAATTTTTAATTATTATTTTTATAACTAATAAATATATTTAGTAAAAGATTATTCTAAGATTTTATTTAGAAGTTAATAAACATAAGTTTTTTGTTGAGAAATAAAAGTCAAATTTTAAAGTATTTGTTATAGTTTTAGTAAACAATTATTTTTATAAAATAGTTATTACAAATATGTAATATAATTAGTAAATTAATTACTAAAATATTAATATAATTACAATACATTAAAATCTTACATTCAACTGTTGATTGTTGAAACAACATAATTGTTGCGAAAATTGTTATAAAAATTATAGTTTGCATATTTTAGACGATAGAAATCAATATTAAATAACTAAAGTATTATTTTCAAGTGAAAAAATATTATATTTAATTTTTGTTAATATTATTTTTTAAGTTTTTCGAGTTTATATAGTATTTTTGTAATTAAAATTTTGATGAAAATTATACAGTTTTCGCAATTTTGTGAACATATTTTATTAATATTGATAACAAAATAGCTATAATATCTATTTATATTATTTTTTATTTTTTTAAAAATATTTATTATTTACAAAAAAGTATATTTTTAAGATAGTATAAACAGATAATTTTGTCCATGGTCATAATAATAATATTACCTACTGTATTATATTATACATAAATATTGTACAATAGCTAATAATAATACTTTAATTTATTATTTGAGTGTATTTAATAATAGCAATTTTATGCACTGTATTAAAAGTTATAAATATCTACTAGTATTACATTTTAGTAGTAAAAAAATATTTACTAGTATTAAATGCCAAAATATTTATTGCTTTTATAAAAATTAAACATTATTTTTATATATTTCATACATAAATTAAATATAAAATTATACTTTCATAAATTTCATATTTTATAATCAGTAAACTTATAGAAATGTATCTTCATTGAAATAAATATATACCATATATGTAATTTTTGTTTTAATTAAATTAATTTGTAAATATTTCAAAGATAAACAAGTTTTCATCAAATTATTTTAATGGCATAAATATTATCACAAACTTAAACAACACTTCCTAATACTTCAATTATTAATCAACTTATTATTTAAATTGTGAGTCCATTTAATATATATACAATATATACAAACTGTATGTATATATTGACATAAATTACAAATCAACAAAACAATCATAAGTTTTTTATGAATAAAAAGATTATATATTATTATATCTCAAAATTGAATTGACCTCAAATTGTTTTCGGGTTAACTATAAGGTTAAGTCAAGAGTTAATTCATTTATTATTAAAAAAAAACATTTAATTATCTTAAACTAATTACATGCAATTGAATTAGTGATGTTTTATAAAATTTATATGCGATATTTATCTAGCCATTTGGACAGTACTGTAATTATTAGTTTGTATTTATTATATGTATTTGAAACAAAATAATTTTTAATATTGCACTATACTGTACTGTATTTATCTAAAATATATTTTAAAAATTATAGAAAAATTTGCCGATAACATATTTTTATCTATAAATTATTATTATTTGTCTAACTTTGAATATATCTATATCCATATAAAAATTTTTATTTGATTATAGTTAAGCAAATTTAATTTTATTTATCAAAAAATAAAATTAACTTTATGTAGTTTTAAATAACTACTGCAGTATATAATTTACAGTAGATTTATATATTAGAAATTGTATTTTTAGGATTTTTCTTTTTTTCAGTGAGTCTAAAATTAGGTTATAATAAATCTAAATGTAATAAATGCCAATGACCCATGTCAAACTAATTAAAATCAACAAAATATTACTAATATTTATAAATATTAAAAACATTTTGGTAGAAATAATATTTTTAATTGTTTTTTCATAAATTTATTTTATTTACAAAAGCAAATGGAATTATATACATAACTATAATAACTATGATCTAACATAATATAATATAGTATATCTGTATATTGTTTTATATAGTCTATATAAAACAATATACTGATATACTATAGATATATCTATTAATGTAAAACTAAAAAACTTTTTTTTATTTACTAATTTATATACAAACCTATGTATTGGCAATCAGACATTTGTTTAATATTTTGTTGACAATAATCAAAATGCCAAATAAAATGTTGAATAGTCCACCTGTGGATAGGAGGTTAGGGCTATAATAGGCATTATAAAGACTAATTCAATCAAATCAAACACCAATAATAAGTCCAATATATCCATTATATAGAGACTTAAGTCCAACATTTAATTGAAATAAATTATTATTCAACAATAATTTACACAAGTTTGTTGTAGTTTGTAATTAATAATATTAAAAAAATAATACACTAATAATAAATACAAGGTTTTTTAATATTTATTTTCAATACAATGTATATTAATTAATATACCGGTGCTCTTGAAAGTACTACTCAGGAAAACATTATAAAAAACATATATTATATCAATGTATGGATACTAAAAATGGGTGCAAACTGTTAGCCGAAAATTCACTGTTAAATTCACTTATATATGTGTTATATAATATAATACATAGTATTTCATACACACAATAGACTATATAACTGTATGTTTCAGGTCATAGACTCTCACTCTAAGTACAGTAAAAGACTATAATTTACCGGTTTTTTAGCATAAATATTATTAGACAAAACAACTTTTTTAAGGTTCATTTGTGGGTCAAATACTTTTTTACCTAATTTTTTTGGAGCCATTGCTTATAATTATATTTTTATCAAGAAAACGTGTTTATAAATTCTAGTTTTGTTTTTATTTTTAAATTTTAGTATCAAAAGGTTTAAAATTTCAATTATATTAAAATTACTTTTTGAAAATTATTTTATAATATATAATTAGGACCATATGTTATTACATTTAATAAATATATAGTTGTATAATATTCATAATATTTGTGAGTGATTGATAAAATATAATATATTTATGATATTAATTGTTTCATAGTTTATAATTTGATAAACTATTAAATTATAAACAATGATACAATTTATACAACATATTATAAATATATATTATTTTAATAATTACTTATAAAATATATTCATATGATCAGTCATCAGATTAATGATAGTCTTATAATGATTATTAGAAATTTAACAAATAAATAAAAACACAATTAAGTGAAAATTAATTATTAATATCTATAACATAATAGAACTGATTGTTATATGAAATATATTTTTCTTTGGTTTCTTTGGCTAAAACATAAAATATAATACATATTGTATTGTATTATACATTATAAAACATATGACTGAAATTGCAATATGTTATGTAATTGGTATATATGCTATAAAACTGTGTGATAAACCGTATTTATATGTACAATAGATATGTGAATTTTTCACACTTATATATAATTTTATTTTTAGTTATTCAATTAAAAATGTAGACAAAAAGTATAGATTATATAATATAGTAATAAGTTATCTATAGATTTGAATTATGACACTTTAGTTAAGGGGTAAAAACAGATGCTATTTCACCAATTAATACCTGTATTATTATTATTATTATTATTATTATTATTATTTGATGACTAATTGAAGATAATCAACAAAAACAAACAATTTTTGTAAATATAATAATTTTTAATAACTCTTTTTTTCAATTGCAGTAGTGATTTGAAATTATTTAATTTTTTATAATTTAAAATTTTATCAAATTTTTAATTAAATACAGATGATTCATTTATGTGAATATTATAGTTTGATTGGATAGTTTCAAATAATATTAGCAATTATACACTAGTAATATACTAAATCTTGTTGTGATTTAAATTTTTGTTTTTTTAAATAAATTTTAAAAATTATATTACTTGAAAATTGAAACCTTGAAATAATTTATAATTTTTACAATCTGTTAATTATATCTATTCATATATATATATACAGGGTTGGAAAAATACAAGGTTTTCAATTTTGGCTTTGTAAACTACAGTAAAATACAGTAAAATACAGTAAAATACAATGTACTGGATGTATTTTACAATTATAAAAAAATTACATTAACAATGATAAAATATTTATTTTTTATTATAATTATTATTATTACATAATTTCAATATCGTTATTAGAATCGTTGTTTTCTAAAACTATTAAAATTAATATTAATTATTTTATTAATATATTTCAATTGAATAAAAAATTGAATAACTAATTTCAATTTTTTTTAAAATGTTGAAATAAAAAAAATTATTATTATTACAAAACATGTGATTGTTTGTAAATCTTAGTATTTTTGTTACTAGTTAGCGCTAAAAATTTTTTGTAAGCCAAAATTGTCAAGTAATTTACATTGTATTATACTGTAAAATACGCTTTGTATTATACATACACTTTGTCTCTGCCAACACTGTATATATATATATTAATAAGTATAAGTTATACATTTACATTATTAAAATGTTATTGAATAAAATAAATATTTAATTAACTTATTAATTAAAATAAATTTACAAATCTCTTGTATAGAGGCTTTAAACAAACAATAACTTAATTACACTAATATTTTATTTACTATTTATTTTAAATGTTTATGAGTATGTTTGTTTAATATAAATCATAAACTATAATGAATGTGCCAAGATCAGTTTAGTATTCAAGTGTAATAAGAAATAATAATTGTTTTAATAAATGATTCATAACAAGCTTAAGTGATTAGTTTTATATATCTGTTTATAAAAAAAATGTATAAGTATTTACATTACATATATATACTGATGAAAAAAAGTTCGTTAATATTTACAGTCAATTTATATACATTTATTTATTAAATACCTGAAGGTCAGTGTTTATCATAAATTTATTTATTTATTTAAAAGTCCAAACATTCAATATATTGCAGTTTATATTCAAAAAGTGATTTTTTATATGAATTTTATCAATATCTCATGAAATTAATGTTAATAATAATAATACTGTATAATATATTTATATATTATAAATATTAATATAAAAACAAAAAAAATAATTATTTGAATAAAGTTGATGGTATATCATGATATAAAAATGGTGATCGATCTCAAACGTCATTGAAAAAAATCCTGTATATATTACAAGTATTTATTTTTGTTGTTGTATTCATACATAATATCCGCCTATTAATACTGTATTACCCATAGTTTTTACATTAAGTATTTGATATTGAAAAATAAAAAATAAAATAAAACAGTCTGTTATAATAAATTGAACGGAAAATTTTTAGTCCCATTTGTTTGGCGCATACACTCTCTCTCTCTCATCGCAGATAATCTCATTTAAAATTCAGAAAATAAATATATATATATATATCTAAAGTTATTTTCAATTATCAAAAACGCCTTTATTTTATTTTTTGCTGAATAAACAAAATTTCTATATATTTAGTAGAATTGTTTGATTTTTTTAAAGTTGAAAAATAAAATTGTTATATTATTTGAAAATAATTAAAAGTAATAATAATAATAATAAATTTGTTTAATTTTGTGTAAGTCATGGAGTCAAGTGATCCGATTTTAATTGGCAAAGTTAGGGATCTAATTGGTGCTGACATTAGACAGCATCTGGATCTGTATGACTCGGATGACTCGTGTCGTGTACTGAACAATGATTGGCAAATACAGCGATTTTTGTTGGCCAACAAACTGGATGTCGATGCCTCGTATATTATGCTTAGGGATGCACTCCGTTGGCGACACTCGTATGGTGTTAACAAACGAACCGACGGAGACTATCCACAAGAGTTCTACAAAACGGGTATTTATTTTCCGTACGGTTTGGATAAAGAGCAGCGAACTGTCATTTATTTAAGGATAAAAATGTACAAAAGTTTTCCCAATGTTTCCGATTTTTTCAAACAATTTATTATTCATATGATCAACAAAGTCGATATCGAAAGCGATCAAAAAGGTTTGTAAACATTTATATATATATATATATATACAGTATATATATATATACAGTATATATATATATATGCAGTATATATATATATACAGTATATATATATATACAGTATATATATATATACAGTATATATATATATACAGTATATATATATATATATATATTTAATTTATAATTTAAAAATAACTTTGAATTTTGATAATTTATAGTTTTATTGTTTATTTATATTTTAT
The DNA here is from genome assembly GCF_028296485.1 of Oppia nitens. NCBI lineage: Eukaryota > Metazoa > Arthropoda > Arachnida > Sarcoptiformes > Oppiidae > Oppia > Oppia nitens. Next base: position 6,683,757 of record NW_026533210.1, on the reverse strand, counting down.
ATTACTATAAAATTATGCAAAAATATTCAATTATTTTATTTTTGAATCAATATCTCATTTTCTCTTTTATTTGAATTTAAGATTTCATTTATTTTTAGAAACTTATCAGTAGAATATTTTTCTAAAAAAATTATCTTAATTGTCTTAATAATTATTTAAAAATATAATTTAAAAACAAATAATCTAAATAAAACATTTTATTTAATTTTTTTTAAATAAAAATAGGTTGGTCAATGGTATGGGATTTATCTGGTGCCGGTCCATCAAATTGGGATCTATCGATGGTTAAATTTATTATATCTAGTTTTAAATTATACTTTCCCCGAGGACTTCAGTATCTAATTGTTTACGGCGTTCCCTGGATTATGAATCCGTTTGTTAGTATTGCCCTCAGATTGATGTCAGAAGAAACTCGTAATAAAGTAAAGTTTGCCTCAAAAGACCAAATCTTTGAGTACATCGACAGGGATCAGGTGCCAGACTTTTTGGACGGCAAGTGTGACCTACCCTATAGGGATGTGCCTAAAGAAGCTGATAGAGAATTCAGAGATATGGCACCAGCGCTGGGCTATAGTGTCCAAGAGGTGGACCAAGTTTACAAACATTATGACAAATATTTAAATTAGTAATTTTATTTTTTTAATACTTATTTTTTTATTATAATTTATTTTATATTTTTATAAACTCTCTAAATACCATTTTTTTATAACTTAATAACAAACTTTACAATTATGCACTTGTTTTGTACTTATTTTTACAATAATAAAATTATTATATAATTATAAAAATACCCATTATTTACATAACATAAAATTAATTTTAATAATAATAGTAAAAATACATATTTTAAATTTTATTTTCATGTCACAAAAAAATTATTAAAATCACAATACAATGTAATTATTATTATTTCTTATGAATTGAACAACAGATTTGACAGTTATGTATAAAATAAAAAAAACTGAATTTCCTAATAAATTATAAGTTATAATTGAGTAAAACTTGAATAAAATCTCAAATATAAATAATAATAATAAAATTAATTGTTAATGTGTAAATAATTTGCAAGTCAATTATAGTATAAATATTTAAATTACATTTTATCATAATTATTATTATTGTTTATTTTGTTTTAATGTAAATAACTACTTAAATGATATCAGTAATGATGTGTAAATAATAAATTAAATATATTAATACATTATGTCAAAAACTATTTAACATGAATATACTGTATTTAGATCTAAAGTAATTACATTTTCAAAAATTATTTCAATATTTAAACTTAATTTTTTTTTTTATAATTACATAATTCCCAATTTGTTAACATATTATTTTACAAATATAGAAAATATAGTAAATATTTATTTATATAATTATTATAATTATTATATTACAAATAAATATATTGTTTATTCAAAAATATCAATAATTCGATTTATTTGTATTATATTTATAACTTTTGAACTTAATATTGTATGATAATAACAGATATATACTGTATATCATATAGAAATTATCACATTTATTATAGTTATAGTAGAAAAAGAAATAAGAAAAACAGTAAAATAAATATATTTATCCATAGTTATTATCAATGGATAAATATTATGTTTTGACTACATTTTAAACATTAAAGTCAATTAAATAGTTATTTATTACAGATGTTTATATTTATAAAAAAAAATAATTTCAATTAATGTAAATTATATAATTTGTTGAATTATAATAGTAATAGATTAATAATAATAATTTAAATACCATAGTAATATGTCTATTGATGAAAGTATAATTAGTATAATTAAAAACAAATTGATTAATGAATTGAAATCTAACAATGATTTATACGATGAAAATGATATAACATATACTTTGGACAACGAGTGGTCTATTAGAAGATACCTACTGTTTCACAAACTGGATGTCGACAAGTCGTTTGTGGCCATCAAAGATAGCCTACAATGGCGTAAGTCATACGGAATCAAACAGCGAACAGATGTTGACTATCCCATAGAGTTTTATCAAATCGGTGCCTATTTTCCATACTGTGTCGACCGAAATGGTCGCACAGTTATCTACGTAAGGGCTAAGATGTATAAATACTTTCCACATATAAACGATTTTATGAAACAATATATTGTTCACGTAATCGACAAAATAGATAAACTAAGTCAAGAGTCAGGTAAATGATATAAAAACAATAAATATATATTTGTTTTAATAGATATTATGGATAAATATTAGTTTGTTAATAAACAGGTTGGACAATGGTATGGGATCTGGTAGGTGCCGGACCGTCCAATTGGGATTTGTCGTTTTTAAAGTTCATAATATCTACATTAAGAAACTATTATCCATTAGGTATGCAATACCTGTTAGCCTATGGCGTTCATCCACTTATGAGTGGCTTCGTTAAGATTGGACTTAAATTAGTGCCACAAGACGCCAGAAATCGCATAAAATTTGTATCAAAAGATGAATTGTTAACATATATTGCACCCGAAAATTTGCCCGACTTTATGGGCGGCACCTCTACTGTAAGCTATAAGGATGTACCCCTTGGCACTCAATCTGCACTTGAATTTGGATTAGAGAAAGGCATTCAATCAAAGGATATCGAAAAAGCGTTAGACTTTTATAATAAATTTTTATAAAATTTTTATACATATATTAATAATAATTAATAGTCAGTTGGTTATTAAGTACAGTAGTTTAAATTATATAAATTATACAGTATATAAACAATTATAAAAAGCAACAAATAATTAATTTTGTTATAAAATACTCTAATTAACAAATATTTTGATAATAATAAAAACATATAAAAATTTATAAAAATAATTATTAAGTTTTATGTTGTCTTCACAATTCATAATAATAAACTTTTTTATTTAAAACTTACAATTGAAGACAGTTTTCGGTGACAATCTGTCACACTTTGCGGAACACTCGAGTGTTTTCGGTCTCAATCTGAGACCATTATCAACGCCGAGTCAGACATCACTACTGTATTGACAGTAACAGTGATATCTGTTTTTTGGTCACTTGAGTATCTCATGGGTGAGAGAGAGGCCTCATATAGTTATCATATATCTTATATTATTATATAATTTGTGTAAAACAATATTCAAAATAAAAAATATAGTAATAATTAAAATAAACAATTTTTTAAAAATATTTATTACAATTTGAAACTAGATTTTGATTTAGTAAAAATAAATATATAAAAATTTTTAATTATATAAAATAAACATAATTTTCCTGCCATTTTATATAATTAAAAATTTTTATATATTTATTTTTACTAAATCAAAATCTAGTTTCAAATTGTAATAAATATTTTTAAAAAATTGTTTATTTTAATTATTACTATATTTTTTATTTTGAATATTGTTTTATACAAATTATATAATAATATAAGATATATGATAACTATATGAGGCCTCTCTCTCACCCATGAGATACTCAAGTGACCAAAAAACAGATATCACTGTTACTGTCAATACAGTAGTGATGTCTGACTCGGCGTTGATAATGGTCTCAGATTGAGACCGAAAACACTCGAGTGTTCCGCAAAGTGTGACAGATTGTCACCGAAAACTGTCTTCAATTGTAAGTTTTAAATAAAAAAGTTTATTATAAAAATAAAATAAAAACTTTGATCTTTGTTTAAATTTATATTTAAACATTTATATAAATTATAGCATAAAATTATTAAATAAAAAAATGATTATAATTCAACTATTACGGTAATTAACAATTTCTCATTTAAACAAATAGCATATTTAAAAACCTAAAAATAAATTAATACAGTCTAACGTAATACAATATAAAATACATTGCTATACAAAAAAAAAATTAGCGCAACTTAATGGCAAAAGCGTTGAAATATACAGTAAATTGTGTTTTATAATAAATATAGATTCACTAATAATTTTTATTGAATTTATTTTATTTTAAATATTAAAGATTATTATAGCAATAAAGCAATTTCTAGCAATTAATAATTTATGTTTAATAAATATTTTTCAATATTTTTTTCAACATTAGTTTTAAAAATAGTGTAATTCAAATAGTACATTTTATTATACTGTATTATTGAAAGACGATATTCAAAACATTGTATTATTTCAAAACTAGTATATAGTATATTGTATTATTAATAAAGTTAGTTAATTGACTAATGTATTTAATAAGCATTCAATTGAATCAACTATTATACTATGAGATGATGTATGATATATGATATGGCCATCAATTATGTCGATCCCCGATCTTATGCACAATTTCTTTCTCTTAAAAAGGTTGCACTTAAATAAAGTTAATGTATATTATAATATAACAAAATGATTATTAAATGATGATAAACAATAACATTATATAAGTGACATTAAGCTAAACATACAGAGACTACTTATATAAATATATTCATAATAATGAATTGAATTCATTGGAAATAAATTATAACAATAGAAACCAATTGTTTTACCCGACAGTCGCTCCATAAATATAAGTAATTTTAGGCGCATTTGCGGTGATATTGTCGGATGTTTTGCTAAATAGCTATGTATTTGTTTTAATGGTAAATGTGCTGATTTACTGACCCAAGTGCTCATTATATTGTTGTGGGTGGTCTGGTTTAACCTATGGATCAGTTGTCTAACGTGGGTCGGTATGAGACCAACAACCGATAGTTTCCCTCAATTCCCACAACGGTATCAATTGATCAGTCAAAGACTTCCCAATTGATTTAGTGAGGATCACTTGAGGCACTTTATGTGTCAATAAAAGTGATATACAGATCTGCAGAAGTGGTGACCAGAGTGTAGGCCAGGGATCGATCCGTAGTACTATTGATAACGTCTATTACTATTGGAAGGCCAGTGAAATGGTAGTCTTGAAGTGTGATCGATCAGCCAATGCTTGATGAAGGTATGGTAGATGTGGTGATCGATCCAGTGATGTGGTTAAGACAATGATTAGACACACAGTTTCAGATATAATTACTTTATTATAACACAATTTAAATGATAGTTAAAACAATGGTTTAAGTGGTATGGATAGTGGGACTATCAGAGCACATGGATGTGTGTAATGGAGTTGTGGTATGAATGGCACTGAAGGCCGGTATGTACTGACTGGGCAGTATGGGTAGCAGTGACTGTGACTGTAGTGAAAGTGTAAGAGAGAGAGAGTATACTATGAATACATCAGTATTTATACTATATTTGAGAACAAGTATGTATGTGTAGGAAAAGTGGAGCTATTGGTTGGCTGTATGTATGTGAGGTCAGTGATCGATCAACTGGTGCCATGAAGACGGCCATTGAGCGATCACTTCTAAGAACAGGTAGGCATTGATCGATCAACAATTCAAGGAAAGGATTAAAAGCATATAAATAGGTTTACTATAAAAATCAAAATAAGTTAAAAACAAAAAGATTAAAATATTATAATTAAATTAAATATAAAATGGATTTCCTCAACAATATTAAACATTTGAATAAAAGTAACGGCAAATAATACTAGAAATATACAGAATATTTTACCAAATAATAAAGTATCGGAACGAAATGTACCATAAATTACTATCAATACACCGGGGGTTACAATATAATAGATTATAAATATTATACATCGGAGTAAATAATTGACATTAAGAACCATTTTAGCACATTTATTGTGTATATTAATTAATACAAATAAATGTTTTGTATAAACAATWTGCCATTTGTTTGAATTTTTATACAATTTTTAATTTCAAAATATAATTCTTTAAATTTAAATTTGAAAAAATCCGAAAAACAAAACCATAGCCCAAATCCAACAAAAACAGTGCCAAATATTTTAAATAAACTTAAAACAGAGATTATTAGGTAAACAATAAATTTAATGATCCACCAAAATGATGTGGTATCAAAATCTTTTAATAATGCCATACAATAGGAATATAATATATATATATAAATGATGTAAATGTTGTTAAATAAATTAGTGGTGATATTAATTTCATTATAATGTTTAGTCTAAATGAAAACTTTTTCAATGCATCTCTTTTTAATGTCAATCCAAATGTTTGATATTTTAAATCATTTATATATAGATACGAATAAGCTTTATAACTATATTCCTGATAATAATTTGAACTATTGATACAAAATACGTCAAAACTAAATATATTGAATATCATTGAAGTCAGCGTTAAATTTCCTAATGTATATAATGGATCACCCAATAGGTCACGAATCCATAACTGTAGATAAAATAATAGATTATGTTATTAACTAATTTATTAAATATTATATATACTTTACAATAAGTAAAGTAATAAATAGAAATTTCTTTTGAAAACTTTCTAGAAAGTTCTCTAACTTATTATTTTAGATATATTTTTTTTATGCCAACACTAGATGCGACCGGACATTATTATTTACTATTAAATATTATGTAATTTACTATTTTGTTTTAATTAATTAGTTTAGTTATATATTGATATTTTTTATTTTATATAAATTTAATTATTTTACTAATTCTACTAATTCTACTAATTTTAAAATTTTATAAAGTAATAGTTTACTTTTAGATTTAATACTATCTCTTTTTCTTATATTATTTAAAACTTTAAATACTAGACATAATTAAATTAATATTAATTAATTATAATTAACACATTTCTGTAAAGTTTAGCTTTTAATCTAATTTATTTTCAACATTTTTTTATTATATTCAATTCTAATTTAAATTAATTATTTTTAAAAACAGTATTAATATTATTATCTGATTAACTAAAGTTGTTATTAGAAATCTTAAACTATTTATTAATAAAACAATTTGTAATATAAGTGCAAATATTAATCTTCTTTTAGTCATTTGTTTCAATACATATTGATTTCCATCTTTTGATATAATAATATAATAACAATTACCAAGAGTTTCAAGTAATACCATTGACTGACGCAACTCATCATTAATTTTCTTTAATTTTGTCATTTTTGAACAATTAATAAAAGTATAAAATACTGTATAAAAAGTTTAAATATTAATTTGATAAATAATAAAAGTGTTTGAGTTTTTAGATATTTTATCTGTAATACGGTATTGAGAGTACATCTAAAAAAATTATTGAATACATTAACTTAATTGTCACTAAATTATAAAAACAAAAATATATTGTATAACTGTTTGCTCGACTAATCAACTGATGAATACATGTCTGGATTAATAATAAACTATTTATATTTAAGTTTACTTTTAGTTAGAAAAATATAAATAGTTGTCATTCATAAAACATTTCATAATTTCAAGACTTATTAATTATTTATTGTTATTTTAAGTGCATTTATTATGTTGAAAATTTATATTTTATTAAATGTTATGATATAAAATTTATATTATAAATCTAATTATCATAATAATCAATAAAAATTTATTATAAGTAATCTATATTATAGAATATGTCAATTTGAAATTGATTTTGTAATTAACGATTTTTATAAAGTGATTTATAAATATAATAAAAATGCATTACATTAAGTAATTTACATATTTAATTTTAAGTATAAGATTAATTAATATAAATAAAAACTTTCAACATCTATATTCATATATGCAGTATATATAATCGCATTTAATAATAATTTATAATAAATTAATAAATATCTGTTTAATAAATATACATGTTTTAATATTAAATTCATTACAGTATATAAAGTTATTTATTGCAATAAACAATATATTTATTTTATATTATATTTATCAATAAAGATTTAATACTATTTTTTTCTTATATTATTTGAAATTTTAAACACTAGACGTAATTAAAATAATATTAATAAATTATAATTAACTTATTTCTTTGAAGTGTTACTTTTTAAACATTAATATATTTTCTTTTCAACTTTTTTTATTCAATTCAATTCAAATTTAAATTAATTATTTATAAAAACAGTATTCATATTATTGTAACGGTTAAAACTGCTACGGGTGTCGCCAACTGGCACACCCTCAGCTGTAGCAGTGCGGTTGCAGTTCACGGGTTGCGGGGCTTAGCTATGAGACCCGTGAATTATGCTCTCCCGTTAAATAGGTAGGCTTATAGCTGCAGACGAGCTACCACTTATAGGCAATGCGGTAAAGGTGTGACCTATACAATGACCAGCTGTAGACCCGAACGATGAGACACGTGTTGCGACGGCTAAGCTATTACACACTACTGTTGCAATCACTATAATCACCCATAAGCTAAACGATTACTATAATCACAAACAGTGTATAATATATTTACAATACTTTATTAATAATATAAATGCGTTAAACAATAAAACTGATAATTAATATAATTAAAGCTATCGGCCAGTACTACGCCAACCCACCCATACAGTCCACTGACTGCTAAACACACTTAGACTGAACCGTCCACTTCGATAGCTAACCCAACTCTAACCAAACTATTGGTTTCAGTCCACCATTACATTTAAGCTCACGTGTGTTGAGGCAGCACTGGTAGCTAAGCTTTTCAACTTAAATAGCATTTTATAAATTATAATAAACTTTAAGCAAAATATATATTAGCGTAGGGTTTGAATCATTTCATTCCCCACCACTTCGATTCACGCCCACGTGAATRGCATTATATAATATAAATAAAATTTAAATACAAAAAAAAATAATTTAACCGAACGCTTGTCCCTTCCCCACTACTTCGCTAATTAGTCCTCTAATTACATCCATAAGCGTTCGGGTCAACCATCCGGGTTGTGCTGCTGTTATGTGGAGCTTCGGTAGCTTTTCCATTGCGCGGTGTCTTCAGCTCCACTTGAAAGCCTGCGCTGGATATGCGATGCGATTGATGTTTTCCTCTATCAAACACTTGGCTTTTAGTCGGCATTACCTGATTAACTAAAGTTGTTATTAGAATCTTAAACTATTTATTAATAATACATTTTGTAATATAAGTCATAATATTTGAAATGATTCAAACCCTACGCTAATATATATTTTGCTTAAAGTTTATTATAATTTATAAAATGCTATTTAAGTTCAAAGTTAAGCTACCAGTGCTGCCTCAACACACGTGAGCTTAAATGTAATGGTGGACTGAAACCAGTAGTTGGGTTAGAGTTGGGTTAGCTATCGAAGTGGACGGTAGAGTTGGTTTAGCTATCGAAGTGGACGGTTCAGTCTAAGTGTGTTYAGCAGTCAGTRGACTGTAYGGGTGGGTTGGCGTAGTACTGGCCGATAGCTTTAATTATATTAATTATCTGTTTAATTGTTTAACGCCTTATATTATTAATAAAGTATTGTAAATATATTATACATTGTGTTTGTGATTATAATAGTCATTAGCTTATGGGTGATTATAGTGATTGCAACAGTAGTGTGTAATAGCTTAGCCGCCGCAACACGTGTCTCATCGTTCGKGTCTACAGCTGGTCATTGTATAGGTCACACCTTTACCGTATTGCCTATAAGTGGTAGCTCGTCTGTAGCTATAAGCCTACCTATTTAACGGGAGAGCATAATTCATGGGTCTCATAGCTAAGCCCCGCAACCCGTGAACTGCAACCGCACTGCTACAGCTGATGGTGTGCCAGTTGGCGACACCCGTAGCAGTATCAACCGTTACATATTAATCTTCTTTTAGTCATTTGTTTCAATACATATTGATTGCTATCTTTTGATATAATAATATAATAACGATTACCAAGAGATTCAAGTAATTCAATTGACTGACGCAACTCATCATTAATTTTCTTTAATTTTGTCATTTTTGGACAATTACTAAAAGTATAAAATACTGTATAAAAAGTTTAAATATTAATTTGATAAATAATAAAATTGTTTAATAAAAGAGTTTTTAGATATTTTATCAGTAATAAGGTATTGAATGTAGATCTAAAAAATTATTGAATACATTGACTTAATTGTTACTAAATTATAAAAACAAAAATATATTGTATAACTGTTTTCTCGACTAATCAACTGATGAATACATGACTGGATTACTAATAAATTATATATATTTAAGTTTACTTTTAGTTAATAAAATATAAATAGTAGTCATTCATAAAATATTTCATAATTTTAAGATTTGTTAATTATTTATTGTTATTTTAAGTGCATTTATTAAGTTTTTTTATTAAATGTTATGATATAAAATTTATATTATAAATCTAATTATCATAATAATCAATAAAAATTTATTATAAGTATATATCAGTGATCAAAATTAAGTGTTATCATGATAACTTTGTGATACATATATAACATAACTAATTTAACAGATATTTAATAGTAATTTTCATAATTTATAACAAACAATGAGTAAGTTAAACAAACACTTACTCATTTAATATGTACTAGGTTATTTGTACAATTTTGTTTTATAAAGTTTAATTTTGATCACTGGTATATATATTATAGTATATGTAAATTTGAAATTGATTTTGTAATTAACGATTTTATAAAGTGATTTATAAATATAATAAAATGCATTACATAATATTATTTACATATTTTATTGTAAGTATAAGATTTAATTAATATATATAAAATCGCATTTAATAATTATTTATTATAAACTAATAAATATCTGTTTATATATAGATTTATGTTTTAATATTTAGTATTCTCCATACAGTATAGCATTCAGTATAGAGGGCTTCTCCACAACTCTAAACTCAATTTATTGATAATTATAATGTAATAGTCGATACATTACATGTATTTAATATCTACAGTATATTAAACAAATAATTAATTTAATTTATTTACAGTAATAATAATAAATTATAAATCATTTTAAACAACAAAACATAATATTAAGAAATATCAAATAAATTCAAAATTGGAAATAATATTAAATATAGTTAATTATAATTAAATTACTTAATTTAGTTTAAACAATATTTAAGTTATAATAGAGAAATACATAGAGAACTATATAAATTTATACATTAGATTAAAGTTATAATTACAAATAACAAATAATTATTTTTGTAATAAAATATTGTAAATCAATAGAAATTTTACTAATAATAAAAACTAATAAATAAAAAAGTGAATACATAAAAAAATTTTATTACATGAAAATAAAATAAAGTCTTAATTAATATTTCAAGATTTCATAAAATTTTATTATAAAATTTTAAATAATGAAAAAAATATTTGATTATATTATATGTTTACAATTCAAATATTAATTATTAATTTATTATTTAAACAAAAAGTATATTTATTATAAAAACCTAAATCATAAATAAATAAATTATAAGATATTGAAACATTATATTATAAGATTCACCTGTAAATTATATTATATTAAATTAGCATGATGCAAGTAAAAAACTTATTTATAAGAAAAACATATAGTTTTAATATTATATATAAGTAATATAAATATAAGTAAAATATTCTGTCAATTGAAATTACATTTATTTAATTAATAAACCTAAAGATTAAATAATATTATTTTAAACATTTTTTTTCATTATATCTCATAACATAATATTAGTATATAATATAAATTTTAATTAAGGATTTATATAAATTATATAATAAAATTGTTAGATAATTAAAATAAATGATTATAATAAAGGTATATGTTTAGAATTCACCTATTTCATTTAAACAAATAGCATATTTAAAAAACCTATAAATAAATAAATATCATTTAAGCAGTTTAGTGATTGGATATATTTTATGATAAATTTAACTATAAATATTATTATATTAAATTTGCAATGATGCAAGTAAAAATCTTAATTACAAATAAAATAATCTATGTCAATGTTATCATATAAGTAATATTAATATAAGTTAAATTATGTGGACTAAAATTACATTTATTAATTAATAAAACTATAGATTAGATAATATTATTTCAAACATTTGTCTCAATTATTTCACAATAACAAAATACTAGTGTAGAAACAGTTTTCTACATAAAATTAATTGTTAATGACTTTCTGTAAATAACTTTATATAATATGTATTTTAAAATTTATTGCATTCCTGTGATTATCTAATAGGTTTTACACTCATATATAAACTGTTTTAAATATATGTATTTTATTGTCTCTCATAATGTAATCAATTGTCACAGTTTTTAAATAAATGATTTTTTAACCTTAAATTTTATTTTTTTATCCCTTCACTAGTATATAAAATATATTTATGAGAAAAAATTATATATCAAATTAAATTACTAATATTAGAAATAAAATAATTGCAATAACATGGATTACGGTGAAGGTATTTATCTATTTTTAACTCAAATAAAATATTTAATATGTGATTATTTTTTAATATAAAGGTTCATCATCGTCAAAACGTATTTGCAGTGCACAGTCTAATGTTAAAAATTTTAAAAATCAATTGATCCAGGCTAATTTTATAAACAAAGGCTCATATGGTGTTGTCTATAAAGTTAAATGTACTGTCGATGATAGATATTATGCCGTCAAAAAAGCTACACTTATAGGTAAATATATTTTCTATTATAAATAAATTACAATATATTTTTTTTTGAAACATTGTATATTTAATAATAGGCTAAATAAAATCATAATTATTAAAAACTAAAACAATTAGTAATAAATGACATTTTTTAAATACAATAGATGGACAAATTGCTGACGAGTTTGATCGAGAAATTAATTATCTAATGAAATGCAAGTCTTGATTTGTGGCCGACTATTATGACCACCACATCGACGGTAACACTATTTATATATTAATGGAGTACTGTTCGGGAACATTGAAAGAGTTAATAAATTTGAAGACAACACTATGTGGTCGACAATTGGGTGAACCGATGAACATATTAGAGTATTATATGACGGCAATGATATTTCAGGCATTACTTAAAGCAGTTCAATACATACATGAGTTGGAACCATGTATTATACACCGGGATCTCAAACCCGATAACATATTGATTGAATTAAATGGTATTGATTTTAGTTATATCAAACTTTGTGATTTTGGTTTGGCAACTGTTCATCAGCGAACTGATGCAAATAGTTATGTTTATAACTATCACAGCGATTGTGTCGGTACAAAGTCATACAGTGCACCGGAACTGTACACTAATAATCATGATTATGATCATCGTATAGATATCTATAGCTTATCTATTATAGGGGCCGAGCTATTTGAGTTTAACGAGTTTCCCAAGTAAGACATGAAGTATCTATTTGTTTATTAATTTATTATATATATATATATATATTTTAGTCCACCGGAGCAACTCAGCTACTATGGAGAAGCCAGAGATAAAGTGATGCAATTATATTTGACTTTATGTCAAATGAATGATCCGATTCCCAGTGAAAGACCCGAGTGTTCACAGGTTTTGCAAGATTACGGTAATTGGAATTTCAGTAAAGATTACGTTAAAGACAGAGCCGTACCGTTTGATCAGTTGGTTAAGAAACTTATACCTAAATTACATCCAAATCAATCAGATCAGGAACAGCTGTTAGAAAGGGCTCATATTGATAGAGATATAAATTTAAGTAAATTAGTTAAAACGTTTAATACTAATAATAAATGGTCAGAATTGGCAAAAATATTTCAAAAATATTCAAATAAATAAATTTATCAATCACAATTTTAAGTAACGATAATCTATATAAAAAAAATAAAATAAATAAAATAATTAATTTAATAATTTAAAAATAAATAGCAAAAATTATTTGAAATAATTGATGTATAACTGTGATTCAGTATATTATTTATTTATATTTAAATAGTTTAAAGTTACATAAATAAACTGTTGATTATTAAATAGATTTACAATAAACTTAAATAAGTGACATTAAACTAAACATACATTGACTGCTTATATAAATATATTCATAATAATGCATTGAATTCATTGGAAATAAATTATAACAATAGAAACCAATATAAACAATTTTAGGCGCATTTGCAGTGATATTGTCGGATGTTTTGCTAAATAGCTGTGTATTTGTTTTAATGATAAATGTGCTGATTTACTAATCCAAGTGCTCATTATATTTAACATTTCAATTATAGATAAACCAAATATTAATAGAAATGAAAAAATATTTTGCCATATAATGAACTGTCCGATCGAAATGAACAGTAAAATGTCATTAAACTACCGGGGGATACAATATAATACAATATAAATATCAAACAACGAAAAAAATTATTGAGATTTCGGACTATTTTAGTGCATTTCATGTGTACTTTAATCTAAAATAATATGTAAAAAAATACCATGATAAAAAACCCATAAAAACAGTGGCAAATATTTTAAATATACAAAAATATATGATAATATCCGATACAATAAATCTAATGATCCACCAAAACGATGTGGTATTAAAATCTGTTAAAAGTGCCAAACAATAGGCATATAATATAATAGAAATAGATGTCAATGAAGTCAAATAAATCAATGGTTTTGTTATTATTGCTATAATGTAAGTCCTATTCATATATTTTTTTAATACTTCTTTATTCAATGACAGTCCAAATGTTTGATATTTTAATTGATTTAAATAGTCTAACGTATAAAACGTGTTATTATACTCCTGATAGTTACCGACACATGCGATACAAAATGCGGCGAAAGTAAATAACTTAAATAGTGTTGCGCCTAATGTTGGGTTTCCTATAATATATGTCGGATCACCCAATAGGTCGCGAATCCATAACTGTATAAAAAATTTAGTTAAAATAATTTAGTTTTCTCTCAAAACAGATTTTTTTTGTTTAAATTTTTACATTTCATAAAAATCGTATAATTATTTCATTCAAAATTATTTATTTTATTTTTTAAAAAATGAAAGTTTATATCTACTGAACAATATTTAATGTATATATGTTTTTATATTAAATTATATTTTACATTTAATTAAAATTAATTATTAAACCAGTTGAGAATGCTAGAAAGCATTTCCACACGAATTCCTAATCATAATTAAAAATTAAATTCAGTATGATAAAATAAAATCAACTATAGTTATGTAGGGTATCAAACGATTTAGTATGACAAAATAAACAACTATAGTCATGTGGGGTATCAAATGATTCAGTATTACAAAATAAACTACTATTTTCCTAAAAAGTAAACTTATAAACGAAAAAAATAAAAAAATAAATATTCAAAAAAATTCCAAAAAAAAATTCAAAAAATTTTTTTTAATTTTTTTAATTAATTTTTGGACACCATTTTCTTCAATTTCCTAAAAAAAAACTTAAATAAGAAAAAAAAACAAAAAAAAAATTCCAAAAAAAATTTTTTAGCGGATAGTGGATTCGAACCTATGTCCTCGTGGGACAGACCGACAGACCGACTTATAGAATGCATATACGTATTCCTTTCAGGAATTCGTGAAAAAGTATTATTACCCGATTAATAATAGCTGTCGTTAATAATCTTAAACTATTTAAAAATAATACAATTTGTGATATGAATATTAATAATAGTCTTTTTTTGTTAATTTGTTTCAAAACATATTCATCAGTTGTTTTAGATATTATGAGATAATATCGATGACAAAGATTTTCAAATATTTCAACGGATGTCCGCAACTTATAATAATTTTTATTAATTTTTTTCATTGAACTAATTGATCCAATTATTCAATTCTGTATTAAAAGTTTTAATATAAAATAGTTGAAAAATAAATTATTTATATACAAAATTAAATTTTTAAAAAGTTATTTGCATTCAATTAATTAAATAAATTTACTGTAAGTTTACTGTAAAATCTAACAATTAAATGACTTTTTTGAATTATTTTAAAATATAAAATTAATGTTTAAAAGTAAAACAATACCCGATTAACCAATAGTGTTGTTAGATGTTGTCAATCATCAAATGCAAGAAAAATAAAGTAATTTTAGTAAATAATTTACTTTAAACAATATGTATACTTTCAACAATTATAATTAAAAGTTTAATTGCATTTTTGAGTTATTGATTATTTTAGTATTTTTAAAAATTTAAATAATAAATAATTAAAATAAAGAAAACTAAAAAACTAAGTTTATTATTTCAATGTATAACCGAAACTAATAATATTATTTTTTCTTTGTTTTCATTAAATATAATAATCTAATTATTAAATTATTTATTAAAAGTTTAATAATATATATATTAAGTATTTATTTATTGAACTAGTTTTGAGATTGTTATTAGCATTGTTATTTGTGATATGAGTACTAAAATTAATCAATTAAATTTAAATTTAGTAAGATAATTTAGAAAATTTTATTAAATATTATTTAATATTTAACGTGAACTTGAATAGTTATAAACTATTTTGATAATATTAGAAGTTTTTATTAAAACAATATATACTTTATTTAATTTAATGTTTTGATTATAAAATTACACGTATTTATTAAATTATTGATTATTTTAGTAAACAGTTTTAGAAATACGTTGAATGAATAATTGAAATTAAGAGAAATTATTTTTAAAATTGTATTCATCTTTTTATTATACTGGTATATATACATACTGTATCATATTGTAGTTTAATTAAATAATTAAATAATTAATGTATGAAAACATAACAATACCTGATTAACCAAAGTTGTTGTTAAAAATATTCAACTATTAGATACAGTATATAATGAGTTAATGATAAATTGCATATAAAATAGTTATGAATTACTTAATACAGTATATGTACTATACTTATAAAACTTTAATAAATCAATATAATTAGTAATTTAAGTGCAAAATTATTGGATATTTTTTAACTTAATTAAAACAGAAAATTATTTGATTTTGTGATGAGTTTATATCTGGTGTCTGATTGAGAGTCGTTGTCGAGTGGGTTGTGGTGTAAGACATGATGTCTGTCAACACTCTGTTTGTCGACAGACTCTATAGTGTCTTATATTTAAAAACTTATATAATGTATGTATGTATGAAAATAGTACTATAAAATAATGTTGAAATTATTATATCATCAAAATATTGACTGATTAAACAAAATTATTTTACTGTTAAATATAGATCAATAAAAGTTTTTTAGATTTTTCAATTATTATTATTGACTATTATATAAAGTTTAGGCTAATTTTTATGTTTTAATTGTAGTCAAATTTTAAATAATAAAATTGAATTTTAGTTATAGTTTTAGTCTATTCACGGACAACATAAGTCTGACGTACCGTAAGTTTGTATTATTCTTATATGTTTTAGTTTAGTGTTTTGTTTGCGAAGTGTTTTGTATCGCTTATTGTGTGAGTGTTTTGTTACCGACGATTGGGTTACCGGTCAGCCAAACATCAGTGTTTTCTCCCCACTGTTAGTGTAACCCCTAATATAAGGGATACACCTCTCTGATGACCAGTGGTGGTCTCAGGAGGTAATCGCTCCCTTATAATGCATATATAAATATATTCATAATAATGAATAAAATTCATTGGAAATAAGTCGGACCAGACAATCATTCGACAAATAGATTCTAATCTTTTATTTAAATTTTTTTATTTTAATTAGAGATGGGCAAATAGAAAGTTTCTAGAAAATTTCTCATGAATAAATTTCTATAGAAATTTAACTTTATTGTTATATAATGGGATCCCCATACATATAGTCATAATAATACTATATTATGAGACATAATATATTATTACATAAAAACAAGTTACAATAAATAGAGCTGAGGTTTACTAAAATAGGATTTTTCAAAATCAATTTTATAAATAAAAATTTAATTAGTAGATATAAATTTATACAGTTTATACTGTTAAGTAATATTGTTAATAATTTTGCTTTGATTTTGGATATTTTATCTGTAATACGGCATTTAAATAATTATTTAATACATTGACTTAATTGTCACTAAATTACAAAAAAAAAATATTTTATAACTATTTGCTCGACTAAACAACTGATGAATACATATCTGGATTACTAATAAAATATTTATATTTAAGTTAACTTAGAGTTAATAAATTATAAATAGTAGTCATTCATTAAACACTACATAATTTCAAGATTAATTAATTATTTATTGTTATTTTAAGTGTATTTATTAAGTTCAAAGTTTATTTATTAGTAAACGTTATGATATAAATATAATTATTAATTAATAATCAACAAAAATTTATTATGAGTACTATATATAATATAATATGTAAATTTTAGTTTTTTTAAGAAATTGAAATTGATTTTGTAATTAACGATTTATTTAATTTATTTATAAAATTAATAAAACTGCATAATATATTATATTTAATTGTAATTAAAATAATTATTGTCAAGTACATAATGTCTATATTCTTATATATTAAAGATAAAATTGCATTTAATAATAATTTATAATTATAATAAACTAATAAATATTTGTTTAAATATTTATTTTTGTTATAATATTTAGTATTACATTCAGATTAATATATATTAAGTTATTAATTGCAATAATAAAATATTATTATTTATTTTTAGCAATTGAATACTGTATATATCTTCAACTTTTAAATACAGTATATTAAGAAAATTATAAATTAAATAAAGTTATAATTTAGTGAAAACAATAAATGTATTTTTTAATAAATATAAAATTACACAAACTTTATAAATAAATATGTTATAATTATAAAAAGTTTTATTTTTAAAGACATTTTATCTTAGAAATTAATCAATTAATTAAATGAATTATATATTTTTATTTTATTCTTATTATTACATTATAAAAATATAATTTATAGTAAAATAAAGAGAAAAAAACATAAAAATGTCATATTATGTGCAATACAATAGTTAATAGTAGAATAGATAGTGATGTTAGTAAATATACGTCAATAGTAAGAATTTTTGAAAAATAATGATTATTAAAAACAACAGATAAAAATAAAAATATTAAAAATGATTATTAGTTTTGCAAATTTAATGTTATTATAATTATCAATATCACTCAAATTAAAACTTAATATAAAATGATATTTTCATACATTAAAATAAAATCAATAGTTTAAAGTTCAATAAGAGATTTTTTACTCATACAGAGTAGTTATATTGATTAAGAAATTATTTATTTGATGTTTGCATTTGATGAGACATTTAACTTATAGTTAAAAAATAATTTAATACTTTTGAAGGGATAAAAAATTAATATAAAAATTAAAGTTAAAAAACATTTATTTAAAAACTATGGGACAAGTGATCACATTATTACAGACAACACAATACATAATATTTAAAACAAAGTTACAGTTTATTTATGAGTGTAAAAACTATTAGATATTTCTAGAAATGTAATTAATCTAAAAATACATATTATATTAAATCATTTACAGTATAACATTAACAATTAATATTAGATATCTATAAACAATATAAATATATTTTTAAATTCATATTAAAAATATTGAATTTTGATAAACATTTAAATAATTAATTTTATGTAGAAATATGTTTCTACACTTTAATAAAAAAAATTATTAATTGTTAAAAATTTTATACAAAATAATCATAAAAATCTTATTAAACGAATCATATATAGACCGCATATATAAAGATATCGATAGAGATTTATACTATTCATTGGAAATAAATTATAACAATAGATACCAATTGTCGGACCCGACAGTCGCTCCATAAATATAATCAATTTTAGGCGCATTTGCAATGATATTGTCGGATGTTTTGCTAAATAGCTGTGCATTAGTTTTAATGGTAAATGTGCTGATTTACTGACCCAAGTGCTCATTATATTAAACATTTCAATAATAGATATGACAAAAAATACTAGAAATATACAAATTATTTTTCCGAATAATTTACTTTCAATATGAAATGTGCCGTAAAATGTTATTAATATACCGGGTGTTACAATATAATAGATTATAAATGTTATGCATCGAAGAAAATGATTAATATTATGGACTATTTTTGTGCATTTCATGTGTATATTAATTAAATATATTAAACGTTTTGGATAAACTATTTGCCATTTGTTTGAATTATTAATATAATATTTGATTTCATTATTTAATTCTTGAAATTTTAATTTAATAAAATATGAGAATATAAACCAAATACCATATCCAACAAAAACTGTGGCAAATATTTTAAATAAACTAAGAATTATAATAATTACGGATACAATAAATCTAATGACCCAACAAAATGATGTGGTATTAAAATCTGTTATAACTGCTAAATAATAGGCATATAAATAGCTAAAAATTGTTGTCAATGATGTCAAATAAATCATTGGTGATATTAATTTATTTATATTATTGACTCTTAGCCCAAATTTTCTTGTATTCCTCTTTAATGTCAATCCAAATGTTTGATATTTTAATTGATTTCCATAAACTAACGTATAATAGGTGTGACTATATTCTTGATAGTTAGCGACACATCCAATACAAAAGACGGCAAAATTAAATATACTTAACATCATTGAACTCATTGTTGAATTTCCTAATGTATAGGTTGGGTCACCCAATAGATCACGAATCCATATCTTTAAAAATAATTATAATTTATTTATTTATTAATAAGATGAATGTTATTTTTATCAACATTTTTATTTTTGAAATCATAATAGTAATTATAAATAATATATTTTACAAAATTAAAAAATCTATTTAAAATTGAGTTTTTAATATTTATCAATTGAATTATAATTAAAATCAATTAGTTATTTCCAAAACATATTTATAGTATTACCTCATTAATCAAACTTGTTATTAGAAATCTTAAACTATTTAATAATAATATAATTTGTGATACGAGTACTAATAAAAGTCTATTTTTATTAATTTGTTTCAATATATATTCATCAGTTGTTTTAGATATTATCATAAAATATCGATAACCAAGAGTTTCAAGTATTTCAATGGATGTCCGCATTTCATCATATCTTCTATTAATTGTTTTCATTGAACTAATTGATCCAAATATTGAATTCTGTATTAAAGTTTAAATATAAAACTGACAAATATTTTATTTAAATATTTATTTATGAAAAGTAGATTTTATGTTTTTAGCAATTAAGTATTTAAATAACTATTAATAAATTTAGTTATAGTTAATTATACCTCTATATTATGCTACAATATATGTTTATATGAAGATTATATAAACTTTATTTAATGTTATAATTATTAGTTTGCATGCATTTAATAAAGTTAGTGACTATTTTAATTAGAGTTTAATAAATTATCCCATTGAGGGATGTTCCCTAATAAAATCCCTCAAATTTTCAGGAATATATTATATTCCCACTATCTTGATCGTTAGAAAGAAAAAATGTTATTTATATTATTGCAATAAATATTAGCAAAAATAAAATAATTTGCAAAAAAATCGATTAATATATTTAAAAATAAATATTAATTTAATATATTTTTTTAGATTATTTAGAAAAACCACTCAAAATACAGTCAAAAAACATAAGGAATTTTCGGAAAATAAAACAAGGGATGAAATTTTGTCAAACTATGAATAAATAAAATTTAATATAAATATTTTGTCGATATTGTTAACTATTGTTTTATATATATAACTTAAATAAGAGAAATATAGTAGTATTTAATATATTATTGAATAAGTGTAAATATGTAAATAAAATCTAAAAAATTTATAGATTGTATTTTTTAAAATTTATTTGAAAACATTGAGTTATCTGATAAATATTGATATTTTTAGTAATATTGAAATATTATATATTAATTCAATATCTAAAATCAATTCTATTACTAAGTATTTTTAATTATATTTTTCAATACATATTTATCGGTGTTTTTTATATTATATAAAAATAAAATTTGAATAATCAGTAGCTGTAGCTATTTATAGCTTATAGCTTGATAGTAATAAATTATTTTTTGCCAAATATAAAAATTAAAATTTTATTACAGATTTTATTCAATTTAATTATATATATATTGAAATTTTTTTATAGAAATTCGCCCAAAAATGTGGCCACATTTTTGCCAGTTTCATACAATTTGATTGTATGTAACTCAACATTTGTAGGCAATCTTTTGGAAACCTCTATCCATATATAGACGACAATGTTTTCAGCCGTCGAAACGAGATTATTATCCCAAAAATATGGTACATCTGTATCGATAAAGTTATGATCAATCGGTTGTATAATAGTTTCGTCAATGATTTGCTTGAGAACTGCAATGTCTACCAGAAACCCAGTAATCGGATCTACTGTTCCCTTGACAGTCAACTCTACCTTATAATTGTGTCCATGAATTGCATTACATTTTCCAAATGTTTCACTATTTGTTTGTTGATCCAGTAGTGGACTATTCATACGATGTGCTGTACTAAATGACTCGATACGGGTTAGGTATACCACGGGTTGTATTGGTTTTGTAGTCGACACAGACATAACTTCCTGTTATTTAATGTATTTTATTAGCTATTTATTAGTATTATTTAATTATAAATATTAAGTAAAAATAATATAAGATTACTTCAATTAAATTATAAGTTATAATAGTGTACTTATGCACTTGCATTTATTACACTAATAAAATTTTTAAAAAAATAATAGTATTTTTTAAAAATGTAAATGTAAATATTCTATATTTATATTAAACATAATATGATTTGCTGTCATTAAATGCTATGTAATTTTTATAAATTATTTGTCTAATAATAATAATAATAGTCATTTTTATTAACAACAACAAAATATTTTTAAAATTTATAATTGTAATAAACAAAATAAAAAGTTAATAAATAAATGTGTTTTAAAGTTTAAACTATTATAAACAAAATTAGTGATACTAGGATTTTATTAAAAATCATATAATAAAATTGAACTAGATAAATCTAATTTTTTGTAATTTAAGATTTTAGTTAACAATGTGAGGATATAGTGAATTGGGTTAATGATTAAACTTTCCATAAAATGTTGGCTACAAATGTAATAAATTGATTATTAATAATTTAAATTGTATCAAATAATTGTTATATTAGTTATTTAAAAAAACAAAATAGTTATTAAAAATTGTAAACAAAATTGTAACACTTTAACACATATAAAAAATTAATTATTGATTATTTTCTAATGAAAATTAATATTATTATATTTACATAAATTCACTATTAAATGCAATTTTATTATTTTTCTATTAATTACAAAGATATATAATACATAACAATATAGGCATAATTTTATCAAATAATTCAATGATTAATTTTTTGATACATTACTAAAATAGTCAATAATTATATTAAATGCACGTAAATTTATAATTATAGTTATTTATAAAAATTTTCATAATTTAATAACATCATAAACATACTGTTTTAAATAATTCATATTTTGAAAAAAATTTACTAAAATAATTTATAGAATAATATATATTTATATTTAAAATAATTAAAATACAGAATTTGATAATTGGATTAATTGTTTCAAATGACAAGATTAAAGAAAATTAATGATGAGTTGCATCAGTCAATTGAATTACTTGAATCTATTAGTAATCGGTATTATATTATTATATCAAAGGACTTCAAAAGATGTTTATTGAGACAAATCACTAAAAGAAGATTAATATTAGCATTCATTTCACAAATTATATTATTATTAAATGGTTTCAGACTTTTAGCAACAACTTTGGTTAATCAGGTAATACTATAATTTTAAAAATAATTAATTTAAATTTAATATAATAAATAATTTTTGATAAAATTCAAGATTAAATGTTATATGATAACACATTACACAAATGTGTTAATTTAGATTAATAAAGAGTAAGGATTTTTCTTAACTTTAATATAATAATGTAATACTATAATAATTAAGTTATTTATATATTTGATCAATATCAGAAAAATGAGCTTGTATCAAATACAATATAATAGTAAATCATTTTTATAAAATTTAAATTTTAACATATAGATTATAAAAAGAAATAAAGCAATTTTCAAAAATACAAGATAAAAAATATATTAAATATTATAATAATTTTTATTATATACAATAAATATTGAACTCTTATTTTGATAATAGAAAGTAATTTAATTAATATTAAATTACATAATTTCAATAGAATATGACTATTTGATTAATATAGTTTATTTTATATGATAAAATTATTATAAAATAATTAAATTTATTTTAAATATTGACTACAATCTTTAAAAAAATATTATAATCTTTATAAAACTAATATAACACTTCAATGAATTAGTGATAAAATTATTAATTATTTTTTCTAAAGTTATGGATTCGTGACTTATTTGGTGATCCACTCTATAAAATTGGAAATTCAATTCTGTCTTCAATACCATTCATTGTATTTATTTTTGCTGTATTTTGTATTAATAGTTCCGATTACTATCAGGAATATAAACATATTGTTTATACGTATGTATATATAAATCAATTAAAGTATCAAACATTTGGATTAACATTAAAAAGAGATGTATTGAGAAAGTATTCATTTAGGCTAAACATTGTAATCAAATTAATATCATCACTAATTTATTTAACAACATTTAATACAATGTTAATGATATTATATGTCTATTGTATAGCTTTATTAACAGATTTTGATACCACAACATTTTGGTGGATCATTAAATTTATAGTTTCATTAATAATTTTTGTTTTAAGTTTATTGAAAATATTTGCCACTGTTTTTGTTGGATGTGGGATATGGTTCTGTATTTCGGATTTTTTCAAATTTAAATTTAAAGAATTAAATATTGAAATTAATTATTGTATTAATCATTCAAACAAATGGCATTTAGTTTATCCGAAAGATTTATTTGTATTAATTAATATACATAAAAAATGCACTAAAATGGTCCGTAATGTCAATTATTTACTCAAAAATATAATATTTATAATCTATTATATTGTAACCCCCGGTATATTGATAGTAATTTATGGTACATTTCGCTCAGATTTTTTATTATTTGGTAAATTATTTTGTTTATTTCTAGTATTATTTGCCGTTACTTTTATTCAAATGCTTAATATAATGAGCACTTGGGTCAGTAAATCAGCACATTTACCATTAAAACTAATGCACAGCTATTTAGCAAAACATCCGACAATATCATTGAAAATGCGCCTAAAATTACTTATATTTATGGAGCGATTGTCGGGTAAAACAATTGGTTTCTATTGTTATAATTTATTTCCAATGAATTCACTTCATTATTATGAATATATTTATATATGTAGTCTATGTATGATTAATTTAATGTCACTTATTTAATACTATTATATATTTATTTAATTATTAATATTTAAGTAATTTTATCAAAACGCATTTTTAAAACTATTAATTATTTTATACTTTAAATAAAAATTTCTGTTATATTTATTATGCTTTCGGCTTTAAATTAATGTATTTTTTATATTTTAATAATAATTTTTTTTAAATATTGATTGAATTATTAATATAAGTTAATTATTTAATTTATTTTTAGCATATTAATACATAATACGGAAATATTAATGCATAAATATATTTTATTCATACAAATTATAAGTAGATTTCGATCAACATTCTTAGGGATGGAAGTTCCCTAAAAAATCCCACTAATTTTCCTGGAAATATGAAAAATATTTTATTTCCTTCTCTCGATTGTTAGAAAGGAAAATATATTTTATATTATTACCTTAAATAGTACGAAAAGTTAAATATTTTACAAAAATAAACATTAAAATATTTATAAATAAATAAATAAATTTTATTAATATAGTTATATTATTTATCAATGCAACTTAAGATGCAGTTAAATATAATATTTATTTTTTAAACATTATAATAAAATGTGTTGTTTAGAGTAATAGAGAATAGGAAACTTTTGGATAATAAGACGAGAGAGGGATCTAATATAATAACTCATATGATAAGGGAAACCCTAATTATTAGCAATGTTTATATAATTTTATTAATTACAAAATACTTTTTACATATAATAAGTTGTTTTCATCTTTCAGTTTTATTTTCCAAATTTAGTTTTAGTACTTTTTAAAAATATAAAGTAGTGTTTTTAGTTATTGTTAAATATTTATTAATAACATTTTCAAAACTATATTAATTTTAGTACTCATATCACAAATTAATAACAACTTTGAAATATTTTATATTATTTATAAAACTATAAACTAGTCTATTCTAGTATAATATATGCTTTATTATTATAATGTTGAAACTGTGAAGTAATAAATACACGTAAATTTGTAATTATAACTTATGAAATTAAAATTATGTAATTTATAAATAAATTATATATATATAAAAGTAATTTATGATTGCATTTAATTTATGAATTTCATTATTTATTACTTAAATACATTAATCGAAAAATTAGACCCTCTGTTTTTATGGTATATATCTTTAAAAATATATAGTAATAAAAAAATATATAAATGTTAGACTAGATATTGATATAATTTGTAGTACTGTATAGTTTTTGAGATAAATAGCATCAAATTTTGAATTGCTGTATTTATATAATAAATAATGAAATTCATAAATTAAATGCAATCATAAATTACTTTTATATATATAATTTATTTATAAATTACATTATTTTTATTTTATAAGTTATAATTACAAATTTACGTGTATTTATTACTTCACAGTTTCAACATTATAATAATAAAGCATATATTATACTAGAATAGACTAGTTTATAGTTTTATAAATAATATAAAATATTTCAAAGTTGTTATTAATTTGTGATATGAGTACTAAAATTAATATAGTTTTGAAAATGTTATTAATAAATATTTAACAATAACTAAAAACACTACTTTATATTTCTAAAAAGTACTAAAACTAAAATTGGAAAATAAGACTAAAAAATGATTATTTAATGACTTTTTAAGAGTTTATTAAAACGTTCATTATTCAACATTATAAACAAATAAAATAAATATATAATAATATTAATTACAAAAATATTACAAAAAGCCTGAAACTACTATAATTATTGTTAATTTCTAAAATTTAGAATTTTAATTATTAAAATTAAAATTTTTGTTATTTATGGTTTTATATTTATGTAATATTATAAATCAATTATTAAAATTGTATTTTCTATATATTTATATCAAACTTTTCAATTTTATGGCCTAAAGGCTGGGCTAAAATAAATATTAAAACTTCATTTTTAAACGAAAATTTTTTCAAAAATACTTATAAAAAATTATGTAGTTTTAATTAATAAATATGTTTAGTTATTATTATTCTAAAGATAATTTGAAAATTAATATAATGTTAAACATGTAAAAAAATTTAAATTATAAACTATTATTTAAATTATTATATATTATTTCTCTGTATTTAAAATTTATATATTAATTGCGTATTTTATAATTATTTCATATAAAATTTTTAGATTACACTATTTCTAGAAGTTTTAAAATTTAAACCAAAAAGATAGTACTTTTTTATAACAATCGGTCAAAAAGTTAGATTTATTGGAACATAAAGTGTACTTTATTTTGATAATAACTTTTTAATATTATACAAATTTAAACAATTAATACATAAATTATATTTAATAAGTTATAATTATAAATTTATTTTACTTGAATATAATTATTTAATTAAACAATTTTTATCTTACTTGACTTTTCAAGTTTTTAAATATTATTTATTGTAAATGAAAATATAGATACGGTTTACAACAAATATTTATTAATGATTATAATTAATGATTTTCAAAGTTAATATTTTATACAAAAAATTATTTATATTTAGTAAATGATAACATTTGTTAAAATAATCGTTGTCTAAATGTATTTTTATATAATATGATTTTATATAAATATTATATATATAACTGCAATAAAAATAACTATATATACCTTACGCTTCTGGAGCTATTATAGATTATATATAATACAAGTATAGGTATCACTATATACATACAGACATTAATATTGATATTCATAATTATTTATAATTTCTATAGAATTTTTTATTGTGTAAAATATAATTAGATAAATCTCATTAAACGAATCATATATTGACCGCATATATAAAAATATCGATAGAGATTAATACTATTCATTGGAAATAAATTATAACAATAGAAACCAATTGTCGGACCCGACAGTCGCTCCATAAATATAAGCAATTTTAGGCGCATTTGCAGTGATATTGTCGGATGTTTTGCTAAATAGCTGTGTATTTGTTTTAATGGTAAATGTGCTGATTTACTGATCCAAGTACTCAATATATTTAACATTTCTATTATAGAAATGGCAAATATTAATAGAAATAAAAAATATATTTTGCCATATAATGAACTGTCCGATCGAAATGAACAGTAAAATGTTATTAAAATACCGGGAGATACAATATAATACAATATAAATATCATACAACGAAAAAAATTATTGACATTTCGGACTATTTTAGTGCATTTCATGTGTATATTAATTATTAATAATAAACGTTTTGGATAAACCAATTGCCATTTGTTTGATCTTTTAATTATATATTTAATTTCATTTTCTAACTCTTTAAACTTTAATTTAAAATAATATGAAAAACAAAACCATAACAAAAAACCAATAAAAACAATGGCAAATATTTTAAATATAGAAAAATTTGTGATAATTTCTGATACAATAAATCTAATGATCCACCAAAACGATGTGGTATTAAAATCTGTTAAAAGTGCCAAACAATAGGCATATAATATAATAGAAATAGATGTCAATGAAGTCAAATAAATCAATGGTTTTGTTATTATTGCTATAATGTAAGTCCTATTCATATATTTTTTAAATACTTCTTTATTCAATGACAGTCCAAATGTTTGATTTTTTAATTGATTTAAATAGTCTAACGTATAAAACGTGTGATTATACTCCTGATAGTTAACGACACATGCGATACAAAATGAGGCGAAATTAAATAAATTAAATAGTATTTCGGTTAGTGTTGGGTTTCCTATAATATATAACGGATCCCCCAATAGGTCGCGAATCCATAACTGTATAAAAAACATTTAGTTAAAAAAAATTAGTTTATATTTACTCAACAATATTTAATAAATGTATGAATGTTTTTATAAAAAATTATATTTTATATTATTTAAAATTAATTATTAATAAAAGTATTATTACCTGATTAATAAAAGTTGTCGTTAATAATCTTAAACTATTTAACAATAATACAATTTGTGATATGAATATTAATAATAATCTTTTTTTATTAATTAGTTTCAAAACATATTCATCAGTGGTTTTTGATATTAATATATAATATCGATGACAAAGATTTTCAAATATTTCAACGGCTGTCCGCAACTTATAATAATTTTTATTAATTTTTTCCATTAAACTAATTGTATTGTTGACAAAAAAGAGAAATTTATAAAATAATAGAGAAATTTCTAGAAAGTTTCTAAAATAAATTTATATCTATGGGATCCCCATGTTAACTTTGTAACAATGCATTGCTTTTACAATTAATAATTAAATATTATTATTAGTATTTTAATTATTAATTAATGAAAAAAATAATTAATTTAATTATCATTAAATTATATATATATATTTATATATAATAAAAAATGAATAAAATTTTACAAAATTGATTGTTGTTAAATAATTATAATTATTA
Source organism: Oppia nitens (assembly GCF_028296485.1). Classification (NCBI taxonomy): domain Eukaryota; kingdom Metazoa; phylum Arthropoda; class Arachnida; order Sarcoptiformes; family Oppiidae; genus Oppia; species Oppia nitens. The sequence goes on along the minus strand of NW_026533210.1, from coordinate 6,654,171 downwards.
TATATATGTATCCCATTTTGTATAGTAGTATTTTACATGTAGTATAATATTGTTTGTATATTATTATGTCACATTAATATAGTATTATAATGACTATAGATATGGGATCCCATTGTATAATAATAATGTTAAATTTCTATAGAAATTTATTTCTGAGAAATTTTCTATTTTCCCATCTCTAACTAAATGATACAATTATTGAATTCTTCATTAAAAGTTTCAGATAAAATTGCTAAAAACTAAATTATTTATATACAAAATTAGATTTTAAAAATGTTATTTGCATTCAATTAATTAATTAAATTAGTTTACTTTAGCTACTGATAAACTAAATTATTATGCGATAGAAAAGTGGGCGCCTCCAGAGTAAAATAATAATAACTTTTTTATTATTTAAATTATATATAAGTTATAATGTTATTATAGATCTATTTTATCTAAGATTATCTTAATTAACTCATTTATATTATAATTAATTATCAGTTTATATGAATATTAAAAATATTATGTTAATTAAATATGTAAAGTAAAATATCAATTATATTAATTGTAAATAAGTTAAAAAATTAATTAATTATTTTTAGAAAGTTTGAAATCTAAATATATTAATATATGGTTTATACCTTTCTAATGTAATAAATAAATTGAAACGGTTTGGATTTATTACGAGTAAACATATTTATAATAAATACAATACATTATGCAATATTTATCGGAGTTATTATCGGTATAAATAGTAATTATTAAAAACATAATTTGTTACAAAATAACATTTAAGTCTAATTCATGTAAACTAATTTAATTATTTAACATTTGATATTTCAATTATAAAATTATTGTTAAATTATTAAATTATTGATAAAAACTTTACAATACCTGATTAACCAAAGTTGTTGTTAGAAATATTCAATTATTAGATCACAATTATATCTTAATTATATTCTCTCTTAATTCTGACAAATATAACTATTTTTAGCTTAAATAAAAAATTAATGTTAAAAATCTTATAATATCTAATTAACCAAATTGTTGTTAGAAATATTTAATTATTAGAGTAAATTATATAAAGAATTAATGATAAATTGAATGTCAAATAGTTATTAATTACTTGAAACACTATTTGTTGTAAATTATATAAATGAAAGTTTTATAAATAAATATTAATATAAATTTACTTGCATTTGATAATACATAAAATATATAATTTTTGTTAAAATAACATTATTTATGTGCATATTATTTAAAAGTAATTTATATTTAATTATAAATTTACGTGCAATTAATAAAACTATATAATTCTAGTAAATTTTTAAATAATTCATAATAATATTGTATATTGAAAACAATTTACTTAAATAATTTATAGATATATATAATACATAACAATATAGGCATAATTTTATCAAATAATTCAATTATTAATTTTTTGATACATTACTAAAATAGTCAATAATTATATTAAATGCACGTAAATTTATAATTATAGTTATTTATAAAAATTTTCATAATTTAATAACATCATAAACATATTGTTTTAAATAATAATTTATAAAATTTACTTAAATAATTTATAGAATAATATATATATATATTTATTTAATATAATTAAAATTTTAATAAAGAATTTGATATTCGGATTAATTGATTCAAATGACAACATTAAAGAAAATTAATGATGAGTTGCGTCAGTCAATTGAATTACATGAATCTATTGCTAATCGTTATTATATTATTATATCAAAAGACTTCAATATATCTGTATTGAAACAAATAATTAAAAGAAGATTAATATTAGCACTCATTTCACAAATTATATTATTATTAAATAGTTTCAGATTTTTAGCAACAACTTTAGTTAATCAGGTAATACAATGTTTTTTAAACACTTATCGGTAATTTTAATTTATTGATTAAGATTAAAAGTTATCTAATGACATGTCAAAAAAAATTGTTAATTTTAATATCAAAAATAATGTTAATGAAAGATTAAATATTAAAAAATAAAACATCATTAAAATGAAATCATATTATTTATTGTAAATACTTTTTTTTCTTAAACTTTAATATAATGTCTTTAATACATTAATTATAATTAAGATTTATATATATAATTTTATAATAGTATATATATTAGTTATTTATAATTTATATCAATATTAAATAATGAGCTTGTATTAAATATAATAGTTAATGATAAAATAATAATAATTTTTATATAGTTATCTAACTAAACATTATTAAAAATTTCACATAGCTCAATTATTTTTTTTATAAAACTATTTGACTAAACAGAAAAATTTGTAATAAAATTTGGTTTTGTAGGAACATATAATATAACAAATTTAAACTAAAATCATAAAAGTAGTAAAGCTATCATGAAAAATAAAATATAAAAAGTACTTAACATTAAAACAATTTAAAACTTTTTGATAATGGAAATTAATTATAAATAAAAACAAATTAAATTTTTAGAAAATATTTTATTGCAATAAAATACTACCATTTGATTAGAATTGTTTATTTTATATAATAAAAATGTTAAATCATAAATAAATTATAATAATGACAATTATTGCCCTTATATAACATTTTAAGGAATTAGTAATTAAATTAATCATTATTTTTATATACTTATAAATTCGTGACTTATTATGAGATTACTCTATAAAATAGAAAATTCAATTTTGGATTCAATACCATTCATTATATTTAGTTTTGTAGTATTTTGTATCAATAGTTACAATAACTATCAGAATTATAAACAATCAGTTTTTACTTATTTCTATATAAATCAATTAAAACATCAACATTCAAATTAATATCACTATTTATTATCTTGTAACAATACATTATTTTTACAAGTAATAATTAAATATTATTAATATTTTAATTTATAATTAAAGTAAAATTTAATTAATTTAATTATATACAAATATGATATAAATTTATATAATAAAATGATAAATAAAATTTTACAAAACTACTTACTATTAAATAATTATTTATTGTATAGATATCTCATTTTGTATGGTAGTGTAATTAGGGTTAGATCAGATTCCCTCCCTCGTCTTATTTTCCATAAGTTCCTTATATTCCCTGTTCCCTGGGAATTCCCTGGGAAGACATTTCCTTGTGGTACCACCTATCGTACCATAACTCACATTACATAATGTTTAATTAAAAACACGTTTGTATAGTAAATGACTACAAAATGTATTTAATATTTTTACTAAATGTTTAATAGTATTTGAATCATATTTTGATTGAGTTATTACTAACATACTGGTCCCAATTGAAACACATAGTCATTGAGATTAGGTACTCTATAATGTATGACAAATTATATTTTCCCTTTCTAACGATCAAGGGAGGGAATATAATATATTTTCCATATTTTCCGGGAAAATTGGAGGGATTTTATTTGGGAACTTCCCTCCCTGGGAATCTCAATCTAACCCTAAGTGTAATAGATAGTATACAGGCAATATTATATGAAAATAATTTATTTCTCATTAATATAGTATTATAATCCCATAGTATGTCAAAAAAATTAAATTTTTCAAGAAACTTTCAGTGAAATTTATTAGAAATTTTCTATTACCCATCTTTAGTCGCATACATAATATACAAATATCAAAATATATAAAATTAAAACATCCAATTGAATTAATTTATAAGCAAGATTTTTTTTTTATTATTATAAATATTTATAGAAAATAATTTATTTTGGATATTTTAAATTATATATTTTGATTTGGATGTATATTTTAATTTTGAATATTTTGAAAGAGATCCAATCAATTGTTATTATATAAATATTGAATACTGTTTTTCATAATATAAATTGTTATTAAATAGAAAACAATTATATAATATTTCAAGTAAAATAAAATAATTATGTACTGCTTATATTTATTTTAGTAAATATAAACTTAAATATAAATCTGTAAATTATCTTTAATATAAATGATTATAAATTTATCAAAATAATTACTTTACTTAATGTACAGTATATATATAATATTTAATAAATTAGTTAATAATATAATCTGTTATTTTTTCTACAGTTATGGATTCGTGACCTATTGGGTGATCCATTATATACATTAGGAAATTCAACGCTGACTTCAATGATATTCAATATATTTAATTTTGACGTATTTTGTATTAATAGTTCAAATTATTATCAGGAATATAATCATACAGTTTATTCATATCTCTATATAAGTCATTTAAAATATCAAACATTTGGATTGACATTAAAAAGAGATGCATTGAAAAAGTTTTCATTTAGACTAAACATTATAATGAAATTAATATCACCACTAATTTATTTAACAACATTTACATCATTTATTATCAATAACAATGCATTTGAATCAATTGTTTTCAACAATTTGTATGAAATCACTCGCGTTTTAAAAGAACAAAATTCTTGTATAACTTTAATTATTGACATAAATAAGTTTATATTAATTTATTTTTTTTATCTAAATATTAATTTTAACAACTAGTATATCATTTTAATCATGTTTTATTACTCATTCATTTGATATAAAATTTGTTGATTATTAGTTTACAAATAAAAGTTATTAAAATTTAAAGTTAATGATTTTTAAATGAAATTAAATTATGTGTTTGATATAATTTTGTAGTACTAAATAGTACTATTAAATAAATACACAATAGCTTCAAATAAGTGACATTAAACTAATCATACATAGACTGCATATATAAATATATTCATAATAATTAATTGAATTCATTGGAAATAAATTATAACAATAAAAACCAATTGTCGGACCCGACAATCGCTCCATAAATATAATCAATTTTAGGCGCATTTTCAACGATATTGTCGGATGTTTTGCTAAATAGCTGTGCATTAGTTTTAATGGTAAATGTGCTGATTTACTGACCCAAGTGCTCATTATATTAAACATTTGAATAAAAGTAACGGCAAATAATACTAGAAATAAACAATATATTTTGCCAAATAATGTAGAATCGGGATGAAATGTGCCCTAAAATGTCAGTAATAAACCGGGGGTTACAATATAATAGATTATAAATATTATACATCGAAAAAAATGATTGACATTTACAACCATTTTTGTGCATTTATTGTGTAAATTAATTAAATATTTTAAACGTTTTGGATAAACAGTATGCCATTTGTTTGAATTTTTAATAATATACTGAAAATCATTATATATTTCTTGAAATTTCAATTTTAAAAAATATGCCATTACAAACCATATCGCAAATCCAAAAAATACAGTACAAAATATTTTAATTGCAGTTAAACTATAAATAATTTCATATACTATTAATCTAATGATCCACCAAAAAGATGTCGTATCAAAATCTGTTACTAATGCTATATAATAGGCATAAATAGAGATTAAAATGGTTGGCAATGTTGTCAAATAAATCATCGGTGATATCAATTTGGCTACAGTTTTAAGTCTTAATGAATAATTTATAAAAGTATCTCTTTTTAATGTCAATCCAAATGTTTGATATTTCAATTGATTTGCATAAACTAACAAATAAAACGTGTGATTATAGTTTTGATAATTAGCTACACATCCGATACAAAATACGGCAAAATTAAATAAAAATATAAACGATGCGAATAAAGTTGAGTTTCCTATTATGTATGTTTGATCACCCAATAGATCACATATCCATAACTGAAAAAATACATTTAGTTATAAATCTTGAAACCACTATAAATGTTAGTCATTTTAAGTTATTTTTAAAATTTTAATGCACATATTTAATTGATAAAGTATTTTATTAAAATAATACAATTTTTTAAAACTTAATTTTTATCTAAAATTATTTAATTTATTAAAGTTAAATTAAAATTAATTATTTAAAATATAGTATTACCTGATTAACCAAACTTGTCGTTAAATATTTTAAAAAATTAAATAATAATACAATTTGTGATATGAGTACTAATAATAGTCTCTTTTTACTTATTTGTTTCAAAACATATTCATCAGTGGTTTTTGATATTAACAAATAATATTTATAACTAACATTTTCGATAATTTCAATGGACTGACGCAACTCATCATATATTTTATTATATTTTTTCATTTTATAAAATTGATTCTCTTATTGAAATCGATATTAAAACTTTTAAAACTTAAATATTTTTAAAAAAATATACTCAATTGAATCATCTATTTATGCAAATCGAAGTTATTATGGGTATAATTAGTAAAATTTAAAAATATTATTTGTAACAAAATACCATTTAAATTTAATTCAAAAAATTATGCTAATTTAATTATGTTTATTACTAAATATTTTAGTATTGTAATCATACAGTAACATTATATATTTTGAAAATAAAAAATCATTATATTATGAAAAATGGAGTGTATATTTGGTTATATTTTACTTAAAATAATTTATATATTTTGTTTATGAAAATTACATAAACTTTATAAATGCTATAAATATATAATAATTATAAATTTACGTGCAATTAATAAAACTATAGAATTCTATTCAATTGTTTTTCATATAATTAATTAATAAGAATTGTAAAGATATTTTTAAGTAACTCAAAAAAATGATAGAACTATAGATGAGTTTATTACGTGATTTATATATATAATAGAAAAATTAATTTTATGTATAATTAAACAAATTCAGCAATAATTCAAATTTAATGCTAAATATCAATATATTATTACAATTACTAATACGAATATATTATATTTAATAAAAATTATTTTTATTGAATATACTGTAAAATCAATAAATAACATATACTGTATATTATTACTAAAAATGGGCAAAAAAGAAAGTTTCTAAAAAATTTCTCAGAAATAAATTTCTATAGATTCTATAGATAATTGTTATACTATGGGATACATATCTATAGCTATTTTAATACTATATTAATAATGAAACAATACTATTCATATAACATTATACTGTACTATATAATGTATACAAAATTTATACTTATAAATAAAATAATTATAAATATTTAATAATAATCAGTTTTGTAAAACTTTAATAATCATTTTATTATATATATATAAGAATTTAATGTAATTAAATAAATTAATTTTTACTTAATTAATAATTAAAATACTAATACTAATATTCAGTTATTATTTGTAAAAAACAATGTATTGTTACATGAAACTTTCTAGAAATTTCTCTTTTATTTTATAAATTTCTTTTTTTTGCCAACACTGATTATTACAGTATTATTCTAATATTATTTAGAATAATAATATAATTCAAATAATATTTAAAATGTAAGAGTTAGACTGACCAATGATCCAGGTGCAATATGTATTATATAGAAATTATGTGTAATACAGATGAATGGATAGGGTTTTTAATTTGTTTAAATTTTATTAGTCAACAAACCAAAAAATTAATACATTTTATTATACGATTGCTTTTATAATATCTTATCCTCTCCTGAATAGATAAATTCAGGGATAATGTAATTTCTAAAATAAATTTTAATATGAAAATTATAAAAAATGCTTTTAATAAAACAATACTATTTTATTAAATTATTGTAAATATAAATCTTTAATAAAATATTGTTCTTTAACTAAATTACAGTATTAAATTATTTCTAATAAATACATTAAACAATTTTGTTTACAGTTTTATTATCGATATAATTATTAATTTTTAAAAACATAATTTGTTACAAAATACAATTTATATTTAATTCAAATAAACTTATGTTAATTAAAAAATTTATCATTTCAAACTAAAAAACTTTTTAAAAAATTATATTGTATATATTGTAAAATCAATAATTAACATATTTATTACTAACATATATAATCAAAAATAGACTCATATAATATAAATATATTCATAAAATTCATTGTAAATAAATTATAACAATAGAAACGAATTATCGGACACCAAATCTGTGTGCAATTTAATAAACTAAAATAATTTGCAAAAAATAATTAATTATGTACCTTTAATTAATAATTATAATAAATTGAATATTTAAAATTAATATATTGTATATAATTATAAAATAAATATACAATCCGAGAGCATAAACTTAATATATAAAATAATTACTGAGATTATAATAGCATTAAATCAATGACATTAAGCTAAACATACATAGACTGCATATATAAATATATTCATAATAATGAATTGAATTCATTGGAAATAAATTATAACAATAGAAACCAATTGTCGGACCCGACAGTCGCTCCATAAATATAAGCAATTTTAGGCGCATTTTCAACGATATTGTGGGATGTTTTGCTAAATAGCTGTGCATTAGTTTTAATGGTAAATGTGCTGATTTACTGATCCAAGTGCTCATTATATTAAACATTTGAATAATAGACATGGCAAATATTATTAAAAATATACAAAATATTTTAGCAAATAATGTAGAATCTGAACGAAATGTAGCGTAAATTACTATCAATACACCGGGAGTTACAATATAATAGATTATAAATATCATCCATCGAAGAAAATAATTTATATTTCTTACTATTTTTGTACATTTATTGTGTAAAGTAATTGACGACAATAAAAGTTTTGGATAAATAATTTTCCATTTGTTTGAATGTTTAGTATTATATTTGATTTCAATACACAATTCTTGAAATTTTAATTTAAAAATATATGAAAAACTAAACCATATCCCAAATCCAACAAAAACAGTGGCAAATATTTTAAATATACTAATAATCATTATAAGTTCAGATATTATTAATTTAATGATCCACCAAAATGATGTGGTATCAAAATCTGTTAATAAAGCCATACAATAGGCATATAAATAGAGGCAAATGGATGCAAATGATGTCAAATAAATTAGTGGTGACAACAATTTGGTCACAATATTCAGTTTAAAGACATACTTTTCTAGCGATTGTTTTTTTAATTTCAATCCAAATGTTTGATGTTTTAATTGATTTAAATAGATTAATGAATATGCATTGCGATTATATTCCTGATAGTTAGTAACAAATCCGATACAAAATACGGCAAAACTAAAATTAGTTAATGACATTGAAGCCAGTCTTGAATTGCCTAATATATGGCTTGGATTACCCAATAGGTCACAAATCCATAACTTCAGGAAAAAACAATTAATGATAAATTCATTAGCGGTATATCATATCATAAACGGTATTTTTTGAAAATTACTAAGTGTTACATAATTGTTAAATAATAAATATACTATAATATAACCATTTTATAATACTCAAAGTATTATCTAATCAATACATATTTCTCAAGATTGGTGTTTTACTTATATTACTAAAGTTATCTTGGTAGTTGATCACTTTCTATTTTCCATACCCACCCACTACTACCTAACCTCCTTACCAATCTTACCTTACCATTACTTTAAAAACAAATAGTAAATTATTACTAAGAGATCGCTTATTATGCATTAAATAATTTTTAAAATGTAAATATATGGTAAATGTAAATATAATACGACTCATATAAACTAATTGTATCATATGTAATCATATAAATATTGATATATTAGTTATAAGTCATAGCATAGTATAAATATTGATTATCAGTAATGAATACTTTGGTAATAATTTTATTTTAAATTTAAACTTAAAAATAATATCTAAGAATATTATAAATAGAATTACATTTGATTTATTAAAAATTCATTTATTAAAAACTACTTTTATAAATAATACTTTGTTATTAGTATTGGAAACATTTCAAAATAAATAGAATTGCATGTTTATCATGAATTTAAAAAATAAGAAAAATAAAAACTATACCACTATATATATATATATATTTAAAAATATTTAAATTGTTTTCAACATTGAAATATGAAAATAAATACAATTTAATGTATATTATAGATTACAATTTATAAATATCAATATTAAAATGTTAGCATAAATGTCTTTCTAAACAAAATTGAAAAGTTTTGTAATAAAAGTAATTTTTAATGTATAAGATTACAAAATAAGCTAAACTAATAAATTTTTTACCTAATAAAATATAATTAAATATAAATCTATTATAGTTTTTAATAAAAAACATTAAATAATAAATTATTTTTTAAAATCCTGTGATTATAAAATTAATTATTTAAAAACATTGTATTACCTGATTAAACAAACTTGTTGTTAAAAATCGTAAACTGTTTACTAATATTACAATTTGTGATATGATTACTAATATCAATCTTTTTTTACTATTTTGTTTCAATACATAACTTTCAGTGTCTTTTGATATAATTACGAAATATCGATAACAAAGAGTTTCGATGATTTCAATGGATAGACTCAACTCTTCATACATTTTCTCAAATGTTGTCATTTGAAACAATTGATCCAATTTATTGAATTTTGTATCAAAATTATAATTATATATTAAAAAAATTATTAAATTGTTAATTTTTTAATATACAGTATACTAAAAATACTTTTAAATTTGTTATATTAATGTCTAATTATATTAGGAACATTAATAAATTAATAACTATTTGTAATAAATTACATATTAAAGTAATACATTTGCATATACAGTACATAACTTGTAGATTATTTAGTATTATAATTTAATTAGATTTAATAAACATTAATAGTGAATATTAACTTTTTAAAGTTATTATTAGCAAAAATTGTATATATTATTAAATTATATTATTTAGTATAGAAAATTAATATTAGAAAACATAACAATATTTGATCAATCTAAGTTGTCATTTAAAAAAAATCATAAATTATTAAATACAGTTAATATAGAGAAAAAAATTTATAATATAAATTACTTAATTAATATTTATAATTTATTAATGAATATAACACAAACTTTATAAATATATAAATATATTATAATTATAAATTTACGTGTTTTTAGTAAAGTTAATGACTATTTTTGTAAAAAGATTTGAATCATAATAAATCATTTGTAAAAAATCAAATATAAATTATGTTTTAAGTATTATAATATATTTTGTTTTAAATATAATTATACTAAAATTGAATATTTTATTTCAAGTTGTGTTTATATAAATATTTTCAAAATTATATGTACAGAAATAATCAATATTCAAGTCTAATTTAATAATATAAATATTTAACTAATAATTTTTTTAAAAATATTTATTATAATTTTTATATATAATAAAATAAATAAATAAAAAATAATTTTTTTACTAAAAATAAATGTTATTAAATATTTATAACTGATGAATTTTAATTGAATAAAATATATATTAATAGACCCTTTAACTAATGATTATACGGTTTGAAAAATCATATAAAGCTTTATAGAATAAAGTTTATACTAATTATTGCAAAACATAAATAATTTATATTGTATATACTGTATGATATTAACATATATAATCAAACATAGACTCCGATGAAAATAAATTATAACAATAAAAACCAATTGTCGGACCCCAAAATTATGTGCAAAAATAGTAAATGATTTAATAAACTAAAATAATTTGCAAAAAAATAATTAATTATTTAGCATTAATTAATAATTATAATAAAATGAATATTTAAACATTAATATTTCTAAAAATATACAAATAAATATACAACAAGAGAGCATAATAACTAAAGAATAAATTTAATATATAAAATAATTAATGAGATTATAATAACATTAAATCAATGACATTAAACTACACATACATAGACTGCATATATAAATATATTCATAATAATGAATTGAATTCATTGGAAATAAATTATAACAATAGAAACCAATTGTCGGACCCGACAGTCGCTCCATAAATATAATCAATTTTAGGCGCATTTTCAATGATATTGTCGGATGTTTTGCTAAATAGCTGTGCATTAGTTTTAATGGTAAATGTGCTGATTTACTGACCCAAGTGCTCATTATATTAAACATTTGAATAATAGACATGGCAAATATTATTAAAAATATACAAAATATTTTAGCAAATAATGTAGAATCTGAACGAAATGTAGCGTAAATTACTATCAATACACCGGGAGTTACAATATAATAGATTATAAATATTATACATCGAAGTAAATGATTTACATTTTTTACTATTTTTATACTTTTATTGTGTAAAGTAATTGACGACAATAAAGGTTTTGGATAAATAATTTGCCATTTGTTTGAATGTTTAGTATTATATTTGATTTCATTATACAATTCTTGAAATTTTAATTTAAAAATATATGAAAAACTAAACCATATCCCAAATCCAACAAAAACAGTACCAAATATTTTAAATATACTAATACTCATTAAAAGTTCGGATATTATTACTTTAAAGATCCACCAAAATGATGTGGTATCAAAATCTGTTAATAAAGCCATACAATAGGCATATAAATAGAGGGAAATGGATGTCAATGATGTCAAATAAATTAGTGGTGACAACAATTTGGTCACAATATTCAGTTTAAAGACATACTTTTCTAGCGATTCTTTTTTTAATTTCAATCCAAATTTTTGATGTTTTAATTGATTTAAATAGATTAACGTATATAACGTGTGAGTATATTCCTGATAGTTAGTAACACATCCGATACAAAATACGGCAAAATTAAAATTAGTTAATGACATTGAAGCCAGTCTTGAATTGCCTAATATATGGGTTGGATTACCCAATAGGTCACAAACCCATAACTTCAGGAAAAAACAATTAATGATAAATTTATTATAAAATATTAAATGTCAATCAGTTAATCAATTGTAATTGTAATAATTGTCAACATTATAAACTTTTAGATTGTAGACTACGGTATTTTTTGAAAATTATTTAATGTTAAATAATATATATACTATAATATAACCATTTTATAATACTCAAAGTATTATCAAATCAAAACATATTGCATAAGATTAATGTTTTACTTATACATCCCGACTTAAACTAAAGTTATTTGATCACTTTCTATTTTCTATACCCACCCACTACTATTATAGATTACAATTTATAATTATCGATATTAAAATGTTAGCATAAATGTCTTTTTAAACAAAATTGAAAAGTATTGTAATAAAAGTAATTTTTAATGTATAAAATTATAAAATAAGCTAAACTAATAAATTTTTTACCTAATAAAATATAATTAAATATAAATCTATTATAGTATTTAATAAAAACATTAAATAATAAATTATTTTTTTAAATCCTGTGATTATAAAATTAATTATTTAAAAACATTGTATTACCTGATTAAACAAACTTGTTGTTAAAAATCGTAAACTGTTTACTAATATTACAATTTGTGATATGATTACTAATATAAATCTTTTTTTACTATTTTGTTTCAATACATAACTTTCAGTGTCTTTTGATATAATTATGAAATATCGATAACAAAGAGTTTCGAGGATTTCAATGGATAGACTCAACTCTTCATACATTTTCTTAAATGTTGTCATTTGAAACAATTGATCCAATTTATTGAATTTTGTATCAAAATTATATTTATATATTTAAAAAAATTATTAAATTATTAATTTTTTAATAAATAGTATACCAAAATTTTTTTAAAGTTATTATTAGCAAAAATTATATATATATTATTAAATTAAATTATTTATTATAGTATAGAAAATTAATATTAGAAAAAATACCAATATTTGATTAATCTGTTGTTTTTAAAAAAATCTTATATTATTAAATACACTAAACATAGAAAATAATAAAATAAATTACTTAATTAATAATGTATGTGTAATTTATTAATGATTATTACACAAACTTTATAAATATATAAATATATTATAATTATAAATTTACGTGTTTTTAGTAAAGTTAATGACTATTTTTGTAAAAATATTTGAATCATAATAAATCATTAGTAAAAAGAAAATCAAATGTAAATTTTGTTAAGTATTATAATATATTTTGTTTTAAATATAATTATACTAAAATTGAATATTTTACTTCAAGTTGTGTTTATATAAATATTTTCAACATTTTATGTACAAAAATAATCAATATTCAAGTCTAATTTAATAATATAAATATTTAACTAATAATAGTTTTTTAAATATTTATTATAATTTTATATATAATAAAATTCACAAATAAAAAATTAACTTTTTTTTAATAAAAATAAATGTTATTAAAAATTTATAAATGATAAAATTTTAATTGAATAATATATATATATATTAATACAATAATGATTATACGATCCCTAATTTTAAATAATATTACCGGTAATATGTATCGTTAAAAATCTACAAACCTATTTACCAATTATTTTGTAAAATTTCTATTTAATAAAAATAAATAAATAGACATTTTTGAGTGAGTATTAATTTCTATTAATTTTTCAATCATTTTATTTCAAATTTAGATAATAAATTTTAATTGCAAGTATAAGATCAAATAAAAATAAACTATTTCACAAATCAGGCTTTAATCATGATTTTACATAAATAAAAATTACCGGTAATATCATAATAAATTATTTGTCATTTACAGTAGAGTCTAATATAAGCAAAAAAGTAAATAAAAATTAATTTAAATAAATTCGTCATTTTTAATCAAATCTATGTCCATATTCTCTGTTTTTATTTCAATATTTTCAAAATTTATGATTGAGTTGTCTTCCGGTTCGTCGCGTTTGTAGTGATGACTGTTTAGGAGTTTTTCTAATACATCAACTAAATTATAAGTGAAATATAATATTATTATACATTTAAAACTAATAATTAAAATATGTCTGCAATCGTAACACTTCATAAAATCTCAAAACCAAAACCAAAATCATAAACTCATAAAATACCTGATTGTGTGATGAGTTTACATCTGGTATCTGATTGAGACTCATTGTCGGGTGGGTTGCGGTGTACGACATGATGTTTGTCAACACCCTGTTTGTCGACAGACCTAAACTGACATCCCGGCCAAAGACATTGAAAATTTTTAATACCTAAATGTCTATTTTTATGAGCTATAGTTAGTATATACAAAAGAAAATATAATAAACAATGAAATTTCATTAATAATTATTACCGTAATTACAAAAAAATATATATTTTACATACTATCGAGAACTTGTTTAATATGAGTCCTATAATGACATCCATCGAAATCGCAATAATAATAATAACGTTGTTTTTTGGTAACCGATCTCTTTGATGAACGTTTGTGTAACACATTATCCAATTTAAAGGATACATTATCCGGTATTTTAGGCACTGGTAGATCATCAGCACTCGTCCCTACATTTTGTATATCATTATCAACTGTCACTTCTTGATTCTTATGTCGACTTTCTTTACTATAATTATTGACATAACGGGGACATCTTCTGGTTGATCGATGGACGACACGTTTGTGTCTGCAAAGTGTCTGTTTGTGTGCATATGATTTCCCGCATTTGTCACAATTGTATGGCCGCTCGGGTACATCAAACTGTTGCGGTCGCCAATCCATAGATTGTTTGACACCATTTTGATGATGAATTTTATCCATTAGTTTCTCAACTAAACGACGAAGGGATCAATTTCTTTATTAATTATATTTAAAAAACTTTTACAATATTCTAAGTTTTAATTTTATTTTTAAAAATTACTATAACTTTACGTCTATTAGATAGAGTAGTGGACGGCTGTTGTTCATGACTGACTTGATCCGTACAATTGCTGATACCATTGATTGTCTGGATATGTTTTAGGCCTTTCTTGTGTTTGAACAGTGCATCCAAGTCCGTGAAAAACTGGTCGCACGGGTGACACCTAAACGGTTTAATACGGAGATGATATCGATTGACGTGTGCCTCAAAGTGTGCAAACTTTGTATTAGTATAATCACATGAAACACATTTGAAGCCGACATCAGCGGTGCGTGAAGTTTCTGATGCAAACAACAACAAAATACATGACATTTTACTATTAAATCATATATTTAAAAATCAAGTCATAATTACTACCTCTAAGTAGTCGTCTTTGCTTTACATATGTCTTAGTGTATGGTTTGTCATGACTTTGGTTCATATCTTGTTGTGAATTACTATTAATATTATTATTATTATTAATCACCACTTCTTCTTCTTCATCATCAATGGTAACGACTGTCTTGGATGATGTCGTCCAAAGAGTTGTCAAAATGTTATCGCAATCGTAATCACAATCACTGACCACTGATTTTAATGGATTATTATATGTAAATGTCTTCAAACTGGTCTCATATTGTGCTAAACTATCTCTCAATTGATTTCTATGTTGACATTCACAACAAGTCTTCAGATTATCCATAAAAATATTGACCACTTTTTCATATAATTTAATTTGTTTGACAAGTGTTTTATTATCAATCATTAGCTGATCCAATACATCATTGACATCAATGGTAACATTTGTATCATTTGATTTCATTTCTTTAGTCATGTGTTGTCAATAATCAATGAAAAACAAATGAAAACATAAATTGCAAATCAATTACTCGATTAATACATTGAAAAAAAAACATTTAATTATATTATTTATTAATAGTTGTAAATAAACATTGATTTTCAACACAACATTACTATCAATGCAATGAATCTATGCTTTTAAATCAATTAATAACGTCTTTTAAGTTATTTTTTGTTATTATTATACAATACAATACAATAATAAATTGTTTAATAATTATTATATAAATAATTTAATAGTTTTTTAATCTATTATTTTAGTTTAATATTTTTTTTAATATCTAATATTTATATTTAAAAAATTTATTTTATACTTTATAATTTTCATTGCTATAAATTGTGCAGATATTAATGTATTTTTAAAAGATGACATAATTTTGATATTTTAGTCTAAATTAGTAAAACAAGTTATTGACATTATAGGGAATAGATAATAATCAAATTTAATTTAATTTAATTAAAAATAATTATATAAACAAAGTACAGTATTTCTAATATATTAGTTTATATTAAAAACTTTAATATTTATATAGTATTAATACTTTCAAAAATCTTTTAATAAAATCAAATAATTTAATTGCGATATTTTATGCAATAATTTTAGTCGTTTAAAAAAATTTCAATAATTTCATTTGCAAACATGACATTTAAAATTTCAATAATTTAGTAATTTTTGTCCGCTTACGTGTTTAAATATACATGTAATATATTATAGTATAAATACATATAAATTATAAACACTAATACAATACTTTTATTATAATTATTATCATAATTAATACACTAGTATTTGATAATTTTTACAAATATAAATGATTGTCTTAACTGTATTATTGCTTTTATTTATTGATGGTATTTATGTCACTGTAACCCCACTGTCCTATATAGTACGCGGTACTGATGCCCAACCGGGAGAGTTCACTTGGATGGCCGCTATTTTGGACAATAAAGGCGATCTTATCTGTGGCGGCGGTATTATTGATCAAAAATCTATACTGACTTCAGCCAAATGCATACAAAAGTATTTCAATAAATAGTTATAATAGTTATATAACAACAATATGTAAATACAACAACAAAATTCAGTATCAAATTTTATCAATAGATACGATGCTTTAGATTTGAGAGTACGGGTTGGATCATTGAAATATGATTCGGGTGGTACTGTATTTACTGTTGGCCGTACTATTATACATCCACTTTACGATAAATCATCCTATATTAACGACATTGCCATTATCAAACTGTCCAATCCGATTCATTCATTTGATTACAAAACAGTTGCTCCCATTACCATAAGTATAGCCTCCCGACGACTCGGCTTAATCAGTAATCTACCCGTTTATATGGCCGGTTGGGGTAACACTGGTAGTCTATTTCATAGTACATCATCGTCGTTGCAAAAAGTGACCCTTGAGATTGTTGGACACAATAAATGTCAAAAAACATACGGTTCCACTCAAGTCGATGATTCACAATTGTGTGCCGGTGTTGCCGATGGCAAACTTTATCCCAGTACTGTAAGGGAAACAGTTAGATATATTTATTTATTTATTTTTGATAAATATATACTAACATATTGTTTTTTCTATAATTTTTTTTAAATACATTAGTATGATGAGGGAGGCATACTATCGAGTGACCCATCGACCCCATCAATAGCTCTGGGCATCTATTCGTGGACAAGTAAATGGAGTGCAATATATACTTATCCCGAAATATATACCCGTATATCAAGCTATTATCATTGGATTAAACATAATCTTGATTAATAATTAATTATCTAATTAAAGTAATTACAAAATTTTAAAATAATTATAGCTTTAATTTAATAATTAATTTAATTTTTCAATATTTAATATTAATAATAGCAATTACAGCAACATTAAAGTTTTTTATTTTAATAATTCTATAATTATAATAAATGATTAATACAATTAAAAACACTTAGTATCTATTGTTTTATTAGCTGTATTTACTGTTTATTAGCTGAAATCTGTTAACATTATTTAAATATTAAAATGACTGATTTTTTACTTATTAGTTCATCCGACTTAAGGTTATATAATATAATAAATGTAAATTTATTGTATCAATACAATGTATTGTCTAAATCATATCTGAATGCATTGTATTTCAAAACTATTCATAATGTATATGTTATATAATTAATTATAAGTGGTATTATGATAACTTTTTTTGATAAAATTTATAAAAATTATTGATGTTTAAAATTATAATAAATAAAATAATTATTCATAGTAATAATTTATATTTTAGTTTAAAAATTTTATAAAAATACGTTAATTAATATCTAATAATATTTTTCAATAAATCTGACAAAATATTAAACTATGACAAAGACAAAAAAATATTTAATTTATACTAGTCTATATATTTGATTTACTTTTATCATGGTCCTTTTCATAAATTGTACTACTAATTTTTTAAAAATCATAAATATAAAGTTAATCATTTGTATATGATTTTATCATTATAAAAAAACGTTTTTATTATAAGTTAACATCAGATGTTTAAAAAACTTAATCATTTTTTTGCATAACAATTAAAAAAAACAAATAATATATATTATATACAGTATAATTGCATTTATTATAAT
The DNA here is from genome assembly GCF_028296485.1 of Oppia nitens. NCBI lineage: Eukaryota > Metazoa > Arthropoda > Arachnida > Sarcoptiformes > Oppiidae > Oppia > Oppia nitens. The sequence goes on along the minus strand of NW_026533210.1, from coordinate 6,635,148 downwards.
GCTAACTTGTAAGTAATGTTGTTTCTAAATGTTATAATCTAAAATAGATATTTTTTAAATACAATTCATAATATTAGTTCAACATAATATAGTTGAAAATAATTTTATTATAATTTTAATACTTAATACAGCAATAATAAGTTAAATTAATAGAATAAAATTATAAGTTAAAAAATATAGTCATAAATATATCAATATATCAATAATTTCAATATAAGATCAATAAATTTAATAAAATGTCATATTTAATTATGAGAAATTTTAGTCTATATATCTGATAATACTATTAATAAACTATCTGTATTACACATTTTAATTTTCATCTAAACTATTTATAAAGTAATATAGTAAACAGTATTGTAAAGTACAGTACAACATATTGTTAGATAAAATATTTATAAAATATTGTAGTAATATATGATACAATACCATAATAAATTGTATTATATTTATATATATTATATATAACTTTGATAAAACATCATAAATATTATGATAATTATTTTTATATTTATATGTTTCATCACAACTAACAACTTTCAGTATAATAATTGTCGGTTTTATAATTAAAAATAATAATAAAATTAAAGTTATTATAAAAATAGTGATATTTAGTTTAAATTTACTTTTATTTGTTGTACAAAAAAAATAATTAATAACTATTTAAAGATTATTATTAACTTATGTTTTTATATATTTGTTTTAGTTATACAAAACATGTGCACATTGCTATATACCAAATGTTTATATATAATTAATTAAAATTTTATTGATAATTTTGAATTAATTTTTAACATTTTATATTATTTATGTGTCAAATGTGTATAAGTTCATTAATATTATGATTTGGATTATAATTTTGTAACTTATTAAATAAAAAAATTGTAAGTATTTATTTATTATATTTTCTATGATTTAATTATATGTAAATTATTTAATAAAAATTATATTTATGACAAAACATCATTAAAAAAACTGCAGTGTTTTTAAATTAGTGTTATCATAATTGAAAAATTATGAATCATATTAATTACATTTATCAATCATAAATTACAGGCAATTGAATGATAAACTAAGATTTAAAGCAGTGATCTAAATGATTATTTTATGTCCTGGATTTTTATAGCAATGTTATTATAATTATATAATAAAAATGTATTTCTAAAGTAGTATAAAATTTGTTGCAAAATTAATGTGAATAATACTGTATTTTCATACATATTAATTATGTATTGTTTAAAATAAATAAAATAAATGTCATATAGTTTAGTTTTCAGGATATAGACCAATGAATAATCAATAAATTTTTATTGATAGTATTACCTCTAATATTGCCATTTATGCTATAGATATTTATTTTCAACAAAAATTGATAATTTCATATAATTATACTATAATTTAAATAGCAGAATAAAAATATAAATTATAATAGATTGGAGGATAAAGATATACACAAAAAATTATTGATTATCTATTGCTTATTATTTGCTGATTTAGATTATGTGTGACATTATATTCAATATTTGAGTTATTGATATTATTATTAAAAAAAACTGTTAATTCATACTTAACACTAATTATTACAAATAGATTATTTAGAAAAACACGAATTGCTAATTAACTAAACAATATATTTCCACAAAAAAATATTATATATAAAAATTCAATAAAAATTATTATATAATAGTCAATATATTACTTAAAACATCATAATTTTTATTTATTAACTGACAATTTATTAACCATTAATATTCTCAAAAACTATTACTTTCACTTTTGGAAAACTATTTAAGTATTAATAAAAATAAATAAATTTTCAAATTAATTCATTAATACTAAAGTGAAAAATATAATAATATCAATAATTAATTAAAAATAAATTTAAACTATTTATCGAATTTTAAATAATTTTAATTAATAATCTTTAATAAAAATCTTTATTTTGTTTAAATAAATTATAAAAAATACAATAAACTAAAATTTTATGGTCATAATAATAAATTATTATTTTTTGACTTTGTTAGGTAAAAGTAAATAAAATAATTAACTTATCTATAGAAATTTATCTTATTATATTTGTAACTGTGTCTATTTTAATGTTTGTTTTTTGATTTAATATTATTATTATTATTGTAATAAATATAAAAATTTAATCAAAAATTTTTTCGTGTAATAAATTAATAGTTTAAAACACCCCTTAAAATACAGTTACATTTATAAATGAATTAAGTAATTAAAGAATAGTATTAAAATTGAATAAAATTAATATAATATTTTATAGGTATCCTAATTGTTGGTGATTCAGTATTATTATAAAATAATTTATTCGTGATATTTTAATAATCATTATTTAATATATATATACACTGATTAAATAGTGTCTAATAGTTTGAATGTTTGAAAATAAAATAATAAACATAAAAATACAAAATCATTAGCAAAATATAAAAAAAATTCTGTCAAAATTTCTTCAATTCATGAAAATGTGTTGTTAATTATTGTAAAAATTGTATATTTTAATAATACATTATTAAAAAAAATAAGTTAAATAATAAAAAAATGCTTGCTGTATATTAAATTAATTAAAAATTACTCAATTTGTTAAATGTTGACTTATTAAAACACTTTATAAAAAATACTTTCTATTAAAAGTTTTTATACTAACAAATCGGATAATGTCGAGTGATATTCCTAACGGCAAACGCACAAGACTGGCAGCTACCGGTGCGCACAGCAATACTGCAATATTACCACAAGTGGCCCGACTCCGCAAACAGGAGGCAACCGGATTAGTACCATCGTCACCATCGCTCAGTGTAACGCGTTTAGCATATAATGTCAAACAATTTAACGACAGTTTTGTACCGATTCCTACATCGCGTGAGGAAAAGCTCCAGAAGTTTAAGCCCGACGTCTCTCGCAATGCATGGATCAGACGTCTGAGAGGACTGTTTCCCATAACTCTATGGCTTCCGGAGTATAATTGGCGAGAAAACCTATTAACTGATATCATTGTCGGCATCACTATTGCTATATTTCAAGTCCCACAAAGTAAGTGTTAATTAAATAGTAATATTGAAAACATTTTTATTTATCTTATTTAAGACTAAATCTAATTTTGTGTTCAATTAAAAATATATATTAATGTTTATTTTATTTTTTGTTAAACAAAATTTATCTTAATTTATTAAATAAAACTTTATTATTATAATTAATAATAATGATATAATAATTTAATTTATGGATAATTTATATTCATACCAGTAATTAGATTAATGATTTATTTTCATAACTATGATATAATTGACATTTCTTAATAATATGTACGTTAGGTATGGGTTACTGTTTGATAGCACACGTACCGCCAGTCTATGGCCTGTATTCGGCATTTTTTCCGGCATTATTCTACACTATTTTCGGTACGGGATATCACAGTGCTTTCGGTCCGTTTGCTATCGTCTCCGGTGTATTGACTGGCGATATAGTACTACAAGTAATGCACGAATTGGGCGTTGAAAATATCAATGCTGTCAATGTAGTAAAAGGAGAGTTAGAAGATCTAACACCTGGAGTTGATCCCAAATGGGCCGATTTGGTGACTATAGATATAGCAATTATGGTTGGCTTTATTATCGGCATTTTCATACTGGCCTTCGGTATATTTCAAATGGGTTTTGTCAGTAACTTTATGTCTGAAGAATTGATTAGTGGTTTTACCACTTCTGCATCGGTTATAGTCTTTATGTCACAATTGCCTTATCTGTTGGGTGTTAACTACAATCACTTTAGCGGACCGTTTAATTTGATTTATACACTCAAAGAAGTGTTTACCCGTTTGAATGAAGTGAATCTGACGACATTAATCATAACAATCATAACTTTGATTATACTATTGTTTTTCAAACTAGTGGTCAACCGATATACAGCTAAAACTCGTATAAAAACACCGTTTCCTATAGAACTATGTGTAGTCATCGGTGGTACCATTATCTCGCACTTTATGGATCTTAGTGGCAAATATAATGTAAAAATTGTCGGCGATATTGGCAATAAGTTAATATAATAATTAAATTTATTATTATTATTATTATTATTATTATTATAGATTAATATATATATATATATAATGTGTTTAATTACTAGTAATTTATTATTATATGTAGATTTCCATCTCCACTACTTCCCCGGTGGGAATTGTTTCCCATAATGTGGTCCAAATGTATTGCCACTGCAATAGTTGGCTACACTATTACACTATCGGTTGGCAAAATGTATGCCAAAAAACACGGCTATAAAATTGATGCCAATCAGGAAATGATAGCAATGGGCGCCACAAACATGATTTCCTGTTGCTTTCAATGTATACCATCGGCCGCATCATTACCCCGAAGTGCACTCCAGGACACTGCCGGCGGTAAGACACAAGTGGTCAGTATTGTCAACTGTTGCTGTATTGTTGTCGTCATACTAGCACTGGGACGCTATTTAACGGAATTGCCTACAGTTAGTTGGTGTTATTTTATTAAGTTTTTGTAATATTATTTTTATTTTATTTATAGCAAATTGTTTTTTTTATTTAATATATATTTAGTGTGTATTGGGCTCATGTATTGCTATAGCACTTGTATCGTTAATTACAAAAATTGGTGAATTTTGGCGCTTTTGGAAAGTATCGAAACTGGATGGGGTATGTTATAATAATAATAATAACAATTTTAATTATATTTCATGATTTATGATTTATTATATTAAAAATATTAGATGATATGGTTGATCACATTTGCTTGTGTACTCATATTATGTGTCGATTACGGTATATACATAGGACTGGTATGTTCACTATTGCTTCTCATATATAAATCTGAACGACCAAAGATCTACCTGTTGGGTACAATGCCACATATGGACATCTATGTACCGATCAATAAGTTCAATAATGTTGAAGAACCCATTGGTTTCAAAATATTTCAAATGTGCGGTCCATTGAACTTCTCAAACGTCGAGTTTTTTAGCTCTGAATTGGAAAACAAATGTCAATTGAATTTAACGTAAGTTTTTTGTTTGTTTGTTTCATATCTAATTCAATTAAATTTTATAATAATTAGATAAATATATTGATTTATTTTTTTTATTTGTGTATATACTGTATTTTTTTATAATTACAGTGCAATTCAAAAATACATGAAAACCAATGAATATAAAGAAAATTTAGTCAAAATACAGACCAAACATTTTGATTCACTTTCTAAAGTACAGCTAATAAGACAGGCACTGGATATGCCTAATCTGCCCAAGTATTTGATTATTGATTGTTCAATGTTTGCATTCATCGACTTAACCGGTATTAATACATTGAGAAAACTAATGATATCGTTTGAGGAGATCGGTATACAGGCAGCCCTGTCCGGTGTGCACGTGCACCTCGAAAGTATGTTCGCCAAAGAGGGCTTCTTCGAGCACGTGTCCACTGATCACTTGTATAAGTCAGTACACGACGCCGTTGTTTGTCTACAAGAAGTTGATATCGATGTCAACGATGATGTCTATAATGGTAATAATAATAATAATAATAATATCTATCATATTAGTAATGAAAACTTAAAGACTACATATCATAGACTTTGATAGTTTTGCTGAAAAAACTAAACATTTGAATCTGTGATTCAGATAATTGTTTTGACATTTTGTTGTTTAACTTTAATTATTATTAACATTTTTAAAACATTTATTTATAATTTTGTTTTCAATGTTGTTATTTGATAATTTCAATACTCGGTTATGTTTTATGTTTTACAATGTCGAAATTTTAACAAATAACAAACTATGTTTTTAAAAAAAAATTATTATATGTTTGTTAGAAAAAAATATGTGTTACTAACAAAAATTGTGATAATAAACTTAAATAAATAAAATAAAATTTGTTATTTTAAGATAAATGTTGACTAAAAATTAAATATATGTTATTTAATCAAAACGTGATATGAATTAAATGTTTTTTTTAAAAAAAACTTTTTATTGTTTTTATAACACCTCTTTATAACACATTTTATAAATAATTTTTTTTGCATCGATACTAATACAGACGTCCCATTCAAGAACAGTCCGATACAATTGACACCTGTTTTCACAGAAATAGATCCAAAAAGAAACACATTTATAGAAGATATAAATAATAACAATAATAATAATAGCATCGATTTAAACAACAAACCTAATAGTTATGATAAATCACCAAAAATAAGATCCAACTCAAAGAATGGTAATAAAGTTTTCCGTTTTACTGAAAACCGATTGTCCAAAGAGTCCTATCAATCGCAGTCTTCATCGGCTATTAATATGGAGGGCACTCCCCATATGTTACGTCGCAAATCTTCGGCACCTAATATCGACTTTTTATTTGACTTACCGTCCACTTCGACTTCTCCATTGCCCTCTTCTTCCAGTGACGACGATTCACCAAAATATTCACCGCCTTCTCCAAGACTGATGGGAACTATAAGTCCGGTATCCACTCCCATATCATTGGTACGAAACAAAAGCTTTGTCCACTCAACAAAATTACCGCAAACACCGCAATCAGACAATCGTTCATCCACTCCAAACAGGGCACCGATACCTCCAAATAGGGTTTCATCGATACCACTTGTTAGGCCACCCACACCGACCCCTCCTTCAAGTTTATCATCTGTTACTTCAATGAAAGCTCTTATCTCTCTTAATTCGACTGCTGTATCACCAATGCCGTCACCGCCACCTTCACCATCAGTTTCGGCTCCACCGCCTCCGCCTCCACCTCCACCACCACCGCCTCCTCCACCGATGAATTCGAATGCTTCAGCGTTTCTTCCATTATCTTCTTCGCAATTAAAGAACAACAATCGTCTATTAAAATCGGCTAAAAATGTTAGGTCACCCCTCCCGGAGCCTCTAGAAGACTATACAGATGAAAGTACACCACCAACTCCAGCACTGGCAGCTAACAGTGAAACTAATATAAATCATAAGGGAATGTCATCATTAAAGGAAAGACAAGATATGGTTCATCGGATGTTACAAAACAAAAGGATATCCAATGCATAACTAATATAATAATTATTTATTTATAAATATTTAATAATTTAATATTTAAATTAATAAAAACATTTTTTATTAACAAATTATTTACAATACTATTATAATAATAAGTGTTGTTATTGTGTATTGTGTGCTAATGTATTGAATAAAAAGTATAAATTTATAACTAACAATAAAGCAATAGTGTTATAATATTTTTATTGAATGGTATACCGATAGTATAAATATAAACTAATAATAATGTAATAAACAATATTAAAATTTAATATTATTAAACTATACATTAAGTTTACAAATAAAATTAATAATTAGATATTAAAAGCTACAGTACATTATTTAATACTGTTTTAACACAACTCATAGTAATCTATAAATAAAATGTTTTTAATTTAATTATTATATCTATCAATTTATCAATCATAATATTTCTAAATTTTGTTATTTTATTAAATATTGTTATAAAATATAAAACACTAACAGTATAATAAATGCGTAAAAATAACTTTTTTAATAACATAAAATAAAAAAATTAACAACGATTTTGCATTATTATTATTTTAATAAATATAAAATTGATTTTAAAATTAGTTAATACGTTTAATTATGAGTATTGTTTATAGCTAAACATTTCAAATAAATATTTTTAAAAATACATAATAATTTAATATAAACATATGATATGATGAAACATATGTATATAAAACTTTACATAAATTTATAATAACATACTCTTAATTTTAAATATATTAAAGTATAGTTTATAAATAAGTTAATGATTTTTATAGCGGTTTAATAAATGCTTTAAACCTTTCGATAGACGTAATAAACTCTTCTCCAGTGACGATGTTTTGGTTCATCAGACGGTTGGGTGTGTTGTCTGACCATTGAGTCAGTGAAATATCATTAAAATATTGTGTGGGAAATACCTCCAAAAAAGATGACATCCGTGTCACCATAGATTTTCAATCAAATCTATATCGGTATATACCCAACATATCCCTTTTGAAAGTTTATAATTTAATATTGATTGAACACTTGAATTAATCGTTTTACTACTTATATAAAAATGTTATACAAATTATCAATACCAGAATTTTTTATATTATAAAAACATTATAAATAAATAAAAAACAGATATTATATTTTAAAAGTGTTCAAAGGATGTAAAATATCCTCTAAATATTATAGTATAATAAATAACAATTATTTTTTACTTAATGTACTAAATGTATAAAATATCTAACTTTTAACTAAATATATTAACATTTGATTTAGATAATTATCGCTAATTAATAAATAACTAAAACATATATTATCATAATTAATACATTATATTAGAAAAATAAAATAATTATTATTTATAGAAATATATGGCAATAAATGTTACAAATAATAATAATTACAAATAAAAACTAAATCATTATCTTTAGATATACTGTAGTTATCTAAAGTATAGACTTAACGATAGATTTTTGTCCGAACTCTGGACAAGACGTTAGCCGTAAGCGACGTGTCATTTGTATGAACTGTTTGTCACCAAAGCTAACGGCACCCAAAAGTAACTGTCTTTTGCCCTTCAATTCAACCAAACATTTGCCATAAAGTTTATCAACAAATTGGATCTCAATTTCCGACTCAATATTTACTATCTGTTCGTCATATTGTAGGCCAAACTCTTGTGTTACATAATATTTGAGACCAAGTGTTTCAGTACGTCTCTCAACAGTATAATTGCCGGTCCGGTGCTTAAAATAGTTCAGTCGTTGTCGGCTAACAAATGGATTACTAATATTTATAAAATTAATAGACAAAAATCCCACTAATGCCGTAACAATTGCACAATTGGTAATTAAAAGTTTCATTATTGACAAATTTATATGTTTATTATAATTTGCATTCAACTCAAAAAAAAATCAATCTAGAAATATGATATCAATATTTTATGTATTTAATTGCAAATAATTTTTTAATTTAAAAAAGTAATTGTTATTTGCGTTATTTAATTTAATTCGACAATTTTTATATTAAGCGCGTGTGTTTTTTTTTAATTTAATTAAAATATTTTTTTTGCTCGTTAATTACATAACAAAATTATTGTTGATTTTTTAATAGTTTGTAATAATTAATTAATGTATTATCTATTGAAATCATTTGTTTTATTTGGGATATTTTTTTTTTGAATGAAAGCATAATATTTTATTTTTACAATAAAAATTAGAAAAAGTAGATTATTTGGTAATAAAAAAAATATATTATTAATTCTATAGATTTTTGTTTGTATTGAAAGTTTATAAGAAACTATATGATAATTACTCATTTAGTGATCACTTATTTATATCATTGAAACAAATCAATTAAATATCTAAAGTCTTTTCTTGTCAATTCAATTTAAATAATTTTTTTTTGTAATAAATTTTATAATCATATAGTCATATAAAAAATTGCTTACAAAATAAAATTTCAATTGTAGTCAATTTTAAGTAAAAATATTCCTACAAACTATACATACATACATAGAGATTATTTTCTTATATTTTTTAAATTTTATTTAATTACCAAATTAAAACTTTATAAAAATATTTTTGCTTAAATAATTAAACTTGTTTAGCTTTGTCACATTTACAATAATAAAAAGATCAAATAGTTTAATGTTAATATAAAATTATATAAGCTAATCAAATAATTTATTTAAAAACTTAGTATTAGTATTTCTATCAATAAATTTTATGACTTTTACTTATGAATAAAATTTGTAAATTGAAAAATATTTGTCAAAAAGTTTAATTTGTTTATAGTTTAAACATTTTAAATAAGATAAGAAAATTATAGTGAAATTTACTGTACTTTATAATTTATATATTCCTGTATATAATCTTTCTGAGAAATTTTACATAACTAATCATAATATAATTATGATATTATTATTTTTTATTAGTAAGTAGTAGTTAACAATAACTATTAAATAATCTATAATATATAATATATTGATCATATTTATGAAAAAAAGTATTTAAAAAGCAATTTAAGAAAAATTTATTCATTTGAAACCCATAATGTGAATCACATATTTGAAATGAATGAATGATATAAAACACACAATTTGTATAATAATTTCAATAAATATATTGTTTATTATAATAAACTTTAAAAAAATAAAATGACAAATAATTTAATTGCAATGTAAACTCCCCGACACCTGGACTTTCCATACGAAATACCTGTTTATATAAACACATAGAACAGTGACTGACCTCCAAAGCGTCAGTAATTATTTATTACTATTTTTTTCTAAAAACTATTTTTAGTACACAATTATTTAAATTATTATATTATTATTATTACAGTAGGATATTATAAATTATTATATAATAAATATTTTGTTAAAAATAAATATATTAATACAGCTGCTTGTGAAATAGTTAGATAAATATGAATAAAATATGTTTATTATTATATATATTTTTATTATTTTTTTTATATTGTTAATTTTGTGAGAAAATTAGGATTTTTTGTTTATCAGTAAATTAATTAATTTGTAAAAATTATAAATATATTTTATTTTTATCAGTATAGTATTATTAGTAAACTTATTATAAAATATAAACTTATATTATTTGTTAACATAATTATTTATAATAGTAGAGTTTTTTTGAAATGTAATTATTTTTATATATAAATGATCCTTAAATTATTATCAACTTTTCTTATCTACAGTACTATATATACAGTATAAAAAAGTTAATTATAAATAATAAAAGTAATTTATAAAACAAAAACTATTTGAATTACTATATTTAAAAAAATAGATATCAATAGTAATAATATATGAATTATGATATATCTTTATGATAACCTTTACCTCAATTCACAGTTTTATAGGCAATCAGTAATAATAATAATAATAATGTTAATAAATTGAATTTTCAATAATATACAGTAAATGTATCAATTATTTATGTGAAAAACCTTTTCAATTTGTCATTTAACTATATTTTTTTGTTAATAAAAAAGTGTTTTAATAAATGAAAATAAATTACAAACTGATTATAAACTAATTTTTAATAAATAACTTTTTAAAATCCCATTGCCATAAGCAACATAAATAAATGGATGTGAAATTGAGATAATAATAATAATTATTAATATTTTTTTCTCACTGAATATATAAAATACATTGAATATTAAAAATTCATATATCTATCGCATTATTATTTATCAATTTCTCAATGAGATTTAGTTCATGACTAAAAAAATAAGCGTTACATAAACTGCAAATGTATATACAGTTATATTACTCATATATATATATATATAATTATTAAAGTAGAAAAAATTATATATTTTATTTTTATTTTTATTTATTTATTTACTTAAGTGTGTGTTTGTGTGCATATAATAATAATATATGACTTGTGGCTAAATTTTGTCAATAAAAACCAAGTGATGATAACAGTGTTGTGCACACACACGACAATGATTAAGAAAACACTTACACTGTTTGCCGGATTACTACACTGTCTATTGCCAACACTGCATACACTGCCATCAAATAGCATTGTCAATGATGTTCAGGTAAATTATTTGTCATTTTAAAAAAAAAAATAATTAAATAAAAAATTAATTATTAAAATATTTTTATTAATTTGTAGTAAAAATAAATACAGTTTTTTGAAACAAATAGTGTTAATTAAATAATTAGTAAGCTTAATAGAGTTATGAATTAATTTTTTTATTTGTTAGCAATTGAAAGTTATTAAATTATTTCTTTTTAATTATTATAAACTAAAAAAAATATATAATTTATGTAATATTTTGCTAAATAATTAATATATTTTTTATAACATATGCTGTTTGTTGTTAATAACTCAGTTGATCCCAAAAAGCAATTGTCAGTTAAACTGTACGGAAAACTATTTCGATGAGGGAAAGGATTGTCACGAATCTCGTGGTAAATGTAATTGTATTGCACACTGTTGTCTGGCATTTGATTGTCGCAATTGGGGAACATTAGTCCAGTGTCGGCGCAAATGTAATGTCGTTCCCAACAAGTTTGGCAAACAATCCAATCAAATGAATTGCAATCAATATGTTTGCGATAAAGAGTTTTTTGATGAGAGTTGGGACGCCAGGGGTACGGATGATAAACAACGTAATTGTGTTCAACACTGTTGTTACGCGTTTGACTGTCGAAAGGCTTCGGGATATTGTCGACAAACATGTGGTGTCGATGTTTGGGTAACACATAGACCCGGATGACATTTATGACATTAATAACATTATTATTATTATTTGTATAATGTTTATAATTATTTGTAAATTACACCATAAATACTACATGTATAATATTCATAATCATTTTGTAATATATTATTAATATAAATTATAATTTTATTAAATATACTTTATTAAATGTAATAATAATAGTAATAATTATAAATAAAATATATTATATATTATTATTATTAAAAAGTTTTTTGTTTGTTATTAAAAATAGCAGTATTATTAATATACAATGATATTTATTTATTATTGAATAATATATCATTTATTATTGAATAATATATCATTTATTAT